>NW_008358774.1:5790223-5888938 GCF_000622305.1 Nannospalax galili | reverse complement strand
GTGGGCATTGCACGATATGGGTGCCCTTACCTACATGCAGGCACACATACACATAAAATAAAAATAATAAATAAAATATTTTAAAAAAGAAAAAGAAAAGGCAGTTTAATGAAAGTTCTTATGCATTAGTCAAAGATCACCAAGTCTGGCCTTTATCAAAGGGATTGAGGCTGAGAGGACATTTGAAGATTTGGGGCTAGTTGAAGATCAATCAGAAATGAAAATAAACTCCACTGATATTATAATGTAACTTTAGGGGAAATCATGACACTGAGCAGAGCCCAAGCTCACTTTCCTGCAGAGTAGGAAAGGGGAAGGTAGGAAAGACTGTGGGTTCAACAACTTTGGCCAATCTGGCAGCTGCTGCAGCTAAATCTTTCATCTTACTGAGGAAGCCAATCCTTTCAGTGTCTCCCAGTTTTCAGAGAGGAGTGGTAGGCAGTGATGGGAAGAGAAGACGAAAAAAAATTTTTGAGATAAAGTCTCATGTAGCCCAGGTTGACTTCAAACTTGAGGATGACTTCAAACTTTTGACCTTCCTGCTTCTTCCTCCTAAGTGCTAGGATTACAGACATGTAAATCATGCCCAGCTGAGAAGAAAAAAAATTTAAAGTGAAAGGATGGGGCCAGGAAGCTGGCTCAGTGGCTAGAAGTGCTTGTGCATGGGCTTGATGACGTGAGTTTGATCCCTGGATCCTGCAAGGTGGATGGAGGAAACTGACTCCTGAGAACTCTCCTCTGATATCCACACATGTGCTGTGTCTCATGTGCACACCAACATATAAATAAATAATAAATATAAATAAATAATAAAATAAAAATGAAACAGCGTTGCATCATTAGGATGATTGTGGACCTACTTAAACTTTAATTTTTCAAGCAGGAGACAGATCTACGGACAAATTTCAGTACCTGATGAAAGATAAGAACAGCAACCAGGCTTGCATTATTGACTTGCTAATGTTCCTGACATCAAGGGATCATTTCAAAAAGAAATTTTCTAGGGGGCTGGAGAGATGGCTCAGCGGTTAAGAACACCGACTGTTCTTGCAGAAGACACGGGTTTGAATCCCAGTGCCCACATGGTAGCTAACAACTGTCCATAACTCCAGTTCCAGGGGACCCTACAGCCTATTCTGTCCTCCGTGGGCATTGCACGACACGGGTGCACTTATACCCACAGGCAATACACGCATACACATTAAAAAAAAAAAAAGAAATTTTCTAGTTGGGTGGATAGAGAACTGGGAATGGATGTGAGTGGAGATGGGGGAGGGGAGAGAATATGACCAGAATACACTGTATGAAATTCTCAAAGAATTAATAAAACTATTATTTAAAAAGCAACAAAAAGAAACAAAAAGCAAGAAAAAGAAATTTTCTATTGAAAGAAAGAAAACCATAGATTAGGTTCCCATCTACAATTTTTATATGATAAAATTAAATTTTAAAAAGTGTAGATCTGAGGAAGAAGGTGTGACTGAACATTGGGCTTCTCCTGACAAAACTGGTTGGTTGAGGGGTGTGTGTGTGTGTACGTGTAAAGCCAATAGCAAATATTTCAGATTTGGGGGACAAAGTGACAGAATTTAGAACACTGAGCAGATACAGAATAAGAGCAAAAAAGCATTTCCCTGAAACTTTTTAAACTGAGTTTCGGAATTTTATGGCAGCACAAGTGAACGTCATCTTGCTTTTATACATCATGAAACAGTATCCTTTCTAAAATTTTCCCTCAACTATTTGAAAATATAAAAAGCATTCTTCATTCAGGTATCATACAAATACAGGTGACAGTATGGATCTGGCCCTTGGGACTGACACAGAGTATTTCTGGATCATCTTAGGGGCCCTGAATAACACAAGCCCCTCTACTACAGTTGGATCTGGTTGGTCACCTCCTAAACACATGTTCCAACCTAACAGTGTTGAGAGCTGGTTTGACTTTAAGAAGTGATTAGGTCTTGGGGGAGCCCTGTCATGAAGAGAGGAATGGCTTTCTCAGGAGATTAGATTCTCACTTTCTAGAGTCTAGGCTATTTACTGTGAGAGCAGGTTGCTAAAAAGCAAGGGTGCCTTTCATGCTCTCTCTCTTCCACAGGCACCAGTTGCTTGTCCACTCTTCTGTCATGCTAAGGCACAGCATGGGGCCCTTACTAGAAACTCAGCAGATGCTTACACATCCAACCTCCTTGAGCTATGAGTCAAAATAAACGTCTTCCTTTATAAGTTACTCAATCTCAGACATTCTGTTATAGCAAGAGAAAACAGACCAAAACACCTTCCAAGCAGGTCATGATCAGGCTGGGAGAACCATTTAACAAGGCAACATGACAGAGAGTGACTGACAAAAAGTGGAGGTTATTCAATTGGAATGCACCTGGATCCCATCCCAATGCAGGACAGATGGCCTTAGTGCAGGGGAAAGATGAGATGCTGGGGCTGCTACAACAGAACACCATAGACTGGGTGACTTACAAATAACAGATTTTTATTTCTACCAATTCTGGAGGTTGAGAAGTCCAAAATCAAAGTGTTTGGCAATGGAAGATCCTCTACAAATACCAGTCAATGGATTAGGGAATGCTTTGGCTGAAGAGGGAGGTGCTGGCTCTAGAACCAAGGAGTCTTCACTTGTGCGGTGGTTCCTTACCCCTGGGGAAGGTGTTTGCACTTTCCAAAAAACACATTCCAGAGCCTTCCCAGATGAGAAGAGGCTGTTGGTCTCCCTAATTTCTACTTGCTGTTATCTAAAAGACTCTGAAGTATAGCCAGAAATCTTTTCCTTAGGTTTGCTAGGGTGACCCAGAGGAGATAGCCCGGGAACTCTAGGAAGATGCCATTAGCTGCAAAGGGAGTAGAAAATACTAGTAAGTCAAGAGCATGGCAGTTTTATACTGTATGATTTTCTGATCTTGCTGTGACCCGCTGGCTTTGGAACCACACACCATGTCGAAGGGACACTCTGTTCTATTAGCCCCAAAATATGGGGACAGTTTCCCAGACAACATGACTCAGCTCCTGGCCCATCTTTACCAAGAAAAAGTCAATTCTGCCTCCCATTCCCCTGAAACAGGTGTTTGCCACTCAGATAGTAATTGCCAGGTTTGGCAAATAAAACACAGGGCAGCCAGATACTTCGCTATAGGTTTGTGACAAACACTGCGTGTTCCCAACATTGCATGGGACTTACTTATACTGGAAATGATGTGCTATTTATCTGAAATTCAGATTTGCCTGAGAGTCTGATGTTTTAGCTGGCAATCCTGCTTACCAGGGGACTAACTGTACCAGCTCCACAAGGTCTTTCTGTTTGATGTTCATCATCTGGGTTTCAGCCTGAGGTCAGAACACTACCCTCAAGGGTGAATATGGAGCCCTTTATGTGAGGCTTTGGTATCTCCATTTCAGCACACACAAGCATCCTTGTCTGTCTGAATACAGTCACACTATCTTAGTCATACAGTGAGCAATGACACCAACGTAATAGGTACCACACACAGGGTCACAGTTTTATATGGTTGACATACAAAAATCTTGCACATTTTTTTGTTTTGTTTTTTGTTTTTAGGCAAGATCTTAGAGAATCCAGGCTAGGCTCCAATTTGCTATTAGTCTATACTGGCCTTGAACCCATGATCCCTTGCTTCCATCTCCCACGTGCTGAGCTTTTGAGGCATGTACACCACACCTGGCCTCTTGTACTTTTGTTTAAAAGGCAAAACTTAGTTCTCCTAGTGGCCATGATGAAAAATCCCTAGGAAGGTAAATAGACAGTTGGAAGAGATTCAGGCTAGAGCAGTTCAATTTCTCCTACAGATCAGAGGATTAAACTGTCAGCCAACCATATGACATGACATAGTAGCTATTTCCAGTTCTGTTTTAACCTGTGGAACTCCAAGTAGCAACTTCTATATTTTTGTCTATTTTTTCACCTTTGAGAGAGTAAATAAATCTATAAAGCAGCCAGGTTAAAAAAAATAACTGCTGAGTGTGGTGGTGCACGCCTTTAATCCCAGCACTTGGGAGGCAGAGGCAGGCGGATCTCTGTGAGTTCAAGGCCAGCCTGGTCTACATAGTGAGGCTACAGGGAGACCCTGTCTCAAAAAGACCAAAAAACAAACAAACAAAAAAACCCACACATTTCCTTTGCTTCTCTGGTAATGCCAAAGCCTATACTTTTTGGTGTGCCTGCATGTGACATCCATGTAGCCACACAGTTCTTGTCCATTTGACTTTTAGTTCAGATCTGCTAGATTTCCTTCTCTTCCCAGCCACATGATCAATACAGGATTTCATGTTTTCTCACGTTGAAGCAAAGTATTGAACTGTCTAACCCTTGATAATGGCCATATGTGCTGTAGTGAAGCATCTCATGGTGAGCTGGAATTCTTGGTCTTTGATTGGCTTTCACAGTCTAGGCAAAGTCAAAGGTGTCACTGGTCACCTCTCTCCTCTGCCGAAGCAGGCAGAGTGTGTGAGATTTTGAGTTCTTTAATAGATTGTATGTCTTTGAGGACAAGGCCTTTTCTGGCTTACCGCTCATTATACTACTAGGGCTGCCAGGCAGAATACCACAGTCCAAGTGGCCTATGCAGCACATAAATATTTGTTCTCTCACAGTTTGGGGACTAGAAGTCCAAGATTAAGGTGTCAGTAGGTCTATTTGCTCTGAGGCCTCTCACTGACTTGTAGGCCTCTGTCTGCCCTCTGTCCTCAGGTGACTTTCCACTGTGCTTGAGTGCCTGATGTCTCTGTATGTCCAAATTTCCTCTTCTTGAAAGGACATCAGCCAGTTGGATTCAGGCCTACTCTAACAGCCTAATTTTAACTTAATCTCCGTCTTGCAGGCCCTATCTCTAAACACAGTCACATTTTGTGAGGTTCTGGGGGTTAGGGCTTGCCCATATGAATTTCAGGGGGTACTATTCAGTCCATAACAACCACAGTATGTCCAATAGCTAATTTAGTGCCCAGCATAAGGCAGATGATAAATGTTTGTTGAATTAATATATTTTGGAGGATGTCATTGACAAGGTATGTGCATGGGACTCTTAAACTTCTTTTCTACCTACACATGACACTGGTCAATGATTGTATAATATAATTTGGCCAGGTGTAAAATTTGTGATGCTGCCTTCTACACACACAAATACAATGAGTGCGTGCTTCACACCCGTAGGCTCAGAGCCCTTCTCTGACATGTTGCTTCCCCCACCCTGCACCCCACAGCCTGATGGTGGTAGTCAGCAAGGTTTCCCAGCTGTCGGAAGATTCTTGATTTCTGTTTAAGGCATGTGTAGCCATGTTTCCTTTGTTTCCTTCAAATTTGGACTCAAAAATAGAACCCACCAAACACCCTCGCCACTTGTCTGGGGAACACGCATGGCTCAACATCTCACCCTTTGTTTTCAGCGTTGCTCTATCACTTTCAGGAAAAGGAAGAAAAAAAAAGCCCAAAACTTTGATCCCTGGGGAGGTGAAGCGGAAGTTGATCTTCACCATTAAATTTTTTATAGATAGCAAAGTCCATGCTTCCACCTGCATCCAAAGCACAGAGGCAGCTGGCAGAACAAAGCACTAGAGAGAGAGAGCTGACCAGAATCTCTTAAATTGCCGGGATACAGGTGCAGCTTGTTTTTCATCTCAGTGATTGACAATGTTTTACCCAGCAGACTTAACCCTTTCTTCTCCTTTACCAACCAGAATCAAGCCTCGTGCTTTAGAAAACAGTTCCTCCCCACTGTATGTTCCAAAAAGACCCTCCAGATGGGCAGGGAGCAGGACTTTGCAATAATGTCATCTGTCCTGAAGTTTTGAGGTTTGGAAGAAAAGTTGTCCAGGCCAAAGTACGTTTTTTTTTAGACACCCAGATGAAAACAGATGGGAATGTGGGCCATGTAGGACTGTCTGGGTGCTTCGTGTGTTTGACACAACCTGACCTAGAAATCCAATTCTACTTAACCCACTTTGCAGCTGCTTTTTACCATCAAACAAGTTACTTTGCAAGCTAAGCCAGGAGCAGAGAAAAGAGGCACACTTGTGTAGCCATGTTTAAAACTGTCCCATGTGGGAACTGAGATGCTCAGTGGTTCTATAGTTTGCTTGCTTTCCCTACAAGGACTCCCAGCATCCCTCATTTTTTCATAGTTTGTGCTAAGACACTGGTTATTGGGAAAGTCCCCCACAGAGGACTTGAGTTTGTGTGGACTCCAAACAGGCAGACTGCTGTCCCTGCTGTCTGCAGGGAGGCTTAAGGTTAGTGCGGGGTGGGAGTGAATTGAGGGGTCACATAAGGACAAGCGCAATCTTACACAAACTCACAGCAAAAGCTGTGAGCTTTCCAACACCTCAGGAGTTAAATATTGGACAGAGGCCAAGTGCAAAGGAGGAATTGCCTCCTAAACAGTGAGCCCTCCTGGTAAGAGGAGGGAAGTTTGTTACTGCTGATTACAAGCTGGCACTCCTGGGGAAGGCCCTAGATCCTGGGCTGGACTCCTCAGCAACTTCTGAGCTCCTGGGCATCCTCTGGTCATGAGCCCAGGGAAGGATTTTGTTAATGAGGTGTTACTATCTTCAATGTTTTCTCATTCTGGTAGGAATCATAAATCATCTCTTAGCACAAAATGAACATTCTTGGGGATTTTCATGCTGTGGACATACTACAGTAGGCACAGACCGTGATCTCGGCTGCTGGCTCTCACAGCCGTGGAGGGACAATCTGACTTCCAAATGGAAAGAGTGACAGGCAGGAAATGGACCCTTCCTTTGGGAGTCTTAGGAAAGCTCCAGTGGTCTATATGGTCAAGGAGCTACCATTCTGTGTATTTGGCTTTGATCTAACCTTTAAAAAGAGTCCATGTCAGGGAGGTAGAAGGCATCTGTCCAGATGTTCAGGTTTCCACACTCAAATCAGTTAATCTGGAAGTAAAATAATCAAAAGAACGCTGAGACCTGGAAAGCAATCTATGTCATTCATAAATCAAACCATTGGAAATGAGCCTTGATATATTTCTATGGCCCAAAGCTACTGGGAAAAAAAAGTTTGCATTTTCATTAATCATTTTGATCTTAGACATAGATAAGAGCTGCTAGTGGTTGTACATGAAATAAAATACCAAGATTGTGTGGGACCATGATGATAATGTAAGGAGGCAACGCTTGGATACACAGCCAGGGCATCCATCGGCACAATAGGTCCAGTGAAGCAGTGGGGAGCCATGGCTCAGAAACACTCCAGCTAGGTTGAGCAAATCTCTCTATCAGAGCCTACAGCTGCCCCTGGACTAGGCTTCTGCTTAAACAGAATTCCCAGTTACTAGTGTGAGACCAGTGAGGGTCATTCCCGCTCTCCTCTGCACTGACATCACTACCTGGAAGATTCAGAGTTACAGCAGGGAGGCCCATAGGGAAATAGAGAGCTGGTGATTTTCTTTTCACTTGGCCATTCCAGGAGAGAGAAAGTCTCTTAAATCCCCACCCACGCTCTAACAGATTTGCACACAAAGGGATATAGCATGCTCTAGACTTTGGATATTCTTGACCTTGGGGAAAATTTTTTTTTAAGTTTGTAAAGGTAATTACCATTATTTACAGTACTGAGGGCAAAGCCCCACCCTGGGCTTTAGGCCAGGGGATCTCAGAATAAGAGTTTAGTGGGGTGAGCCAAGTCCAAGACAAAAGCACAATTATGTTCATCTAAAAGCTCAGGCTGGTGGGGGTGGGAAGGAAACACCCACCCATACTTTGGGAGGTGTGTGCAGGGTGGGGTTACCTTTGAAGTTCTGCATCAATCTTGAGCCTGCGGAATAAAGATGCACACTTCCCACCTTGAGTCTCTTACTGAGCTGTGCCATAAGGAAATGGTCTTCCATCTTACTTGATTTGCCCATGTTTAAAACTGAACTTGAAATCAAAGAATTTTGGAAGAATTAAGAAAATGGGAAATGTTGTCCAAGATAGTATGAAGCATTCTTAATGTCTCCAGAGAAAGTAATGCCAAGCAAAATCCCTAGACTACATTTTTACTTTCTAAAAGCCCACTTTGCCTTCATTTTCTTTTTGCTCCAGATCAGAGAGCCCTGGGGAAAGTTCCAAAGCCAGGTATGTGGCTGGAATCAGCGATGCCACAGTGTATCTAGTTCTCCATGTCAGAAAACCCTCAGCTAGTGTATGACAACTCTCATACACTGCCTTCCTGTTAACTGTGCTGTGCTTTTCTTCCTGCTAGTGTTAGGGGCGGATGGTAATTTGGGCTAATGTTAGGCACATTGGGAGGTTTGTAAAGGGAAGTGCTGCCCCACTTCTTGTGGCTCCATTGATAGAGCTGGAACACAACTAGCCTTGGGTGGCAGGGACAGAAATTCCTCACTGGGTGTCCTAATGTGTGGGTTCCCCAGGAGCAGGCGCTTAGGTACTTGAGTTCAGAAAAACCACCACGAAGGTAAATTTCCCTTTTAGCTCTGCAGTGAAATTCTGCTTAGGCAGAGGATGTGGAAATCTGCAGGATGCACATGGCAGCCTCAGGAAAGCCAAGGACTGAAGAAGTTTTGGGCAATCACCTCCCTTCATTGCTACATACCCCAGATGCAGACACCTGACACACCACTAGTCAGTTCTGCACACATAACTTTCAGCTGCCCACACCAAGAGGAAAGGGAAATCACAGCAAGCTGGACTGGAATACAGCTACGCTCCTTCCTGAACCCCAGGTTCCCGGTGAAGTCCTTCCAAGCACCTGGAGCTGAGGATGTTTCAAGGGGCAGCACGATAGGTGTTTGCCTTGCTTCTATTTGCACCTATGACCAGCTGGAGGCTAGAGGTGCCGGAGGGCCTTGCAAACAGTTTTGATTGTAAATACAGGGAATATAAGAGTTTAAAAGGCGGGGCTGCTGTGGCTGAGTCTCAGAGGGCAGGTGAGGTGGGAGTGTGCAAGTGGAGCGGGCAGGCAGTAGGCAGGAGACAAGGAAAGGAACTGAAGAGATCATTTCCTATAGGAAACAAAGAACTGCACAGAGTTTGTAATCTTCGTGTCAGGATGTGATCCTGTTGTGTTTTTCATGTTAGGATCGCTATACACAATTCAACTATGGCAGTTTGTATATAGACAATCAGCCTGAAACTACCTTTTTTCAAGATTTATTAACAATGCCTACTATGTGCACTAAGGTAAACATTGGGATTAAGTGATGAAAAGATGTAACCGCCATACAGTGAGGCAGCAAATAAACACTTATGATGAGACCACGCACGGCTCATGGTTGCGGTGAACTGAGGGATATGAGTGTAAAGTGACTGTCTCTTCAAGACAATACAGGGAACCTGAAATGGGACACATCATGAAGGAAGGCTTTATACCAAAACCTCTTCTTTCACCCCCAGATCAAGTCCAGTAGATAATCCCCCCAGGGCATAACACACATTGGTGATGGTCTTTCATTACTCAGCCCTGTGCACTATAACTTTCCTGTATCACTGGAAATTTGAAAAAGATTTTACTTGAATGTTAAAAGCTAAAGTCAGTGTTCCTAGAGCAAGATGCAACTTCAAGATTCGTTAGGATCAACCTGTTTTGTTTTTGCATATGGCTGGTTTTAGAAGCAGTATTAGAAATTTGGAAAATATTATTAACTGTTTAGATTTCTTATTCAGTATTTAATAGTAGAAAGTCACGCTTGTTCAAATGTGAAGGGAGTGGAATGAGAATTTTGCAAACCAAAACCAAACCAAAACAAACAAAGCAAAATAATAAAGCCGAATTATTTTCGAAGGAATGTATCATGTAGTTAACTTGGCAAACTCAAGGGCAGCAACCTAATGATGAAGGGAATTTTGGAATTTGGTAAACTGGAAATTGGATCCTGGTACTCTTGCTTAAAAACCGCGTGATCTCAGATACACTGCTAACCTTTATGAACCTCAGAACTTTTTTTTTTTTTGCTTTTAAATGGGAATAATGTTTACCTTGCTCACTTTGAATAACACATGAGCTAGCAGGTATCAATGTCCTGGCAGGGCCTCAGTCTATGCTCAGCAAATGCTCACTTTTATCAAAATTGGTACATAATTATGGATAATTATAACACAAATATTTTCCCCATCCCTGCTAAATTATGACTATACAGAAGACAGTGAAATGGAATTATTGTGTGAAGTTAATGGCTACAGCTATTAAAGTGGTTAAACAAATTTTTGAGTGGGATGAAGCACACACACATTCATACATCACACACATTCCACATCACACACATTTATGTATCACTCACATTCATACATCACTCACATTCATACATCACACACATTCGTACATCACACACATTCATACATCACACACACACATACACATACACACATCACACACATATTCATACATCACACACACATTCATATATCACACACATACATATTCATTCATCATACACATTCATACATCACACATATATTCATACATCACAGACACATACACATTCATATATCACACATATATACACATTCATACATCACACACATTTGTACATCACACACATACACATGCATACATCACACACATATTCATACATCACACACATACACATTCATACATCACACACATTTGTACATCACACACATACACATTCATACATCACACACAATTTTAAAAAATGAGGCTGCAAAGGGCTGGATTTGTTGAATGATACGAAAACAAAACAAAGATTGGCAAAGCTCTGAATGTCTGAAGTGAGATGCTCAGATTCAGCAGCAGGGACAGTGTGCACTTTTATGAATCTGGGAATCTTTTCTATCAAAAAAATATGAAAGTTGTAAAGAAAAGAATGATCAGGGTATCAAGTTTACAAGCAGTAAGGTTCAGATACACACATTTCATGAGCCTTTGAAAACTTTTTACCCTCAGATGAATGGGAATGCAAAATATGATGCAAATCAGATTTAACCTTCTGGCTCATTTGCCTCAATAAAAAACCAAAAGACCTAAAAGATTACATGCATGTTTGAAGATCATATTTTTATGTAAATAAGGGGTTGCTTAGAATGTGTTAGGGACATCCAAGGTCACTGCCTGGATGGATGCTTCCAGATGGAGTCCTAGCTTCGGGGGTAGACAGAGATGACCATCAGTAAAGGTTTTAGGTTTTATGGGTTCAGTCTTGAGTGTGGCTAATGCCACTGGCTGATGTCAAGCAGAAGAGAAGAAAAGAAACTAAAATTACAGAAAAGAGAGTCTGAGAAAGCAGGGAAATGAAAAAGAAAAGCTGTGACCATGGAAAGCTGTGTTAGGTACTTTTCTGTTCCGACAGACTACCATGACCAAAGCAACTTATAGAAGGGTTTATTTCAGTTTACAGTTCCAGGGGGCTAAGAGTCCATCATGGCGCATGGCAGCAAGTGGCCAGAGCAGGAAGCTAAGGGCTCAAATCTCTACCTGCAAATGGGAAGCGGAGAGAGAAACTCCAAATGGGACAAGGCTGTCACTCTCAAAGCTCGCCCCCAGTGACGTTTCCTCCAGCAAAGTCCCAATTCCTAAATGTTCCATGACTTTCCCAGTGGCACCAACTGACCAAATGTTCAAATACTCAAACCTATGGGGGACATTTCTCATTCAAACCACCAAACCGAATGACCAAAACTCCTTTGTATTTCTCCTATAAACTCCTTATTCTTGTTGAGCAATTAGAAATTTTGAAAAACTATATTTGAGAATATCCTGTGATACTGCACACATAAATTTCTAAGGATCATTTCAGGCACCTAAGAAAAAGTGTGTTTAATACATGCTGATTGGGAATAGTGTTGAATTGGGTATTACATTTTACTTGATTTATTTTTTGCAGTGCCGGGGATTTACCTTGACCCTCACACATGCTAGCACAGTGCTGCTCCACTGACCTACATCTCCAGTCTTGCATTTTAACTTTCCTTTCGGCATCTACTTCCAGGTTGGGCAGCATTTTTGACTTCCTACCATGTGTCAACTTAGTGGTAAATGATGGGCATACAATGTGTATGTATGTCACTATTGCTTCGTCAAGTTCACCATCAGTTTGTCACATGTGAAGAGTCCTGATAGCATTAGGTATAGGATGCTGTGAGGAAATGGTGAGGTCACTCTCTCATGTCCTAGTTAGGAATCTTCATGCATGTGACATCTGAGATGAAACTCCAATACCTTTTTCCCTGCAGAGGTACTGGGGAAAGGTTCTAGTAGTGAGAACAATTCAAGGCTTGAAAACATCCCTGGGGTCTTCCTGCAGCGTGTACAGTGGGTTTCCACAGGAAGCCCAGGAAACTAGAGATGTCACAGGGGCAGAGCCCTGAGGTCTTTGTCAACTATGTCAAACTGCTTCACCTTTCCTTCAGCCGTCGACCACAGTTTACTTTTGTTGTCATTTCCAAGGTGACTGAATTTCATTTCCTATGATACCAGAAAGTGCTGGGGTAGATTTGTAGGAATTATTTGAAACTAGCAGGTCCAATCCAAAGCTATTAAGGGTAGTTAGTGGTAACAGATGGGAGTGTCAGGGAAAAGGTTTAAGTCAAATTTACATTTTGTGAATGTTCCTTGGCCATTCAAAGTGGGTGAATTGATCTAATGAAGTTTTTTTTTAAAGTTTTTAAAAAAAATATTTTATTATTTTTATTTTATGTGTATGAGTGTATTGCCTGCATGTATGTGAGTGCATCCATGTCATGCAATGCCGCAGAGGTCAGAAGACGGCTTCAAATTCCCCTGGAATTGGAGTTAAGGACAGTTTGTAGCCGCCATGTGGGTGCTGGGAATCGAACTTGGGTTGTCTGCAAAAGCGGTCAGTGCTCTTAGCCACTGAGCCATCTCTCCAGCCCGATCCAATGAAGTTTTAAGTCAAATGTAAATTTGTTGTCAATTAACAAAATAATAGAAAGAGCACTTTATTTGCATTTGAGTAAGTCTCCCCCTTGGTTTAAATATATAATACATGGATTTGTTTGACTTGTTTCTTAAGAAAAAGATTTTTGGAAAAAGGACTCTTGAATTTTCTGTGTACCTCCTTTGTCTATAAAATATAATCTAAAAGTTTTTTTAAAAGTCTTATTTGGGTCCATTACAATTTCATATTTTACATCCTTTTTTAAAATTTTTATTATTTTTATTCTATGTGTATGCATGTATTGCCTGCATGTAAGTAAGTGCACGTGTGTTGTGCAATGCAAGGTCAGAAGAGGCTGTTGGATCCCCAGGGACTGGAGTTATGGACAGTTGTTAGATGCCATGTGGGTGCTGGGATTCTTCTGCAAGAATAACCAGTGTTCTTAACTGCTAATCCATCTCTCCAGCACCCACATTCTACATTCTTACATGCTAAAATTTATACATTTAAATATAAGACTTCATCAAAACTACAAACACCATTTTATAACTACCTACTAGAAGCGAACATAAGTTGATTCCAAAAGATAAACATATGAGTCTTGTTGCCTGAGAGGGAGCATGATTGGCTTTCATGGTAAATTACTTCCGTATTTTTCAGAAGTCAGTACAGAGTTTTCCTGTTTGGAAGGAACACAGTGTTGGGGAGGACTTCCATTCTGTTCAGTGGTTTTTTAATAAATCACTACATCTTGTGACTGGCTTGAAAAAAAATGAAGGGATAATGCCTTTCTGATAGATTGTTATAGGCTTAAGTTTGGTAATGCATGTAGAACTCCCCTGAAAATCATTCTATGGTGACACATGACCATTTCTAGGTGCATCTTCTTGCTCAACTGCTCAACTGTGCTTGCAGTTCCTCTCAATGCTAGACAAACAGGCACCCAGGAATCAGCTGTTGAATAAATAAATGTGGATATGAACACACACAAACATACATGAACATCTAAAAACATATTGAAGTGTTAAAATTATTGAGGGTTGGGCTGGAGAGATGGCTGAGCAGTTAAAGTGTGTGCACTGCTCTTGCAAAAGACCCTACTTGGGTTCCTAGCACTAATGTCAGGCAGCCCACAACCTCCTCTAACTCCAACTTCAGAGGATCCAGTACCCTCTTCTGAAATGTGCAGGCACCTGCACTCATACATGTGCACACTCATGTACATAATTAAAAATAAATCTTTAAAGTAATTATTGAGGGTCCTAGATATATTTTTTATTTAGTTTTGTACATGCTAAGCATCACTGAACTACACCTGTAGCAAGAGCATCATAAATTATAAAACTTTATTTAGCAAAATAGTGAATTCCAGCTCTTGATATGCAAATAGAATTATTCACTCCCTGTATCCAGTTTTCAAAAGCAAAACACTTACCCTTTCCACCCGTGTGTGTGGAAATGCTGCCTCTCCAGACTCTTGCTTTGTTTACATTTCTTTCCACTTTGAATCCTTGCTTACTCAGCTCTCTCACTTGAAATTACCTAGTTGTAAAGGTTGTTTAAAGGGGTCTGAATATAGGGATATTTACTTTTGTGTATGAGGTTGAGAAAATTCAAACTTTCAGGATTAGGATTTAATAATGCAGCTTTAGTGAGACTGTAACCTTACATACAGCTAGGGATCAGAATTAGAAGGAAAGTCTTGCCACTGGTTTGTAGAGGAGCTACTTAGCTGCATGTGTCACAGCACAATGACCCAGACCTGCACTTCTAGCACTTAGGAAGCTGAGGCAAGAGAGCCGTAAGTTTGAGGCCAGCCTAAGGGACATAGTGAGATGCTGTCTAAATAAGGAAAGTTTAGGTTTTTGCCTGGTTGCTTTTCTTTTAAAACTTGGGCCCAAGAAACAAACAGCTCATACAGAACCTATTCTCAACATATGAGTAAAGAAAACCACTAGAGAAAGTATAACGAAGACATATGACGTCAGGCCTCAGTGGTAACCTTTGGTAAGTGGCTGGGGTCACACCTGCCCTGCCTTCTCAGCTCTTTCCCACTGAGCAGAATCCATCTTAATTTCTGTCACCTGGAACTTTTCTCTGACACCTTCCCTCTCACTAACACTTTCAAACCTTGGGTTCCAGCCCCCCTCCTGTTTCTGGAATAAAAAACTCTGACCTCTCATAGGAAATGTGCAAGGCTGTGTGCATTACTAGTATAGTGTAAGTTTCATTTATTTTAGGTGTGGTAGCCCCACATTCCCAGCAAAGAGCTTTCTTAACTGGATTCATTCTCCCTCCCTCTCTCCCTCTCCTTCTTTTCCCTCTCCCTCTCCTTCTCTTCTGCTCCCTTCCTCTCCCTCTTTCCCCTCTCCCTGCCCACCTCTTCCCCTCTCCCCCCTCCCCTTCCTCTCCTCTCCTCTCCCCCCTCCCTTCCACTCTCCCCTCCCCTCTCCTCTCCTTCCCTCTCGTCTCTCCCCTCTCCCACTTGTGGAGACCAGAGACTGAAGTCTTCCTCAATCACTTCTCCACTTTATATTTTGATACAGGGTCTTTCATGATCCTGGAGCTCACCATTTTGGCTCTAAAGGCTGGCCAGGGAGTATTTGGGATTCACTTGTCTCTGCCCCCCACCCCCCAGTGCTGGGGTTGCAGGTGGGTATCACTGGGCACAGCTCTTCTGTGGATGCTGTGGATCTGAACTCGGGTGCATGGAGCAATTATTCACTGAGCCATTTCACTAGTACCTGGATTCTTTTTTAAACATTTTATTATTTTTATTTTATGTGTATGACCCAGTATTAGCTACATGTATGTAAGTGCACCCATGCTGTGCAATACCCACAGAGGTCAAATGAGGGCATCAGATCCTCTGGAACTGGAGTTACAGGCGGCTGTTAGCCTCCATGTTGGTACTGGGAATTGAACCAGGGTCCTCTGCAAGAGCAGCCAGTGCTCTTAAACACTGAGCTATTTCTCCAACCCCCCTGGATTAATTCTTAATGTCAATCATGATGCCACCTACATCAAATCACATGCATCAGGTAGAACTCACTCTATTACACTGTTAGGCACTGACAAAGAACTTACTGTTAGGATCTAGTTTCACAATAAAGTTATACTTCTGTGTACTTTGCAAATCCCAGAAGAGGATGTCATACAAGTGGAGGTGGTTATGTGAGCTTTATTCATGTGAAAAGGATGTATTCTACAGACTACAAAAGTGATTCAAATCTCTCAGAAGAGAACCCTATCTAGTAGCAAATACACACCAGGGGAAGGGTTAAATGGACTGTCATTTCCCTAGAGTGGTCTCTTTAGGAGAGACCAGGCTCTTTATTTCTGCCCAGGAGTTTTCTATCTATAGTCTAGATATTTTCACTTAAATATTCAACAGTGACAAATCGATCCTGGATACAGAGCACCCAAAGTCGTGTTTAGAAGGAAATTTACCTTCACTTTCCATGCTTGCAGGCTCAGCAACCACCAGTCTTTAACAGTCTGTCGCAAGCGCATTGAATGTTTCAGTTTGCCAGACCTGTCATGATAAATTAATTACAGGATGTTGCAGAAATGGCAAAGCTCCAGCAGCATCTTGCATGGTTTAATATAGACCCATTTCCCCATTTCAATGTATTTGTGGTTAGATAAATCCTCAGAAATTTACAGCTGCTATAGTTTATTATGTAGTCTGCCTGCACACATGATAGGTACAGTAAAAATTTGATGTTCTTAAAGTCCGTAGTTCTGACTGATGTCTCTTTACCACCATGGCAATATTTCATTACTGAAAGCAGCATCTAGATACAGGTCTCAACAGTAATTTCTGTGTAGTAGTCAGGGCGGGCCAAGAACATCACTGCATCTAACTATCTTCCACTTACATTGCACTTGAAGAACTGTAGCTCAGAAAGATGTTGAGACATTTATATTTGTGCATGTCCCTGTGAACAAATTTAGCAGAAAAAAGTCAACTGAATCTTGGTGAAAAACACCAAAAACTGAACTGAATCTATCAAGCTTTTCTCCAGGGAACCTTCTTCCTTCAGGCTTGTTTTTTTTTTTTTTTTTTTTTTTCAAGCTACAGTTGCTCATGTTTGCTCTGGCAACAGTGTCTCTTCCTCAGTCTTACTGTTTAGCCCCTTTCACACTTTTCATTGAACAAATCATCTCCATCCCAAGAAAATGTAAGAAATTGCCTGTTGATTGGCAGTAGTGAATTTAGTTATATGTTGTATAAATAAAGCATTTGAAAATTTATTATGTATGCTCTTACCGGTCTTAAGAACTAAGTCATAATTTAAGAAACGACTGCTCTTGCAGAGGACCCGGGTTCGATTCCCAGCACTCAAATGGTGGCTATGAACCATCCTTAACTACAGTTCCAGGGGAATCTGATGCCCTCTTCTGACCTCCAAGGCACTGCACGACACAGGCGCACTCACATACATACAGGCAATACACTCACCAATACACACATCAAATAAAAAATATTAAAAAAGAAATGAATTACAAATTATCTTTCATCACTCTCCCTGTGTATAACCCTCCTCCCCTCCATCCAGTTAAAGCATCCCTCCATTTTTCCCATTTCCCTCTTGATAGCACCTGTCCTAATATCCCCCTCTCTGAGTTCCCCCTTCTCCTCTGCCCCGATGGTCCCTTTCTACTTTACTGGCTCCTGTGGTTACTTCAGGGTATATATTCACATCTAAAGATCTGGAACTAGGATTCACGAATGAGAGAACATCATTGCATTCTTATTTTTCTGAGTCTGGGTCTTTCACTCAGTACAGATTTCCAGTCCCATCCGTTTGCCTGCCAATTTCATAATTTCATTTTACGGCTGCCATTATAAAGTATGATATGTATCAGATTTTCATTATCCATTTATCAGTTGAGGGGTATTTAGGAGGTTGTTTCCATTTCCTAGCCATTGTGAAAAGAGCAGTAATGACATGGAAGGAGAATTCATTTTCTCTGGGGGCAAGCTCCATGACGGGTATTTTATCCCAAGTGGTCAGGTCAGCTCTATACATATGTACATAGAAGCAGCACTAAACGGACTCAGTGTATTATACATGTATAATCAAAGAGGTCAAGAAATTGAGAGGGAGTGGGGAGGACATGGGAGGAGGTGGAGGAGGGAGAGGAGTGGAAATGATGCACATACAGTACTTGTGTATGAAGTTCTCAAAAAATATTTTAAAAAAGAAATGAATTATAGCAAGTAAACACTAGGTTCTTCAGTAGTATTAGAACTGACACTCAAGTATGTATGTAGTTACGCCATTTTGACCTATGCAATAAGAGGTGGAACATGAATTGATTATATATGACACATAAGCCTCTTCTTTTAGATTGGAGAAATAAAATAGATTCTTTGTAGCATCACTAGTCTCAACTTTCGAGGCAAAACAAAGCCATCCGAAATCAGTATGAACTTGAGGTGTAGAAAGAACTTTAGGGAGTGCTCACAACCTATGCTTAATGTCGATGTGGAGATGATCATTAGAAAAATGGCATCCTTTGTGTTTACAAAACAAATGTTTTTATATTATCCAGTTCCTGCCTTCACTTAAAAGTTGTGACTATTCACCTTAATAATTAGAGCAGAAGGATCTGATGAATGAAGTGCCTCATTACCAAGTTTACTTCCTGGGTCTCTGCAGAGAGTAGCTGTCTGTTTTTGTTGAGTTAGCCCATTGTTAACCCTAAGTAATCCTGACATTCAATTCTCCTGCAGATAATTGAGTCCATCCATAGATTGAGTTCTTTACTGAACACAATCTTTTGATTGACATGCTGCTTGATGTTTTTATTATTTCTTATGACTGGAATGGAGCCTTTTCTATTTCATGAATAAAATGTTACTGCACATGTAATTAGTTTGATTCTATAGAACCTATTTCTTCAGGAGACATAAGAACTATACTATGGAGTAAGGACTCATCAAAAATAATTATAGGATGCACAAATGACCAGTTTCAGAAGCAATTTTCACTTTAGATGTATTTTGTTTTTTAGGTCACTGTTTATTTCCCTGTTGCTTTACAAAAAAAATGTTTTTTTTTTTTTTTTTTTTTTTTTCTTTTGGTCTTTTTGAGACAGGGTCTCCCTGTAGCCCCAGCTGTCCTGGAACTCACTATGTAGACCAGGATGCCTTGAACTCACAGAGATCTGCCGGCCTCTGCCTCCCAAGTGCTTTCTAGTCCCTGGGTAGGACATTGTTTTAGTCACTCTCATGTGTTCAGTAGTTTCCAGCTTTAAACATTGACTGGCTTTGTCTTCCACAGCAACTGAGATCCATTATGTGGGAATCTCCCATGGAGTCTGAACCCTCCATTTATAGCCAGCATGGACACTTACAGCTGTATGTACTCGGGGAAGCTACTTAACTTTCAGAGCCTTTGAGTTTCTTATTCATAGAGTAAGGAAAGTTTTTGTATCTCATGGACTTGTTTTGGAGAGTAATGGAGAACATGCATCATAATAAAGATCGGGGAAATATTTCCTGCAATTAATTTCAGTTAAGTCAAAACTGATATACATGTAACTTAAAATGCTGATTTTAAAAAATTCCCACTATTTATGAAATACATATGGATCTCAGATGGAAATCACTTAAAAACATGAAAGCTTAAAGTTATGAAGGTTTGCTGTCACTTTTAGACCATTCTTAGCTTCTTTAAAAATCTGAATTTATGAGTAAAGCAACATGTCACCTGAGCCATAAAATGTGAAGTCATTTCCAGATATAGCCTTGGTCAACTTCCTAAAGAGAAAATATCTGAATGTAACTTTTCAATAACTTATACACAAAATTAAAGTCAAACCTGTGTCTTTATTGAAATTTTGTTTTTATTTTTTGTATGGGAGTGTATTGCCTGCATGTATGTAAATACACTCGTGTCATGCAATGCCTGTGGAGGTCAGAAGAGGTGTCAAATTCCCTTGGAACTGAAGTTACAGTTAGCCACCATTTGGGTGCTGGAAATCGAACTCTAGTCCTCTGCAAGAGTAGGTCTCTTAACTGCTAAGCCATTTCTCCAGCTCCAAAGTCTGTTTTTTTTTTTTGTTGTTGTTGTTGTTAAATTTTATGTGTATGATTGTATTTCCCTCACGTTGGTAAGGGCACCCATGTCATGCAATGCCTGCAGAGGACAGAAGAGGCCATGGATCCCCTGGAACTGGAGTTACGGACAGCTGTTAGCTGCCATGTGGGTGCTGGGATTTGAACCTGGGTCTTCTGCAAGAAAAACCAGTGTTCTTAACTGCTGAGCCACCTCTCCAGCCCCCCAAGTCTGTGTTCTTGAGTCAGAAACCCTGCCTGAAATTTCAAAAGTATCAAGTGTTAGCCCTTTGAAAGTATTTATTTCAGTTAAAGTACACATTTTATACCATAAATTTACAATGTAAAAAATTCTGTGGTTTAAATTTCTTACAGTTTAACTTGATTTTTAGGGGGCTGGGGAGACGGCTTAGCGGTTAAAGGGTTAAAGCACTAGCTATGCAAACACAAGGACTGAAGCTCAGATCTCTAGCACCCACATAAATGCTGTTGGGTAGGTGTGGCAGCCACCTGTGATTCTAGGGCTGGAAGGTGGAGACATGGCATCCATCCATCCATCCATCCATCCATCCATCCATGCCCAGCATGCATCCATGTCAAACAAATTTTGATTTTTATTCTAGCTTTGCAAATCATATTTGCAATATAGTTTTAATATTGCAAACATCTTGATCCACAATATAGTGCTGAATCAATAATTAAGAAATACATTTCAATCAATGGTGATAATATTTAGGTATAGAAAATGGTGTCAAATTGCTACTTGTTTAACTAGAGGACATGTGATAGAATCCAGTAATTTCAGATGATAAAGAAAAGCAGTTTCTTACTAAGAAAACATATGGTGTCATAAATCAAGTGGATGCAGGCACCTTATTTTCTGTGGGATTAGTAGGATCTTTTACTTGAGGATACTTTACCTCAGGCTGTTTCTTCTTTGAGGGTGTGGTAAAGACATTTTACCAGTATCTTCATGAAAACTCTCATCTTACACTGACAACTAGATAATGGAAGAAAGGCTTTGAGCAGAGCAGCTTTTCTGGGCACGTGCCTCATCTGTTTCTGTGTTCAGTAGGTACAATATAAAAATAACCCTTTAAATTTTCGTATGAACATGAAGATCTTAGAAAATGCTCAGCTCCTCCAAAGTACTTTTCTATTTGTTTAAAAATATTTCTACAATGAGCCAGAGAGATGGCTCAGCAGTTAAGAGCACTGACTGCTCTTGCAGAGGACCTGGGTTCAATTCCCAGCACCCATATGGTGACCAATAACCATCCTTAGTTCCAGGGGAATCTGATGCCCTCTTCTGACCTCTGATGCACTGCATGACATGGGTGCACCCAAATACATGCAGGCAATACACTCACACACATAAAATAAAAATAAAACATTAAAAAATTTCTATAACTTGCCAAGTTCTTTGTGATGAATTTTAAGACCAAACAAGAAAATCAACATGCATCTCAAAATCATGAGCTGATCCACGTGAGTGCAGTGGGCAAGGGCTCACCTGGAATTCTAGTCCTGGGAGAGGGAAGACAAGGATCCCTATCTGCAAGCTTGAGGTTTGACCCAGAGACCCTGTCTCAATAAGTAAAATGTAAGAGCAATCTGGGCAGATCCTTGACATCAACCTTGGGCCTCCACACTCATACACACATGTGTGCATGCACACATGTAAATAAGAAAAACTCATGAGCTGAAATGATAGAGACATTTGTCTTTATTTTTTTTACTTATTAAGCACACTCACAAGACAAAAAAACCAAGCATATAGAGGGTGACTTTGCTGCCTGGGCCCAGATGTACCTGGAGCACAGACGTACACAATCAGAACACTGCCAGCTTGGCTCTGGCGGAACAGGCTTCTGCACTGAGGGCCATGGGCTTTAGCAGTCATCAGTGCTCCTTGACACTTTTGAAAATGCCTTCAGTAACAGTAACACCATTCTCCACAGCAGGGCCATGTTTACCATTTTTATGTTTCTACAACATGTGCAGGGTAAAAGCCAAATATATTTCTACTAGAAGCTATTTCACATCGGGTATACATCTGGACAAATTTACACCTCAGTGCCCAACATGGTGTTTCTCACTTCTTATTTCAATGGAATTGACTCTCTACTTTGGTAAATAAGTCTTTCTTACTTTAACATTTGACCTGTTGGGGCTAAATATTTTATTGACAGACTTACATATAGTTGACGAAAGCGAAGAGTCGAGAAAAAAAACAAAAAACCAAAGGATGAATTTCTCTGTTAAAGTTCAAAACACATGGTCATATGGTAATGACATTGTTATTCTGGTACTAGAGAAATAAATAGTGCTGTGTAATAACAAAAATAAATATTAAGACCAAAATAAATATTAAATAATTTATATCTGTAAATTACTCATATGCTAAATATGAACTGCCCTTTAAAAAAAAAGTAAATAAATTTGGCATACTATTGCCTGTCCACCCAAAAATCACTTTTAAGTTTAGGTGTGCTGAGTTACACATATAAGTCACTCAAAAGCAACACAAAAATTTAATTTTAAAAAGCAAATTGTTTCTTTTTACTGCCTTTGTTATTGGGACCAATTTGTACACACAATATTCAGAAGCTGCTTATCTTTAAATAAAATTAAGTTTCAAAAGCAGACTCTTCATATTCTGAGCATAGCATCACACATACAACCACATCACAGATACAATAATATTGGATGATTATTTAACAGACGCCCTAACAATGCGAACACTTTATTCATGTTTGCTGAGTAGCAATTATGGGTTTTTCTTTATTGGTTTTTCCAACAATGGCAATTTAATTTTGATACAGTCACTAATAACACAAACACCAATACTCTGACCAACAATAGTCACAATGGTTTATAACAATTAAGCTCAGAGACCACACTGACTTTTTCTCCAGCCAAACCTCATTTCATAAAGACAAAAAATTGTGGATATTTCTTTTCTTCCTTAAATCTGAAAATTCCAAACTCTAGTTATTTCTGTATATCTGGTTACTTCTTCATTCTTCTCCAACTTTTTACTAGGAAGAAAAGAATACAAAATATAATGAACAATATTTTCTGGCTATGACTAAATCTTTGTGTACTTAGACAACAACACAAGACACTGAATACCACCTCTCTCTCTCTCTCTCTCTCTCTCTCTCTCGTACACACACATATACATGCACACATACATACAAACATACGCACATACAGAAACACATATGCACTCCTACACACACTCCTACACACATATACATACAACTCATACAGACATACACTAAAATATTCTATTAATTTATGAATTTTATAGTCTGTCTCTCAAACATTTGTTAACACCTCTTTGCATTATCAGTAACTGTAAGAGCTGCTCCTGCACAGACAAGCAAAGATGAGCAAAAAGCCAAAAAATGACCCCCTCATATTTCTCAAATACAGACAAAAAGAACTCCAAAGTGAGCAATATTCAGATATGAAGACAAGGCCATCAGATAATGTGCAGTTCTTCCTTTTATGGGGAAAAACCATTATGGATGATGTTCCAGTGTTTGTGGCCATTTTACTAATCAGTTATATATATTTTGAAATTGGACTAATTATAAATTTTAAACTATATGAAATAGGTGAGATGTGGTTTGTTTCACTTTTGACTGACCATGGATCTAGATGCAGCTCTGGCACAGAACAAATTAAATTGTTACTAAAAATCAAGAACCAATATGCAAAAGTCACAATTAAGTGGCTTCCTTAGAGGCCACATCATAGGTACAGCTAGTGTGTGCTGAACAAGTGGGGTTCAACCTGGACTTTTCAATGTAACTACTGTGTAGCACTGACGGTACATCTGGACTGTCTTTCCTCATCAGAGAGGCCTTGACACTGAGTTGTCTCTAGAAACAAGCTGCAGCCTTGAATGATGGCAATCTGTTGAAGGTGCTGTCACCCCACAGGTCTGGCACACCCTGGCAGGAAAGGGCAGAAGCTAGCTAGAGATTCCCTACTGACCTTCCCTGGGGTGTAGGAGTGGAAAGCAAACCCCTGGGCTTTTTGGAATGGGTCCAATCTTAAGTAAATGGTTACATTTTTTATTTTTACATAAAAATTTACACATAAGTTTTGGAAAAATTCTGTTGTCAGTTCAGCTTTCCTGATTTTGAAATGTGTTCAAAGTAATCACACAGGCACACTCCTGTTATAGACAGAAGCTCAAAACCAGATTCAAGAGAAGCTCATAAACGCAACTGGAGTATAAAATGGAGCAGATACAACATGCCAAGGTATCATGGCAACATGGGCCAAACCCCTCATTGCTGCTACTACTTGTATATAGGAAAGGAATGCAAAATTTGCCCTAAATTAGGGTCTAATAAAAATTAGAAAGAATGTAGCAGAGGCACAAATAAATGCAGGGCCCCAATCACATAAAAACCATAAAACTGCAGAGTAGAGAGGGGACAGTAAAGGTCCTAGAGGAGGACTAAGACAGCAAAACAAAAGAAGAGAAATTCAGGGTGGTGGTAGGACAAAAAAAGAAGAAAAACAGAAAAGGGAAGGGGAGACAAAGGGGAAACACAGCTGGAAATTAGTGACATGGATCCTGCAGGTGCAGAAGATGCAGGACAAGCTGAATGAATCAAGTGGGACTGCACTGTGAAAAGTAAACAGAAGCCAGGAGAAACCCCAGGAGAGGAACCCCAAGAAAAATTTCACTAGAAAAAGCTGAAGTGGCAGCAAAGATAACATCTTTAAGGGAAATGATTCAGACTAGCAAAAGGAAGAAGCACAGTGGATAGAGAACGTCACAGACTGCCCACGAGTGGGAGAAAGGGACAGGATGACAGGGTGAGGTGACAGTTGAGCGTGCACTTTTGACTACTCGGAGGCCAGCATGGCACTTGACGGCTGCTCACAGACAGAACATGGACTTGAAAGCTGAACATGCAGAGGACATTCCATCTAACCCAAGGATGCAAAGCATAGTCCAAGTGCACTCTTCTCTAATGTTCTTCTCATAGAGTATGCCCACAGCTAACACAGGAAGAGAGGCAAAATGAAGGCTTAAAAAAAGCCACTTCATATGAGACGAGAAAGGAAAATCTATAGGAAGATTCTGAAAATGAATAAAACTGGGTTAGCATTTGTGTGTGTGTATAAAATAGTAAGATTAAAAAATGCTGGGCACTGGCCCACAAGAAACTGAATCTGATAAACATTTCCAAAAGGTTTGTTTCTGTGGTGCCCCACCCCCAAGTGCTGGGGAGAATAAAAGCAAGCATGGATGGCCCCTGCCTGTCAGTCCTGCGAGTACTTTCCATCCAGCAGAGTCAACAGGCAGAGACACCTGGAAAGCAAAGTCCTTAACTGGGAGGCAGGCGAGAAGAACATGTCCTACTTAAGGAACTTTGTGTTCTGAGACCTTGGGCCTGCCTTGGCTCTTGTATACAAAGAATAGACTGTATGAGATATTTCTGAAATTACTATTACTTGGAAAAAAATGTCCGAGTAGTATGCACATGTTGAGTAGGAAAATCAGAAAATGCATGGATTAAAATGAAAGCACTTAGCACAATCTCATCAACTGGATAACCAACATCTATGGATGCATATTGTTCAGTATTTTGTATGTATATAAACTATTTTATATTTACCTTCTAAATTTATCATATCTAGCTTTCATTTCCATAAAATAATTCCAACAGTAAATAATGAGCACATGTTATTATACATAAATGTTTTATAGTTTAATCACTTCTTTTTAATAGAGCAAAATCAACTGAAACCACCTTAAATGTTATAAAAGTCTCACAACATCTCTGTCCCTGAGCTGCCTCACTCTGTCAACTTTTCCATTAACAGTCAAACCAATGGACTGAGCCGGATATATTTTAGTCCATGCTTTGAGCATAAAGATTAAAAATTCCCCTGTTTTTTAAACACATCTGCTTGAAGGAGTAGCCATTTAAATGAGTCTTTCCATTGTCCTTGAATTTTTTTCTATAATAGATCCCTGAAGTACAACTGTCAGGTCAAAGGACATTTTTATTTTTGAGACAAGATTTCACTAAGTTGCCCAGACTGCCTTGAACTCTTGGGCTCAGTGATTCTCCCACCTTAGCCTCCTGAGTAACTGGGATTACAGGTAAGCTCTACCACACCTGCCTATGCAAGCATTTTGAAAACCACATATACACACACATATAGGGTTTATATTTACATAAACCTATTTATATAAATTTAAAAAACACTACTAAATTGTCTTCCATTAAGAATGGTTCCATTTTACAGTGGTATTAGCAGTTTAAGAGGTTAACCTACTTCCTTGTATATAAAAACTGTATTTCTTAAGTTTTGAAACTCGTTGCCATCTTGTGAGGAAAAAATACTATTTTATTTTGCTGTTTACCTTTCATTAATTTGATCACTATTAGGTAAACATTTCATATGTCTACTCAAAAAATATATTTATTCATTTGATAACATCCTGTGTATATTCTTTGCCAGTTTTCTTAGTGATAGATTTCTTTTTCTTGCTGACTTCTTAGAGTTTTATTTATAAAATGTTTTTACTTTTTAAAATAATACTTTTATTGATTCTTTCAGAATTTCATACAATGACTTTTGATCATATTCAGAGTGTTTCCCCCATCTCCTTTCAGATTCACCCCTACCTTCCTCCCCCTTCCCCCCCACTTCATGTCCTCTATTTTTTTTAAGATCTATGGAGACTATTGGCCCTATTTTTCTCCATTTTGACATGTATGATTTTAAAGTTTTTATTACGCAAATACAGGATCTGTTTAAAAGTGTTTTCAGCTGGGCACAGTGGCATGTGCCTATAGTCCCAGGTTCTTAGAAGCTAAGATGGGAACTGCTTGAGCCCAGGAGTTTGAGGTCAATCTAGGCAATGAAGTGAGACCTTGCTCTCCTCCCCCAACTAACACACACACACACACACACACACACACACACACACACGCACAACAACCCCCCCAAACAACAACAACAAAAACCAAGCAAACAAAAAAAATCCAAAACAAAACCAAAAACATCTTCTAATTCCAGCGTCATGATTGTTCAAAAGCCATTCCCAGGATTCTATCACTATTCATCTATGCTTTCTGTAGAGGTCCTTTTATTTTTTTTCCAAATTAAAAACATTCTGAAAACTTTGAATCTAACTCTAGAAAGTAACAAATTCATGTATGTGGATGATGAATAGGGCTATAACAGTTTGATTTCAACAAACTTCATCTCTACCTACAGAGAAAACAGTCTCCAGACAGCACTTCCTACAACTCATCATGCCCACCTACCTGCTGTGAGAACACTTTCAAACACATTTCTCACTAGTCTGTCTCAGAGGTAAATGTTGTCCACCTGTCCAGTTTCATCAGGACCCAGGGATTATCCCACACTTTGAGGGCTCCTTCACAAGTGGCTCTAGCCTCTCAGTTCGTAAATATGCTTGCTATTCCTTTGTAAAGCTCTCCACATCCCTAGTTTTCTACTAGTTACTGCCTAGTCTTTTCTCTGTTTTACAGCCCAGATTTTTGTAGTAAGACTGCTCGGTGATCTATCCTTTGAGACTGAAGACAATCTAATTGATCCTTCCAGGACTTTCCATCAACACTGACTTCTCCAAGGTCACAAATGGCCTCTTGACTGGAAATCCCAAAGGGCCCTCATCAGTGCTTATGTTAGCTGTCCTCTCTCTGGCATCTTCACTGTTGACCAGGTCTTCCAAAGACTTCGCCTGCTGATTCTATAACTTTTCCGTAATTTTCTCTTACCTCTATCAGGGTGACTTTTCGGCCTGTTGGCTCATTTTTCTTCGCCTGCATATCTGCTTTGTGTGCCCGGTCCTCCCGATTCTGTTCTTTGCCCTTTTCAGAACTACAGGAAGGAAAGATCAGAAAAAAGAAGCCAGTAAGAAAGCTGCAGTAGCACGTTAGGTGAGGGAAGGGATAGCGGGACTCAACGGATTGAACGGAAGTAAATGGGAGGATCTGAGACAGAAAAAACATTTGGCAGAACTACAAGTAGGATTATCCATGGGAGTGAGAGAGATCATTGCTCTAGCTTAACCATGCTAAAGGGACAAGAATAAAACAAATTCTGTCTGAAAAATACCAGATGCCTGAGAAAACCCAGAAAATTTTATCAGCACAGATGGAAACATACACATAAATATACACAATATTTCTTAATAACAAAGAAAAGAGTAAAGCAGGTTCACGAAAGTTTAACATACCAACCTGAGGAATGGGCAAGGAATGCAGCATTCTCAAAAACTTAATGGCAACAGCAAAATATAAATCATTGTATATCGTAGCAAACTATGTTAGGAAAAGAATACACAACAAAAAGAGAAAACTGAAGAACTAGCAGACTGAATCTTCTCTCTAGGGCATACAGGAATGCTGGAAATTCCTACGGGTAGGGTCCTAATTGGATAAGACCAGTGTCCTTAGACAAAGAGAATAAGATACCAGAAGGTGCTTGTATGTAAGCACATGCACACACATGCTTTTCACATGTGCACAGAGGCCACATGAGGACACAGTTAGAAGGCAGCCACCTCCAAGTCAGAAGGAAAGGTCGTATTGAGACTATCTAATGTACTCTCAAAACCTAGTAATAAGTGGGCTGGTGGGATGGCTCAGCAGGTAAAGGTGCATACTGCCAAGCCTGACAAACTGAGTTTGATTCCTAGAACCTACATGGTGGAAGGAGAGAACCGATTACTCAAAGGTCTCCTCTGACCTCCACATATGCCACAATATACACATAGTGCCTCCCTCCAAATAAATAAATAAATAAATAAATAAATAAATAAATAAACACAAAAAATATTTTAAGCATTATATGGGTAAAACATTTGAACAGGTATTTATTTCACCAAAGAAAATATATACATATATGACATAAAATGATGCATGACATCATTGGCTGTTAGAGGCAGGGATATATAAATTATGACATGAGATAAATCTTGGATTAGAATGGCCAAAATGATGAAGACTGAGAATATCAAGCACTGGTGAGAAAGTGGAACCCATGCATACTGGCAAGCCTGGGAAATGAACAACCATCCAGAAAAATATACAGAAATAATTCTGACCATTCCACTTCTACTTATTTACCCAAGAAAAGTGAATACAAATGTCTCTACGAAGACTTGTACCCAAATTCTGGTCTTAGCTATATTTATAGTGGCCCCAAACTTCAGAAAACTCAAAGACCTATTAGCAGGTAATAAATAAATGAATTGTGGTGTTTAAAACTCTAGAAAGAGAGAAGTCTTGATTGTCAAGGGCTGGAAGTTAAGAGAATGGAAGAGACAGGAGGAGGAAATTGTAAAAAGAAAATAAGAAATTTCTTAAGTGATGGCTCATGGGTACCTACTTTTCTTAAAACCTAGATGTATACTGTTAAGTATGTGTAATTTATTATACATCAAGTATATGTCACTAAAAGTGCTACAAACCTAGGTATACATAAAATTTGACTTAAAAATACGTGTGTGTGTGTGTGTGTGTGTGTGTTTGTACATGCATATATAGACCCGTGGGTGCACATGGAGGTCAGGATGTAGCCTTGGATGTCATCCATAGGAACACTGTCCATTTCCTTTGACACATGGTCTCTCATTGACCTGAGCTCATCAATTAGGCTAAACTGACAGGCCAGCAAGCCCCAGGCATCCTTCCTCTCCACCTCCCCAGCACTGGGATTATAGACTTGAGCTACCATGTTCAACATTTTTAAAAAATATATTTGTTATTTTTATTTTGTGTGTATGGGTGTATTGCCTGCAAGTGTGTAAGTGCACCCATGTCGTGCAATGCCTGCTGAGGTTAGAAAAGGGTGCTGGATCCTCTGGAACTGGAGTTACAGATGGTTGTTAGCCTCCGTGTAGGTGCAGAATTGATACTGCATCCTCTGCAAGAGAAACCAGGGCTCTTAATTCCTGAGCCATCTCTCCAGCCCCATGTTTTTATGTAGGTTCTAGGGACTGAACTCAGGTCCTCATACTATGAGGTAAGCACTTACTGGCTGAGATCTCTCCCTAGACTAAAACCTGATCCTTTTTCAGTAACTTGATTGCTGTATACTTTTTCTAGGCATCATCAAACCTCATCTTGAATATTACCTTAAGTAGTCTTTCTGGTTTCATCTTCAATCCATTAATATGTATCCAGAGTAGTGCTGTTAAAATTTAAGTCACCTTCTCTGTTTAATGGCTCCCTATTTCACTTAGAGTAAAACCCAAAAGTATTATGATGCTTTACAAGGTCTTCCTCCTCACTCTGATCTTATCCACTCTCTCCCAAATACACTGTTTATTGCAGAAACTCCAACCTTTTCCTTACTGTTCCTTTAGGATGCCAGGTATGCTGCTGTCTAAGCTCCTGGGCCTCAGGGCTTTCTGTACCTGCCCCTGACATAAACATATTAGTCATGTTCATTTCTCTGCACTCTACAACAGGCCTAGTGTAGAGGCTCATGTTTTTTATCCCAGCCCCGCGGGGGGCTGAGGCAGAAGGAACACTCATGAGTCCAAGCCAGCTTAGGATACAGAGCAAGACCTTGACTGAAACAAAAACACCAACAACACAACACAAAACTTGCAACCATCACACTTCCCTGCTCTATTTCCTACTCACATTCATTTTCTCCACAGCACAGCACAATTTGACAGATACTTTGCACACAAGAAAGTAAGATGGCAGCTCATGAGGTAAGGATTTTTATCTCATTACTATGTCCTCAGTACCTAGAACATTCTAGGTATTTATGTGCCCAACAAAATATTATTTAGACGATGACTTTGCAGTGTGTCTCTTCTTTGGCCACAATGGGTACACTCATAAAACATACACCATATATCATTTGTTAGTGCACTTCAGTACCTAGCACAGCACCTACCGCAGAGAGCACAGGCAAAATAAGTCTCCAAATTGGCCGATGCTCACCAGTGAACTACTGAAGCTCAGCTGGAAAGGCTGCAGGAGCAACAAGGTCTGACAGGACCAAAATGATACAAATGACTGTTCAGGTCCATGTAAAATGCTAGGCAAACACATCAAACCGTGCCTCTTAGTCTCACTTTCTAATCATATGCTGCTCCAAGGTCTCTGATCCCACATTCTTCAAGAATAATAATCTCTAGCTAGTCTTCTTTTTTCTTCACTACAAATTTCCAACTCCATCAGTGGATAAAGCACTTGCTGATAAAAGTGAGGACTGGACTCTGCACTCCCAGCTCCCACATATAACTTGGTGAGGCACAGGAGCCTGCCTGTAATCCCAGTCCTTCAGAGACAGAGATAGGGAATCTCTGGGGCAAGATGGCTATCCAGACTAGTTGAATTGGGCAAGTTCCAGGTTCAGCAAAGACCCTGACTCAGTAAATAGTAGAGGGTGATGGAGGAAGACATCAGACATCAACTTCTGGCCTACACACACACACACACACATGCACCTTGTACACATGTGCATTCACATATATACAAACATGTACAAACATGCACACCACATACACATGCAAGAAGAAAAACAGACAAGAACCTCAAGTGGAAAACAGTAAGAACGGTCTATATATGTGCTCATTTGAGTTAGCTAACTAATATGCAAATGGTCCAAATGGAAAGGCAGAGCTGTAAGGAAACAAGAAAATGAGTCCCTTTTCATTTACTTGGGTGCAGTGAACTTGTTAGAGTAAATTAAAGAAATGATGAAATAACCTTCTTCCTACATACTGGGCAAATGTTTCCACCATGAACTCGCCTATAGTTTTCAAGTCATGAGAAAAATCTATACAGCTTTCAATTTATGAGAAAAATCCATCTTTACTGGCCTAGGAAGTTGTAAGTGTAGGGAAAGTCCAAAGGCCTTAGCTGAAACTTGAGGATTTGGATACATCTGAGCATCTCTCTCTCTCTCTCTCTCTCTCTCTCTCTCTCTCTCTCTCCTTTTTTTCAGTACTAGAGATTGAACCCAGTGCTTTCCACATACAAGGCAAATGCTCTACCAATGATTTATATCCCTATCAAAGACTGGGCCTCTTTTTATTTTATGTGTATGAGTATATTGCCTGCATGTATGTGAATGCTCCCATGATGTGCAATGCTGCAGAGGTCAGAAGAGGGCTTCGGATTCCCCTGGAACTGGAGTTAAGGATGGTTTGTAGCTGCCATGTGGGGTGCTGGGAATCGAACCCGGGTCTTCTGCAAGAGCAGTCACTGCTCTTAACTGCTGAGCCATCTCTCCAGCCCCTACAGGTTCTTAAGTGCTCTAAATGCAATGGAAGAAGCTGAGTCACCCAGACAGCCTTCAGAATTCAAGTGTCTGTGAAGCTTACTGAACTTGAATCTGAAGGGTACAGGGTATATCTGTGTATCACCTGAAGCAGCTATCCAATGTGTGGCTGATATTCATTCATTTCTATAATATTTATTAAATAGTTGTAAAAATTTTTTTTATAAAACATGCAAATTCCTAGGAATCAGTGATGTTATATTTGCTATACTACTATGTAAAATCTCAACAAAATGAAAGAAAACCCAAAACCCAACCATGCTTGCTAGACAGAAACAAAAGCCTGCACGGCCTGTGTGCAGGTACCAAGGGACAGGTGGAGGGAAAGCATGGGAAGAAGAGCAGACAGGAACCGGAGGGTCAGCTCTTGCTTGGGTCTGCATCATGCCATGTACAGGGACCCAGCAGGAGCCTTTTTAAATCTCATTTCTCCATTGGCAAAGGAACGGTCAGAATACTGGACTGGGGATACTGTGAGGATAAATATGTTAATGTGGTAAAATGTGCCCTGGAGCTATATGTGGCCATAAAATTACTGCTAGAGCTCATTTATCAAAAAAGGAGCGACACCTTCCCATAGAACTTGGGACACTGAATCTAGCTGAAAGAGAAACAAGCAACCCCAGTGGTCAGGAGTTGGGAGTCTTGGTTCAGGTATTGACAAATACACCCTGTGAAATTAGCACAAAGCCTTCTCCTTGGTTTTCTCGACTATAAAATCAGAGAGGCTGTGGAAAGAATTATAGGGTATCTTTCAGATCATGATTCCAAGGCTCTTTTAAAGTCTAGCTGAAAATTATGTCTTTCATCTGTGGAATGAGATGCTGTCTTATACCATATTGTACAGCTTTATTTGATAATTCCTATAAATTACTGTCATAGGAATCAGAATTTTTGAAGTAGAAGAGGCAAATTATTCTTCAAACTGTGAAAGCATATAGCATATCTTAACTTGAAATAATATTTTCCTGAAGGAAACCCAGCAGGTGTCTGTGTGCACATGTGTGAAGCAGGCACCTACATGAGAGGGAACAGTAACACCCATGCCATTCATGTTTGTTAAACTCATGCTCCGCTGGTGATAGAGTGCAAATATACAGTGACAATGCTCTGGGTATTGGATTTTTTTCCCCTTTAAAGCCTCAAAGTAGACATTTCATAATTTAATTTTACCAAATTATTCACTTGTTTTCAGTTAATATTATTTCAAAATATTACTCAAATGAAAGTCAATGAAAAAATAAGACCTTTAAAGTTTACTGTAACAATTTTATTTAATATTATTTCTATGGCTTCATAACAGTCTTAAAGTATTTTGAGAATGAATGGTCTGAAATTCAACTTGTAATATGACCATTGTTATAAAAAAATGATATGAACAAATCATCTCTAAAAGAAAAAAAAAAACCCCACAACTATTTATCACTGCAAATTATCTAGAAGAAGTTACTTACTGTGTCAGGGTCTGTGAGCTGAGTCTGAAATCTTGGGACTTGTCCTTACTGACTGACTGCTGTGAAGAAGGAGAGAAGAACAAGCAGTAAGGCACACAGAAGAGAAGTCAGCACAGTCAATACGCATACCATGTCCCCCACGGTGAGGCGAGAACACGCTGGTTCTGAACAAGAATGTCTATGCCCATCTCGATCTGGATGCTTAGCACAGTAACATACTCACTCCGACAGAAAACAAGGAAACAGTTCTTCACATAGTTTAAACGCTCTGTACAAACAACGTCAGATTTCAGATATGTGGTACCAGGAAAAAAAAAAAAACTCCACAACACAAAAAGAGGGGTTGTTTATCGGCTTCATCTAATACTAAGGTGTGCAACTTTAGCCCTCCGTGGATCACTGTCTCTTCTCTTTATATTCTTTTCAGTGGTTCCATATTTTTTTATAGTGGGGCTCAGCTGAACTGAATGCAAGATTCTGAACTTGAACAGTAAATCTTTTACAAATTTATTCAGCATATCTTATTTTATGAATTGGTAACCTTGACAAAAAAAATCTAAGCACTTTCAAAGGTACTAAATTATACGCCAAGTACTTGTTAGATACTTCCTCTAGAATCTGAAGCATTAGCTCCAGCCCAACGTATACTGGAGAAATGGTGTTTAATGTGACACATAATACTGCATAAATCAACCCAATGCTGCTATAAAATAGACTGCAAGTCGTTTTTAGAGATAATTAGATGTTGCAGAAAGCATCCATTTGATATTCAAAATAAAACATACTGGTCTTAAAGTGTTGAATGATATATAATGAAAGATATATATATCTTATATATATATACACACACAATTATTTAAATTAAAACAATTCCGCAAACAAAACAAAAAAAAGAAAAAAAAAAAAGGAAGGAAGGAAGGCATGCAGCCTTCTCTTTCATCCTGCTGCAGTGATCCTAAGCTCCCAGTGCTACATTAGCTGAGGCCTTGCTTTGCCTTTCTTTACAGTTCCTCCTCATAATCAGACTTCAGCAAGATTATGGCTCAGCAAGATTTGGTTCCAAGTATCTTTATTCAAGTACTACCGTGCTTATCATGAAGATTTTAAGACAATATCATGCTTTTCTGGACTATAGTTATGAGTTCATTATTGTTAGCTGGATAGCTTTAAATCAAGGATTTAACAAAGATGAAAAATAGAGAATGACAAGACAGGAGTGAAAGGTGGGTGCTGTATCAAGTGACCCCAACGACAAAAGAACTAATGACACCTTGATTTTTCTTTACCACTGAAGTTGATGAGACTCAGTTACAATGTACTGAGAAAAAAGTATATACCCACGGACAATTCTGAATTCAAGGACTAATTCAGATTGCCAAATACTTTACCTGCCCTAACCCAATAGGTCAACAAGCAAAGAAAAGTAGCAAAACCTAACTTAGCATTAATCCTTACAAGATATTACTAGTTTCTTTATAAGCTTTTTTTTTGTCTTTTTGAGACAGGGTCTCCCTGTAGCCCCAGCTGTCCTGGAACTCACTATGTAGACCAGGCTGGCCTTGAACTCACAGAGATCCACCTGCCTCTGCCTCCCAGTGCTGGGATTAAAGGCGTGCGCCACCACGCCCGGCTTCTTTATAAGTTTTTAAATTCCAAAAACAATAATCAAAGATAAGATTTGAATTTTTTATTCTATACATGGTCTAAGCATTATTTCTATCTCTTTGCCCAAGGGAGGCAAGCATCTTACAAAAATACCTGTATGCTTATAAAACTTGGCAAAATGACTGGATTTTTTAAAGGGGAACTGGCCATGCAGCTCTAATCATAGATTCTCATCAATCTGTACCTATTCTGGAGCTGAAAAGAGAAATCAGACTAAGTCTACTATTAAGCCAGTGTTGCCATGTGTAGATCTTAGCAATCCTGTTCTTCATAGAGTCTGCTCATTTGAACAGGATGCTAAGATGTCCTCAGAAAGTTTATCTGAAGTAGGCATGTGGTACCAGGAAAAAAAAAACAACTCCACAACACAAAAAGACGGGTTGTTTATCGGCTTCATCTAATACTAAGGTGTGCAACTTCAGCTCTCCGTGTATCACTGTCTCTTCTCTTTATATTCTTTTCAGTGTATCCATATTTTTTTATAGTGGGGCTCAGCTGAACTGAATGCAAGATTCTGAACTTGAACAGTAAATCTTTTACAAATTTGTTCAGCATATCTTATTTTATGAATGGTAACCTTGACAAAAAAAATCTAAGCATATACATATATGAGAAACAGTCAAAGAACAAATTTAATGAAATAGTTAAAAAAATAAAACATTATTGGCCATGCCACATTTCCTATTACATCATTACAGGACTGTCACTGGCACACCTGTTTGTGTGTGTGTGTGTGTGTGTGTGTGTGTGTGTGTGTGTGTGTGTTTAATGATGCAAAGTGGCTTGGCCTATGTTCAAATCCTATAAATCTCAAGTTAGCAGGGAACCCGTATTTCAGTGTTTTTACACTTATTCGAAAAGGACACTTATTTAATAAGTCTAATACTTCACTCTAAACACCTTTACTCACTCATTCCTTGGTCTCAGCAGCAGCAGCCATATGGGTAGTGACTCATGGAGGCAGTAGGAGGGGGAAGAAGGAGTTGTCTCTGTGAGCTGTTTTATCTTTAAACAGAAGCCCCCAAGGCTGGAATGCAATCAGCCCATAAACACCCCCCACCATCAACAAGCCAAGGAGCATGACTGCCCTTCTTTCCCTCCTTTCCACACACACCTCTCAGATGTTTTGTGACTTCATTTCCTCTTCATGGATACCCTTGATTTGGAGAGGAGGGGATGAAGAGAGGAAGATGAGCAAAGCGAGGATGAGGAATGGAAGGACCAGAATCTAGAGACTCCTGCTTCCCAAACCCTCACAACTTCTTTGGGATGATTTTCAATTTGGAATGCAATGAGGCTTAAATATGAAAGGAATGATTAATGGAATGATTTAAAATGATACCACTGATTATGTGGAGAATTATCAAGAAGAAAACAATTCATAACAACTTTGTAAAAGAGAAATGGGCCATGCAAACAACTCACCGGATAGAAATACTTCTATAAATATAAACTTGAAGAATGAATGTAAAATCAGGTAAGTGTTCATTCAATGTACATTGTAGCTAGCACACTAGCAAATAATTAATTAAATAAGACAAATTTAAGATACAGTATAGTTTTATTCTTACATGCTAATTATGTACTCACTGATATATTTACCTTGTCCAAATAATATTTACAGTTTCTTCATCTCTACTTTGTGGGATTTTTTTCTTTTTAGAAAAGGAATTCAAGAGAGGAAAAATGCCAATGAGGGTTTGGTGGTTAAATTCTAGTCTTGGTTCTGTCATGAAATCTGTGTAGTTGGAGTCAGTCACGTAACCTCTCTTAGTTTTTTGTTTGTTTGTTTGTTTACTTGAAAAGGAATAGAGGGCTCAGAATAAAACCTAAGCTACCAGAGCACCATTCTCTTATTTTTACAGATGAGGAAATGGAGGCCCAGAGTCACCAGAGATACACAAGTAGTTGGAGGCTACACCAATGTTCTTAAGACTGATTTGTCAGCAAAACTAATTTTCAATACAATTTTGCTTGAAAGCCTCACGTTTAAACATGTAGAAGTAGAATCATTCTGGGTAAAACTAGGTTTGTATGGCCCGGCATACCCTGCCATAGGTCTAGATCCCAGCTTCTTAAACTGTCAGTCAACAGGTCTGTGACTAAATGTATGGCTGTGAAAAATTTGGAAACAGTATAAAGTTTCTTAATAATTAAAAGTAAAATATGTAACAAGTCTGAGACATTTCTGGCAGCACTTGCCTATGTATCATGCAACTTCACAGCAGCCTTCATTCTGAATACATCACTTAAACACTACACTATGTATGCCATCATGCCATGTAATAGCAGCAAATGCTGCCTAAACACAGTTCAGATTTGCTGTAATTGTGTTATGAACTACAGTGTTTTTACTATACACACAGTTTTCTACACTACAGAAACATAGTGGTTTAATTACAGAAAACAAACAATACTTTCATAGAGTCATTTTTCAGTATGCATCAAATTAGTATATCTTTGGATTGTATTATGTTATAATGTTGGATTTTAAAAACTGCTGTTTGAGTTTTATTTTTAAAAATTGCTAAATAAATTTTAGCTTGGGATAAAAACAGACTTTCCAGCAATTTTTGAAATGGCTCTAGATACTTCTGCCATGTTATATTAAGTATCTATGCAAAGCTCTGGTGGTAGAGGAAATATTCTCAAAGAGAGGTATTGTGCCCTTCCCTCTAGCTATTAAACCATCACCTTTTTTTTTTTTTCATTTACAAACTAGTATGTTTAACAGGCATGTAGGAGTCAAGCTGGAAGCTGACCTCCAGAGAAAACCTCCAAAGGGCTCTCACTCCATATCTATCAAAGAATGGACTTAGGAACAAGGAACTCTGCAAGGCTAGAAATGAGTGGGTGTCTTACATCCTCTCTCCTAAACCTTTTTCTTTCCAAAACAGGGTACCTTTAAGAATCTATGTTCCTCTGCTGACAAAATTCTGTAACCCAGAACAGACACAATAGAGACCACCTAGGTTAACCTGTCCCATGGCCACACTGAAACACATTCTGGTCTTCTTCTACACTCAAAGATGGCCCAGGCATGGTGGAGAGGAAGCTAGACTTTCTTCTCACCCTGGTTTGGCCAAACTAAATAAAATAAGAGTTCTTTACCAATTTCTATTTCCTAATTTCTTTGGAGTACAGGAAAACTGAGGCAGTGGGTTTACGGACATGAATGCCTTACAACACTGCTTCTACCAGTGTTTCTAATTTTCTAGAGTAAGTATTTTGGTAGGGGTATTTGTCATAGTTTGGATCTAAACCAACCCCAACAGTGCATTCATATACAGATGGATGTGTAATTTAATGGCATTATGGGGATATAGTGGAAGCTAGGAGGTTGGGTTCTCAGTGGAGAACTAGATCACTGGGGGCATGCCTTAGAAGAGTATATCTTGTCCTGAGTCCTTTTTCTCTCTCCGTTTCTGCTTCCCTGGCTGCTAGAAGGTAAGTAGCTCTACCAGGATGTTCTGCCTCAGCATAGGCTTGAAAGCCATGGGACCGGCTGACCACTGGCTGAAACCCCTAGAACTATGAGTCAAAATAAACCTATCCTCCTTTTAAATTGTTTCCCTTGAGAATTTTATCATAGTAACAGACTCTAACACACCAGTTTTACAGACTAACCCTAGGACTAAGCATACCCTGTGCTACACAGCTACTACTCACTCCTGATACTAGAATGAAATCGCCCTCCCTCCCTTCCCTCCCTCCCTCCTTCTTTCCCCTCTCCCTCATCCCCCTTCTTGTGGTGGTGTTAGGGAATGAAAGCTAAGCTTAGCACATGCTTTGCAAACTTCACTGCTCAGCTGCACTCTTAACCCTAGAATGAACTTTTGAAACAGGCAGTTTGATGACATCATTTCCTCACTTTACGCTTTATACGCTTTGATGGCTCCCTATCACCTTGAGAGAAACTACAGCTTCTTAATGTGCCCTATGATGGCTTCCACGATTCTGCCTGTTTATTCAGGGATGGCCTTTTCTTCTTTCAACCTTGTATATTTTGAGCTTCTACCATGATGCTATACTGGGCCATGCTGTGCTCTTCACATATGCTTCTAATGCCTCAAAGAATTCCTCAAAAGCTAACTCTACCAATTATCAAAAATGGCTTCACAGTTTCCCTTTATTATTCTTCACTGCTTATGTTTAGTTTTGTGACTATGACTAAAACCTCTTTTTCTCTTTGGACTATAATGCAGGGAGTATTTCTGATTTATTGGCCATTACCATCCAAACTCCATTCAACTACGGTACCTGAAATACAACAGGCATTCAATATAAGTGCTAAACAAGGAAGATCCCAAAGTGGAGGAGGGAGAATGGGATTCCCAAGTTAAGGTCCAGACTAGAGGAATGTGAGTGTGGAAAATGTCATAACATGAGGTGAGGTTTTCCACCCAAAGAAGTGCTGATCTCTCAAACAGCTGCAGAAAGAGGGTGAAATTACAGAAATATAGAGAAAATAAAGATGAAAACTTAAGGGAATTCATTTTATATGGCAACTCTTTAAGAAAGCAGGAGTCACAGTGCACTTGGTATGGAGTTAGCTGCTTGAGAAATGTGGATACTGTTCTTCACTAAGTGTCAGGGAATGGAGTAGTGAGTGAGTCAGACAGAACAACAAAAAGATGGCAAGATGGTGGGACCTCAATGAGGCAGGTAATCACAACCTGACCAACAGTCAATACCATAATGTGATTTTCTTTTAAAAAAGCAATGAATAAACACAGAATAGAAGTGAGAAAAATGGATAAGTGGTTGACCCCAGGCCTAGGGACTGGTGAGACATGTTACATATTCCAAGAGCTGTGTAAGCACCTGGCATCGAACTGCTAAATAATGCCACTTGCATAAATTAATTTCCTCTGGTCTAAAATGGAAATGGATTGTAGTTAAGCAAGGAGGTAGAAAACATGAGAATAAATCCCCATTTATTTATTTAATGTGTTGTGTGTGTGTGTGTGTGTGTGTGTGTGTGCATGCGTGCATGTGCAAGTGAGTGTGGAGGTCAGAAAACAACTTGTAGGAGTCAGTTCTCTCTTTCTAGCATGTAGGTCCTGGGACTAAATTCAGGTAGTCAGGCTTGATGGCAATTGCTTTTGCCAGCTGAGCCATCTTGCTGGCTACCCCCCAATTTTTAAAATTCCTGCAAACAGAAGAGTTATTTGGGTCTTTTAATTCTTCTTTTGAGACTGAATTATTTCTCAATCTCCCATCAGAGGGAATAATTCTCCCCAAATCAGGCCACATGGAATATAAGGAAATCCTCTGTGCTAAGATACAGTCACATGTAGGAGACAGCTGCTTAGACACACCTACAGTAACAGGAAACAACATGGGTAAAACAGAAAGGACTCATTAAGTGCCAAAAATGTTCAAATAAACAATGATAAAAGAAAATTTGTTCTAGTATGTTGAAGAGCATCTAGTATGTTAGACATTTTATAAAGCCGGGTCTGGTTATAAAGCCTACAATCTCAGCATTCAGGAAGCTGAGGTAGGGGAATGTGAGTTCAAGGCCAGATAGCAAAACTTTGTCTCACAAAACTGGAACACAACAACAAACAAAATAATTCTCCCCAGCAATGTACAACATATTCCCAACAACAGATTATCAATCCAAAACGCCATCAGTGCCCAGGGCGGGAACCTCGAAGTGGAAAGTCTGACAACACGAGAAAACGAGGACAGCAGAGTTAGGGTGTCAGAGAACCTCAAAAAAAGTCATGTTTCTTGTCAAGTCAGAAGACAGTGTGGCTGATAATAATCAATCCTGCCACTATCTAAAGGACATTGATGACAGAATGATTGGTGGGAAGTTCTCACAATCATGAATCTTTCACATTTTAGATCTGTAACAGATTTTCAGAGAAATGTTACTGACATATAGATTATCCTCTGAGTGCATCATTATGAAGAGCAAACACTGTGTTACTTGATCCAACAACCCTCAGTCAAGTCAGAGCACATCAGGCCACATGGAACACTGACAACAGCACTGCAACATCTTTATTTTATGCTTTTGTATAGTCATCACTCAAAATTATCTAACTCAGAGAATCGATGGTTTTTACAAAAGCATAAAAAGCCCGCTGCACATGCACAGTTTGAGAGTTGTGAAAATGTCCTAAAAATACTTATCGGAGCTTATTAGAAAAAAAATCATATAGACTCTTCATGGAGAATCTATATTATTCTCTAAATGGAGTTTTTAACAGAAGATCAGCATAATGGAAGGAGTCATAATAGAGGCTGAGTTCAGACTCAGATCAGGAGTGAATAAGGAATGGGTTGCTTAATAGGAAAACAATTTCACGTGTATGGTATCTTGTATAAATTTTCATGAGAATTAGAAGACACCAAAAAACATTTTCTAAATCTACTTTTGGGGTAAACTACAGAGGGACTCTCTCACAGACCCCTTGTCAACTGTCTAGGACCTGCCCCAGGCCAGGTAATCTGAGAACAAACAGCCCTGAGGCCTTAAGCAGGTCTCATTCTGTGGAGGGTCAGAGGATCCTGGAAACATGGAGGTGTTTTCACAGAAAGAAAACAAGAGCTGAGGCACACATGCCAATAAAATGGTGGGGGCGCAGGTGCAAAACTACCAGGAGAAGCAGCAAAAGTAGCCACCAGGGCTTCAAGAGAGACATTATGGCCCCTTTCAGTAGGAAAGACCAAATCTCTGCAGACTGTGGGTGTTCTTCTGTGTCTGACACTGACCCTTGAGGCCTTAATGTGGAGAGTGTAATCTGAGTGTGTGGGGGGCGGAACCTACTCTGGTTCTATTGTGGCATCATTGGTGGGTCCCACTTATTTGCTCTATTGGAAGAATTATCTAGATTACAGACAAGTGGATATTTTTCAAATATGGAACTAATACTTTGGTGTTGCAATAGTTCTTAACACTATTGTAACGTGTCATGGGGAAGGAAAAAAATGCATCAGTGCTGTCTGCATTGAAATTCTTCATGGAATTAAATGACTATTTAATTTTAAAATAAAACATAAAACATTCCTAAAATTTAAAGCAGTAAGTTAAGAGATAAATCATTACATTTTCTTTGAGTATCAGAATTACTAAAATAAAAAATAAATTGATATTATTCTTTAGCAACAGGAAGAAATAATGATAACTATATTTTAATAATTTAGTGCACCTAATTAATGTATGTATTTGGTCAACATATCAAAAATTATCACTGCCATAAAACATTCCTAAAATTTAAAGCAGTAAGTTAAGAGATAAATCATTACATTTTCTTTGAGTATCAGAATTACTAAAATAAAAAATAAATTGATATTATTCTTTAGCAACAGGAAGAAATAATGATAACTATATTTTAATAATTTAGTGCACCTAATTAATGTATGTATTTGGTCAACATATCAAAAATTATCACTGCCTATAGTAAATTTGTTGCTGTACTTAACAAAATAACAAAATAGTATTATTTCTATGGTTAAGAATAATTCAGATTTATCTCTGGTACAAGCACTATGAATGGAAATTTTCTGCTTTATAATGTGATTTTTGAAAACACTATTATATAGCACTATCATTAGCTTCTCTGAAGACTTACAGAAACCCTTGAAAATTGAAGGCATCCTACTTATTCCCTAATGTTTTTATAGGAGGCTGGCAGAAATCACCACTGTAAAATCACCAGTGTTGTTCTTTTTATTTAAGTGTGTGTGTGTGTGTGTGTGTGTGTGTGTGTGTGTGTATGTGTGTAGCTGGAAGAGGAACTACCCTGGAATTATCTGATGATTTTTGGTTCTCTGTTCTTACTTTGGACTAGACAAGAAAACAGCTGTTCCCAACTATAGCTAGAGTGTGCACTCTGACTTAGGAACCAGCCCTTTGAAATTAAGCCAGCTTGCTCTTATCGAGTTTATACACATAGGAAAACACTGAAAATAATGAAAAGGTTCTTTTTACATGAAGTTGAACTATAATGGGTATTTTTATAATTACTTTGGAATAGCAAAATCAATAATTACTGTTCATGTAATGGGCTTTTAGAGGCCATATGCAAAACATCACAGTAATTGTTCTACATTTTCAGAAGTAATCTAACTATCCTGTGTATAATTATCACTAAATCTGGCAATTATATAAAAATACACTTAGTTGTGACAATGTTGAAAGACCTAGACCTATAAAGATAGATGGTACTTTTCAACTTTGATTTTTGTTTTTTAAAAGTTAAAAAAAATAAAGAAAACTAAGCATTTACTAGAATAAAATAAACAACACTTTAGGAATTAAAAACTAACCCTGGATATTCTAATAACTTGAAATAGTTTAAAAATATAATTTTCTGTGCCAATAAAAAAGATGTCAAAGACATATTGACAAAAGAAAAAAATAGCATTAAGTATAGTTCTACTTCCATTAAAATAAATCAACATGAATAAAGACATGCATGTTCACATACAGAAAGAACATTTTTAGAAGGCTATGAAAAAACTGTTAGAATAAACAGGTTTATTACGATATAAGACCGATTCTTCATTTTTATGTTATTCTTTACTGACTGAACTTTATAAACTACAAGCATATATTAATTTTAGAGTAGAGCAACTTAAAAAAGTCCAAAACACAAAGAATATGCCCAAGTTGTCAGCATTACTTTTTCAAAGTTTCGAAATGTCTTTATTTTCTGACAACACAAATGTTCTTTTTATCAGATCCAAATTGGCAGCACATCTTAGTACAGAAGTTCTAGAAGAAGCCAGAGGAAGACACGTATCTCCTCATACTCCCCTTTCATGCAGGTAGCTGCTAATTTGTCTGGGGACCTTGGCCTACTGCAGCGAACAACTACAACTTTCTTGTAAAGTGCAAGTGCCAGTGACAAATACTGTTGTCGCCTAGGAGCACCTAAATGTACCAGGGGACGTGCTGGAAGGTGTCTGGCACATTCAGCAACAGAGAAAAATGTGTTCTACCAGGAGGTTTGGAAGAGGCGGTGGCTGCCAAGATAGTAAGAGGGATAATTTTACTTTTTCTTGTATGCTTTGAACATAAATCATTTCAGAAGGGATGATTATTGAGGTTTCTTTCCCTCTTTAAAGTATAGAGAATAAAGCTAAGTGCACTGGTGTGTGCCTGTAGTCCCAGCTACTCTGGAGGCTGAGACAGGACAATCACAACTTGAGCCCAGCAGTTCATGGCCAGTCTAGACAACACAGTGAGACCTCCATCTCAAAAACAGTAACAACTCAAAAGTACAGTATATAGAATACAGTTCTTAAAATTTCCATGTGAAGAAGGCACAATGAAACAAACATTAAAGGGGGATATTAAAAAAAAAATGCTGTGACACAAACTCTGGCTAACCGTAGGTAACAACTGTCATCAACTGCTGCCAGAGTTTTAGGTACCTGGCCTGAAAATATGGAGGCTACCCTCTTAATTAGCAGTGTCATTTGAATGAATCTCTTAGAACTTTCTGGATTTCAATTTCTTCATTTGTAGGATGCAACAGCTGAATAAGACTTGCACTCCTCCTGTCCCTGGCACCAGTTCTGTAATTCTGAGCTCAGACCTCCCACAATCCTAGTCACTTTTATCAGAGACTGTTTTTCATGTTCTTTAAAAAACATACCTTATACATGATAAGAGAAGACTTGCATGTGAAATTAAACCTCTGATAGATTTTATGGTATGCTTGTAAGGCAGAATCTTGATAAAATCAAGCCATTTGCATTTTGATGAAGAACTAAACTTAAGAAATGCAACCAGCCAGTTGGTACAGACCCTCAGGTCCACATTTCTCAAGGGTTGGCTGTCAGCTCCATGACTCAGTATATGCAAGGCATTCTAGAGCCTGGGGGAAGCATTATGTTTATGAGAGACTTCTTTTTACATGAGCATAGATCATTACATACACTTTCTCACACAGGGAATTAACACACACAGTCTAATTTACATATGGCAAATTCCTAGGGAGAGAAATGTCTATAGGATTCTATTCTTTTTTTAATTTTAATTTTAATTTGAGTGCCAGGGATCAAACCAGGGCCTTGTATGGATAGGCAAGTACTCTACCACTGAATTACATTCCCAGATCCTGTGTAGAATTCTATTCTACGGACACACATATAACTGATCAGATTACATTCGTCAATTAAAATTCATCAGTCATAAATTTTAAAGCCTAATTTGAATTACATCTTCTCTATGTGAATTTTTCTCTTTCCTCGCCCAAATGGAGTCTTACCTTCTTTATGCATTTTTTATTACTGCTTTTGTGGGGATTAAATCCAAGGTTTTGTGAATGTTATCCAAGTAATCTACAACTGAGCTACATTCCTACCTATTTTATTTTGAAATCTATTTTAATTTGCACATCTTGTAGTCCCTTGATATCTATTAGAATTAGGGCTTAGATATGTGAGATTAGCCTGAAACAGACCTTAGGTTGGCCAAATCAAGCTGGCTATTTAAAGAAGTGGTGCTAGGAGATGAATATAAAGGTATGCCTGGAACATGGAGCTCAAAACTGAAAATCACCTACAGTCTAAACTAAAGTCACATGTAGTAAGTCCATCTTTGTAAAAGAAAGGCATGGGCAGTAAGAACTCAGAAGTCACTACCATTTGCTGCATATTTGTTATAATAGCCTCGATCTAAAACATTTCCCTAAGATTCATAAATCTGGTGTTGAACTGCCAATAACGGAACAGGCAGTTTACTGTAACCTCCTAGAGAACCTGGCTTTCTATGTCTGCCAAACTTTTCTTGCTTCTTTGTATTCTCCAGTCTGGTGCATCCTGCAGGTAGTCTCTAACCAAGGCTATCAAGTGTCTTGTCCTCTTACAATTCTATCACACATACAACTTTAATTACATACAAAACCAGACCTGCCGTTTACACTGCAGTAGTATAGATACTACTGAAGAGAAAAATCCAGCTGTACGTATTTTGGGTCAACAGCTCCCAGAACACCTGAAGAGTATTTTTACATGTCTCAAAATGAGCTCCTACCTTACTCCTTTATCCCTCACAGAGTAGACTATGCTTTATTTTGGAAAACAGAGAGATATTCTTATTTCTAGACTTTGACTTTATCGACATATCCCCATCTGTTTGTCTGAGGTGCTGCTCTAAGCTTGGCTCTGCTGACATATTATGCTAGTTAATTCTTTGTTGTGTTGTAGGAGGTTGGGCAATGTCCATGATGTCTATACACTACAGAGATGCCAGTAGTATCCCCCTGCTTGTAGGTGAAGTAACAAAAATCTCTATACATTGCCAAGTGTCTCCTGGGAGGCAAAATCACTATTAGTTGGGAAGCACTGGTCGAAGCCAAGATACATCTATTAACTTGTTTTTCTGGTAATAATAAAACAAGCCCTCCTACTGTATTGTGTCCTTGATGTCTTTATTTATCTTGAACCAGTCCACTGGTTTTACCTCCATAGCACATTAGTTTATATCTCTTCAATTCTGGAAGAACCATCAGACATTAGGCCTTCCTTCAGCCACTGCTCAATCTCTCTCTCCCCCTGCCTTTCTTCTTTGAAGTCAAACTTTGAGAATGGCTTCTCTGAGTTCACTTGCTTGTCACTTCATTGCTCCTGGCACAAAGCTATCAGGGTTCTCTTGACTAACAAATAATTCAAACAACCTAACTGCTTGACTGTCTGGTGTGTCTAACTCATAGCCTATGGACTGTTTCCATCCAAGGATAGTGATGATGGCCCAACACAAAATCATAAACTGATTTAGAACATTTAAGATGTATGTGTGTGTGTGTGTGTGTGTGTGTGTGTGTGTGTGTGTGTGTAACTCAGCTACATGGTTTTCAAGCCTGAACTTTGTAGATGGCAATGTTGTGTTGCAATGTGGAATGGTTGGATGAGCCTAGATATGCTCTTTGATTCTCTCTTAGCTTTCAGGGCACCTCTTTTTGTTCCCCTCTGGTGTTTTCCTTTCCCTTTATTCCTTCACAATCCGCTCTTTAACTTCCCTTAATACACTTCCCTTAATAGTAGTATCAGCTGGGTTCTGCTTCAACTCCACAAAACAACTATAAAACTCTTTCAGGGCCAATGCCTTCATCACAAGCTTCCAGTTTTTAGAAAATACACAATACGATGACTGTTCAAACTCCTCTTCATTTGATTCTGGCCTTCTACTTTCTCTAAAATTCTAACCCTCCATTTCTGGCCACTTGTGAATATTTCTCCATGGGGTCACTAAAAATACCAGTTTACAAATGGGAATATCTAAAGCAAAATTTGGCAGCTCCTACCTCCCACCTTGTCTCTCTAGCTCCAAGTCTTCCCAGGTCATTTCATTATTTTTGCAGCACGACTACCTATTCAGATGTAAAAAAAATCCAAGGATCTTAGAAATATCCTAGGCTTTAACCTCAGTAGTTAATGAAATCAATCAAAATCCTGTCAATCATAGCTTATACCTCCCTCCCACCCCCACAAGCCTTTTCTATTTTATATTTATCTATCCTTAATTAATTTCCTTATCCTAGGTTTTAGCTACCTCTATTTAAATCATCTGTGCTGCCACAGTGCTGATTATTTTTATTATGAGAATCCTTTTATATAATTTCCTGGGTCACCTCCCCCAGATGATCCCCTTTGTTTGGAGGATAAAATCTAACTGAGCATTTTAGCAGGGAACACTAGGCTGCTTGTGGCCTGGTGCCCATATTTCTCCTATCTTTTTCCCTGTTAGACCTATACTCCCTAGATGTGATCATAATATACCAACCCTCCTTATTCAAGTTATCCCTCTTTGGGAATGTTTTGTATGATTACATAATCTATATTAAATTCTAGAAGTTTCAGGCCTAACATTTTCTCCCCTGGGAACTCTTCCCAGTTTTCCCAGAGCAGAATGAAAGGCTTGCTTCCCATGTGTCACCAATGTACTATGCATATCATCTTCATTATAGTTCCCAAAAGAACTGTTGGAATTGTCTGCTCACAGGTGGCTCACCATCAGCCTGCTGGTCCCTTCAGGCATCTCTGAGAGACCTGAAGGCACAGGTATGAAAAAATACATGGCATTCCCCTGGCTGCTAATACTTAAAAATGTCTTGGATTACCAGCAAGTAAAAGGAATACTCAAGAATGATAGAACATCTTTATTTTGTGAACTCCTGTGACCCCTGGCATAAATGTGTACGTTCCAGGTAGGGCTGGTAACTGTCAGCATGACAGGCGAAGATGCAAGTCAGAGTGGAATAGCAAGCACACCAAAGGCACAAACCCCACTTTGGGCCCTTGTGCCAGTACTTAGGCTGTGACTTGGGGTCTACTTTATCTTCTCTGAGCCTCCTTAGTTTCCTTATCTGGAAAATGGCTATCATATCCGTCTCAGACATTTCTTATTGGTGCCCAGGTCAAAAGAAGTAACAATGTAAACAATGAAAGATCCTTAAGCGTGAAAATAAAAGAATATTTTTTTTTTTACAGAGTGAAAAAAATCAAAGTATATATACAACACACATTCTTGAAAAACTTACTTTTTGAGAAGCTGAAGTTTTTTCTGTTTTGGGTTTTTCCTTGGGAGTTAAAGGAGGGGATCGTTCCTTCACTTCTGGAGGAGATTCTTGATACAATGCTGGAATTTAAAAAGGAATTCGTAATTAAAATTAGGAACACTGTTCTATAGGAGAACAAAAACAATGGGTGGTAAGAATTTAAAGAGAAATTGAGATTTAATTCTTTGGTGTTAACAGCAAACCATGTGGTACTTATTTGTTATGGCAATTTGCAGTCTAACCCATTAGTTATGACTGGAAAATTTTATTCACCAGGATTTCAGAAATGTAGAAGGTATGAAATTGCTTACTATATGGTCATATAGATTTAATTCATTTTACCTCAACACACATTTATCAGGAACCTGCTGTATGCAAGGTTATCTGCTGGGTACTGCTAAAGATGACAGTCTCTGCTCTCAAGGAACTATAATTTGGTTAGAGACAGACATGCTCATAAGTTAACTGTGACACAAATAAAATGTGGTATCATTTGAAAGACAGCTAATAGCAAGGACAAAGTGGTTTGTGGGCAGGAAAATGTTGAATGCAAGAAGTGGTAGATGTGTTAGGTTTAAAGAACAGTTATGATTGTTCCAGAAGGGATAAGTTAGGAAAATAGAAGGAATAAACATGAATTTAGCAATATACCTAAGGTGTTAAATGTAAAACTCTTTTTGGGGGGTCTTTTTGAGATAGGGTCTCCCTGTAGCCCCAGCTGGCCTCGAACTCACAGAGATCCACCTGACTCTACCTCCCTAGTGCTGGGATTAAAGGTGTGCGCCACCATGCCTGGCTAAATGTAAAACTCTTAATCTAAGACTATAATTTACTGAATCTACTGAGTATTACATCTAAAAAGTCATATGGGAATCTTAAGGGCTAAAATGAAAATCTATTTTAATCAATTACCATTGTGAATTGAGAATTTACCAAAATGAAATTAAACAAAATGGTACAATTCCGATTCTGAGACATATTAACTGGATTTAGGTATGGGTTGGTATTATTCTTGGGTTTCTTTATATCTTACAGAAAAGGGTGTTACATGTGATTAAGAGAAGCTCATCACGTTTCTTTCTCCAGTAGCTGGTGATACAAAGAAGACAGATCTTCCTAGAAACAGAGTCCTGTCTTCTTTTATTCTGCTGCTCTTTTCAGCACCTGGGCTCTCCACTGAACAGTGGGGAGGGATTCTGCTCATATATGCTCTCTTACATTTGCTTTATATATTTGGCTTCAGATACAGATCAAGGACAATTCCTCCCACTATTTTTAGAATGAAATATCTGTTGAGAGTCATTTTCCTACAATGTTAAAACTGGGCAGTTGAATTTTTTGTTGAATTCAAGCAACAAGTAGGATAAAAGGTAAGGAAAATCACCTCTGATAAAGGGTGAGGTTCAGTCATTATAGTCCCAGGCATTCTGAGACTTTCGTGTTTGTTCTCACACAAGGCTTTCCAAGAGGCAATGACTGATACCAAAGGAAAACATCAATTATTGTAGGCTATAGTAAGAAATTATGACAACTGCAGGGTAATCCTGACTTGAAACGAGGGATTAATTCTGCACACAACCATCAACTATCATTGCAATATGTTCCAAAGCTCTGATTTTGGTAATTAGGAGAGAAAACAAAACTTAGATTTTAACTCGCTGTAGATCAACATTTGTAGACTCTCAAGAGTGGCAAGCCTAAGAGGTTCATTTTGCAAACTATCTGGTTAAAGTTCCTAATGCTATGCCGCCTGCAGACACACAACCTTTTCATATTGCCAAGTGAAAACAAAACCGTAAATGTTTTCACTGGTATCTGAATGGAACAAAAGGTTGTAAGACCTAGTAAAGACTACAGACATCCTCCTGGGTGACTGCCGTCTGACAGCTTTTGATTTAGAAACAGAAGCTAGTGCTGCTTAACCTCAGATACAATCCTGCTAGAGAGCCATTACTGGGAAAGGCAGAGAGGTAACATGGATATTTGTGACAATCTGGAGTTAGAAGTGTTGAGCTTATGGGAAATTATTTGAATGCTGTCTTAAGTCCACCTGGGAATAATCTTCTTTCTACTCTGCTTTAAGTTTTTTCCATTATACATTCTCTTTAAACATGAAAACAATGTGCTGCTACTAGTTTTAGAAGCTATTAGTCATTTACTAGAGAATAAACCAGTGACAGAGAAAATGAACTGTGTTGTAGGAGAGAGAAGTGAGTAATTTTTGTAACACTGGACACTTTTAAGGGAAGGAGTTTCCTGGAGCAGTAGACTAGCTCAGGAAGGGAACTGCAGTGAGGGACAAGAGTGGAGCTCTGGGAAGAACGAACATGCAGAAGCAGAGGGAGGACACCAGAGAAGTCATTTCAGCGAGACATAGCCCAGCACTCGGTAATCAAGACAGACATTCTTCTTCGTTTTTTTTTTTTACAAACAGCTCTTTGATTCTCAACATTCAGAACTAGGCTAGGAATTAACAGTACATTTGTTGTAAGTTAACAGTCATAATTTGTTTTAAATGGAGTTTAAGGACCAGCATGAAAACCAACTATTAGGTATAATAATTTCTTTGTAGAAACGAGAATATTCAAAACAGTGTTTTTACTACATTTATTTTATTTTATTATTTTTATTTTATATAAAATATTGCTTGCATGTATGTAAGTGCATCCATGTTGTGCAATGACTGCAGAGGTCAGAAGAGGGCATCAGATCCCCTGGAACTGGAGTTAGGGGTGGTTGTTAGTTGCCATGTGGGTGCTGGGTCCTCCGCAAGAGCAATCAGTGCCTTAATTGCTGAGCCATCTCTCCAGCCCCTTTACTACATTTTAAATCAGAATCATGTTAGTGTCTTAGAAAGAGAGCTCATTTGATATGTCTCAGTATTTTTACTTCACAGGAGAAATCATACAGGTCAGTATAAACTGGTGGGCATGGGCTAGAGGCTGGTTTTCCTGACAGGGTGCTGGACTTTCCCTAGCAGTCACTGGTCAGCTGGTAATAGCATGCATTCTTCTGTACAGTCACTTCTACACGTTTCCCCTTTCATGATGGTTTTGCTTCATTTCAGGCTTTCTGTGTTAGTTCTATTTTTGCATGTCAAAGCCTAGCAATACATCCAAGGTTCTGATGCTCTCATTCAGAATTTCTTCTCTAGTTCATTTTTCTTTTCATAAATGGTTTAATGGACTTGAGAATGAAACAACCCCCGTACTTTTGTTTCAGCAGGTACCTAGCTAGGGCTGAGATATGTAAACATGGACGAGTGGGAGTTAAGGAACTGGAGATTCTTAAGACGCTGGTCAACTGAGGCGCTCCTGTGGCAGGAGAAGAGCTGACGACATTGCGGCAGGTGGCAGGGCTGGAGACGAAGAAAGCAGCTTGCTCAGGGGCTCCCTGGGATGGCAAAGTGCAATCAGCAGACATTCCAATCTCAGAACTTAGTAGTTTTTTGACACACTAATGCCTCATTTTTTTCAGCCTTTGCATCATGAGAGAAAAGTAATGCACATTGGTAAACACATACAAGGATTAGACAGATAATAAATTCAAGGGTAGAAAATGATAAAATCTTGGACTCAGTTATACCATATTAGTGAACCAGGAAGAGAGCATAAAACTTACTTTCACTAGCCACATGATTAGCTGGAAAAAAACCTTCCTGTCCCTTTCCTAGGCTGCCATACCACCAGTCTTCATTATCTTTGAAAAACACTCGGATAATGTCTCCGCGATGGATGGATAGTTCATCTGATCGGCTCGCTGTGTAGTCATAAAGAGCCACTACCTAAGAGAGAGATAAGACCACCACAGCTTTATCACAACTGTGCCACAGAGAAAGCCCCAACACTCACTTCCTCTTATAGAAGGGCAGCTGAAACCAAAGCAGTACTTTGGTAAGTCTGAGGCTGTCTCAAGGGTTGCTAATGGGATCTGGGGTGGTGGGAACACAGCAGGAGAGGCAAGATAAAAGACTGTGGGATTGAGAAATGGTTAAGAGCATTCAACACACTAAGATTAGCTTCAAAATAGCAGATGTGAATGTTTTAAAGTAAATTACTTTGAAGCAAATGAAAAAAAAAAAAAAAAAACCAAAAAACAAAAACCACCCTCATACACCATTCCTTCTTAGAAGCGTTTTATACTACACCTTTAGGCCCATTCTCTGTGCTATGCAGCTGCATATGAAAGAGAATTCGTCAAGTTATATGTTTTATAGAAAAAGAAAAGCTCCCTGGACAACCTGACTACATAACTCCATTACCATCACTTGGTTTATGGTTAATGTTTCTTTTTGAGAGAAACTTTTCTTAAAAAGAAGTTTTTGGTGTTTTTATACCAATAACCTAAATCTTCTGACTTACCTTAAAAACTGATTTTTGCTAGCTACAAATTGAGAGGAAATACCTTCCTACGAAAATCCTCTTCTTTGTGTTACTACATTTGATATGTTTTTCTTTTGGAAAAAACCAAGTCAAAATGATACTCCAGTGGCTGCACAGGTACTTAAAGTTCTTTATAGCAGTTAAAAAGAGAGAGCCCGCTCAATCCATTTTAGATCTGATACACCACATACAGTGGGGCATAATAATAGCTATGCCAATGAGCACACTTACTCTACTGATTCTTCTCTACTTAAACAGGGCTTGAAAATGTATAGGTTACATAACTATATGTAACACATCATTATATCCCTCTGCAACTAGGGTGACAAATTATTTCACTTAATGATTATTTAAATCTTAGCATGTCTTAAATCTTAGGTGCTGTGTCAGCAGTGGTAACAGGCTCATTTCTAGAAGAGGAACCCCATTTAAGATTTGTAGGAGAATTAAGAATAATCAGAAATTAGCTAGGTGAAGAATAGGGATGAGTATCTCAGCCAGGTTCCATAGCATGTCTTTCAGGGAAGAGGAACCCCAAATAGTTCAACATGGTGGGAGTCTAGTATTATGGGAGATAGCCAAAAGTAGGGGAAGCTAAACTTAAGGCAGTGAGTAGGGTCAGAGGACACATCTTGGAAGAGTTTAGGTGCAGTATGATGTTGGTGTATACTTATTTATATGAGCCCTAAGTGACTGTTGGGAAGAAAGGGGGAGATTCAGTTTAGGCATAAGCATCACAGAGGAAGTCTCATATTAGGCTTATGTCACTGTGTGGACTTCTCACAATCTAAAGTTCATCAAACTGGCATATGAAAACTTTTACTAAATTTCCCACAAAGGTCTGTTTATGAAAGAATCTCTTGACATAAAGGGGTTCACAGGCCTAACATAAGATACCCTTCTATATTTTATTCTATTTTAGTATCAATTGATTATTGTATGCGCTCTTACAGAAACAAATATAGCAAACCAAATTACATCGTAGTAGCAAACTGTGTCATACAAGTTACCGTTACCTGTCAACTTGTTCTAGGCTTTCTGTTATGGATTATATTGTACTCTCCAAAATTTAAAGATTGAAGCCCCTAGGCCCAGCATGAATGAACCTGCAGAGATGGGCTTTAAAGAGACAAAATTAAATGGTGTCATATGGGTGTAGTCCTGATTAATAGGATCCCTGTGCTTTGAGGAAGTGAAGAGCACAGATACAGAGAGGAAAAGGCCAAGTGAAGACACAGCAAGAAGGCGACTATCTGCCGCTAAGATATACCTTAGGACAAACCAACATTGCCATCTTGTACTTATAACTTCTGAAACTGTGAAAAAATAAATTTTTATTGTTTATGTCACCCAGTTTGTGGTATTCTGGTATGTAGCTTTAGCAGACTAGTATGTCCCACAACCGGATGGCATTAAGACAATTCCCTTATTACCAACTTGTCCTGGAAGTACAAATGAGTAATACCTTCCATGTATCCATTTCCAGCCCCTGTAAACATCAGTTCTGTGTTCTACACCACCAGAGTGCTATCTCCTGATGCAGAGACAAAGCCTTTCTCATCAGATTTCACAACTAGCAACCTTAGGAGGGTAAGGGTGAGGCTTCATCCTCTGAAGCAATGAAACAATCTTTGGATGATATCATTACTGTCATTTAGGTACAGAGTGGCTACAAAACAAGGAATTGCTGTTCCTGGCATGCCAACAGTCTACATCAGGCAGCGGAGTCTGACCATTTGGCTATGACTCTTCTCTTATATTGGGAGTCCAGGACAGAAACCATGTGGCTCAGGAGAATTTGGTGGTATTCCAAGGTGTGTTCTTACTCAATATGCTCTGACGTTATCATCTGAAACTCTTCTGATAATCACAGTTCAATGGCAAACTTTATTGGTTAAATTTGGCAGTAGATTCTGAATAAATTATGATCTTCCCATCTACAAGTAGATTGTATTATCTCAATGTTTTATGATGAAGTAAAACTCTGTTTAAAAAGTTGAGAAGCAAAATCCCAATAAGATGTTTGTTCCCAAGAAGATGTTAGGGCACATCTTCTTGTGTCAGGCCTCAGTATAAAAAGTCTGTCTTGAGCATTCTCAATGAGTATCTTCTGTAACACGCCATTAATTGCCCACAGTAGTTGGCATGTAACTAGGACAGAACTGTCTTCTACAATAGAATCCAAATTGTGATGTGACAGGGTAATTATGAGATCTTTCTACAACAAAAGCTTAAAGATATGAGCTAATGTGCCCATGTTGGTAATGACAGGTCTGAGGAATGAAATGTTTCATAAAATCTACTTTGTTCATATTCAGATGACCTCTCACTTTTGATGGGGTTACCTCATAATAGATATGTAAGTTGAAATATTATTAAATGAAAAATCCATTTAATACACCTAATCTATAAATGAGAAATGCATTTAATATACCCAATCTATCGAACATCATAGCATATCCTGGCATATCTTAAATCTATTTTAATGACTTATATTAAGCCTACACTTGGACAAAATCATCTAACACAAACCCATTTTATAATAGTGTTGACTATCTCATGCAATTTATCCAACAGCTATATGCATACCTTATGTACCATCATGAGTGGGGACCATATATTTGAAACAGAATTACTTCTTCACAGAAGTTCTTCTCTTTCTCAAAGCCATGTTGCTTGGACATAATCACAAGTGAAGTGCTACTAGCAAGTTTTGTCTCTGTTTTTTGAAACTGAGTCTTGCTATATTACTTAGGCTAGTCTCAAATGATCCTCTTGTCTCAGCCTCCCTAATTCTGGGACTACAGGCACACACTATCACACCCAGTTAGGTCAGTCATTTAGTCTGATTGCCCCAGTTCCCCCACTCCATCTTCTTTGTCTTGGCAGGGGAGAGTACCAGGGAGCAAATACTGTTAGCAAGTACTCTACCACTGAGCTACATGTCTAGTCCTAAGTATTGCTGAAGCAGGGTTTTACTATGCAGCCCAGGTTGGCCTTGAACTCATGATCCTCCTGACTCAACTTCCCAAGAACTGGGATTCTAGGTGTGTACCACCACAAATGGTACTTAAGCTCTGTTAACTGACACACATTTTTCAGTCTTCATAGCAGTGCTTAGTGGATACTAGCTTGTGTTTTAAATAGTTTGCCAAGTTGTTTAAGAATTAGGTAGATATTTTTCTTTATATTATCTTTCAAGAAATTAAATATTATAGCTATCTCACAAGAATTCTCAATGACCCTTGCCAGAACGCTGAACTTTATCTACAATGAAATCCAACAGTCAATATTCGTAATGCCCCAGGCCATTCAGCAAGCCAAGTTACATTGAATCATCTCTTACACCTGAGTACTTTCTCCTGCAGCAGTGCTTCAGCTGGGTTCATCATCCCTGGAGAACTTTACTCTGCTGGCCTAAAGCCAGTGTGACTGGATTCTACCACTGTCTCCATGCTCTCTCCCTAATTCACATGACTTCAGATTTCTGGCTTCTAGAATGGTGACAGAGCAAGTTTTGTTTAAGTCACCAAATCTGCAGGAGTTTGCTAGAATTGCCCTAGGGAACTGCTGAATATGAATTTCGTATGATGAAAGCTGGTTTTTCCTGTATTTCTTTAAAGTGTATTGGACCTTGCTGTGCCATGCAATGACCTGAGATGAGCTTGACCTTTTCAGGATTACTTTTAAGTTTTGTTACAGCAATGAGAAGACTTTAGGGCTAAATTAGCCTCCCTGCCAAAATGTGATGCTAATGATTCCATCTATGCCTTTCTGCTCTGGCTACAGGAATATGAAATTTCCAGTCCTGCTGTTTGTGCTTACTGTTTTCTGATGGTCCTTTGCTTATGGAATTTTGTCCTATGCATGGACAGAGGGGTACTCAAGTCAAACACTCAAGGGTACATTTTTGTTATTGTTTTGAGACACGGTCTCCCCATAGTCTCATCTGGCCTGGAACTCCCTATGTAGACCAGGCTGACTGGCCTTAACCTCACAGAGATCTGTCTGCTTCTGCCTCCCAAATGTTGCGATTAAAGGTCTGTACTACCATGTCTGGCCCAAGGTTATTTTTAATGGTTACTTGCAGGATTATTATCAATTACTATTAAGGCAAAATTTAAAGTACAATTTTGTTATTTACCATGAAATAAAATAAGCTTTAAGAAGGTTAATTTTGGGAGCTGGAGAAATAAATGGCTCAGCAGTTAAGAGCACTTGTTGCTTTTGCAGAGGACCAGAGTTTGAGTCCCAGTACCCACATGGCAGCTAACAATCATCTCTAATTGTAGTTCCAGAGAAATCTGATGCCCTCTTCTGACCTCTGTGGGCCCTGCACAACATGGGTGCACTTACATTCATGCAGGCAATACATTTATACATTAAAAAATTAAAAAAGAAAGTTTTAAAATTCAGTGCATCCCTTCTGGCTAGCTTTCATAGTGCTGGAGAGCGCTATGCACACTGCTGGTGGAGAAAAGTAATCTTACCTACCTGTGAACCCTGCAAGCTAACAACTGGACTGGGAAGACATACCCACTGGTGCAAATGGTGGTCCAAACGCCACTGAAATAATCAACCACTTTCTTTTTAAAAAAATATTTTTTTTATTCTTATATGTATAAGAGAGCGTTTTGCCTGCATGTGTGTAAGTGCACCCATGTTGTACAATGCCCACAGAAGCCAGAGACGGGCATTGGATTTCCTGGAACTAGAAATAAAATTTTCAACCACTATGTGGGTGCTGGGAACTGAACCCGGGTTCTCTGCAAGATCAGTCAGTGTTCTTAACTGTTGATCCATCTCTCCAGCTCCCTAACCACTTTCTGATTAGATTTAAGTCCCAATCCACAAGATGAAAACCATACATGGCACTGGTATGGGGGCCAAGAACCTCTCTAGAAAAGTCATAGGCCCTAGGGGAGAACTTAATTACTATTATTCGGCTAAATGGACATAGTATAAAATCAACTCCTAATGACTTATTATACCTACAAATTAGTGCATCTCTCAACCCACATAGAGAAGCATCTAGTGGTAGTAAATGCTGTGTGTGACAGTTACAACTCTAGAGGAGTTTTCAAAAACAGTAATTGACAGCTAAAATGCATCAACTTTAGGTGGTGATAAGCTGGAACTAGAAAATTCGATTTCCAGATTTGCAATAGAAACTGATCCTGAGAATGTCTAGATGTTAGATTTACTAGACAAGATTTCAAGGCAGTATTTTAAATATGTTGAAAAAACCAAAGGAAAATTGTTTAAATAATTAAGAGATAGTATAATAGCTCACCAAAATAGGAAACACAAGGAAAAAAGTTTTAAAATCCATAAAATTCTGGCATTGAAAAGTACAATATTCAGCAGAGGGACTCAATAGTGGATGTGAGCTGACAGAAGGAAAAAAACAGTGAGCTTCAAGATAAATAAAGCTAAATTATTTAACCTGAGGTACACATGGGAAATAATGTGCAAAAATGAACAGAGACTCATGTAACACCTTCCAGCGCACACTTCTATATGTTAAGTCAGAAGAAGAGCAGAAGGAGAAAGAGAAGAAAGGATATGTGACACAAATCAATGCTAAGTAGAAGATACAATCAGACTGCTGAAAACCAAAGCCAAGCAATGCTCTTAGGAGAAGCAAGAAAAATGTAACTTATTATGTGGAGGGTTTAACCTTAGACATTGTGTTAGAAAATGTGGAGGTCAGAAATGAGTGGGATGGTACATGAAGACTCAACAAAGACTTCAATGTCCAGCAAAACTTACTTTGAAAAGGAAAGAGAAATTCACACACACTCACACACACACACACACACACACACACACACACACACTCACACACACACTCACACACTCACACACACTCGGGATGGGGATAATAATTGAGTTTATTGCTAGTGAGCCTGTCCTTCAAGAAAAACAGAAAAACTAAAGGAAGTCCTTCAGACTGAAATAAAGAAGCATGTGATGGCAAAACAAATCCTTTCGTAGAAATAAAAAAAATCACTGATGAGCCAGACCTAGCAGCTCCTCAGGTCTATAATCTCAGCTATTTAGAAGGCTGAGGCAGAGAGGGCCAAGAGTTGTCTGGGTTTGTAGAGTGAGTTCAAGGCCAGTCTGGGCATCTTAGTAAGATTCTGTTTTGAAGAAAAAAAAAAAATCAAGGGGCTGAGAATAAAGCTCAGTAATGAAGGCTTCTGAGAAGACACGTTCAAATACTAGTAATGAAAAAAAAGAAACAAAACCTAAACAACAACAAAACCCCACCTCACTTGTAACTCTATTAATTTCCATATAATTGGAAAAAAAAAACCCTGGTAAAGAAATAGTTGTAAAAATATGTTGATTGGCTTACAACATGCAAAAATATAATTTATGGCAGAAAAGATAAAGGTGGGATACGAACTACACTGGAGCCAAGATTTTATACAATACAAGTGTTTAATCCAAACTAGATTATATTAGGGTGTTAACTGCAATTCTAAGGGTAACTACTAAGAAAGCAACTAAAGAAAAACCTTAAAAAGAAAAGAGAAAATGGCATAATAAGCAAATATATGAATTTACCTTGTCCCCAAATGAACACTAAAAGAATAATGGAAAAGCAACAATACATAAGATACATTAAAAACAAAGAAAATTATAGATTTAATCCTACCTCATTTGTAACTGAATTAAATGTAAATAGTTTAAAACTTAAAAGAGAACTAACAAATTACCAGAATGAATAAAATTCATGATGCAACAATAAATTATATACAAGAGAAATACTTCATATTTGAAGAAACAGAACAATCGGAATGGACAGAAAAAAAAGACAGAAACCAAATGAGCTGGAGTAGCTATCTTAATACAGGAAGATGTTCTTTAGGATGGTTCTGTCCCTATAGACAAAGAAGAATGTTTTATAATAATAAAAGGATCAGCAGTCAGGAAGACACAAGGAAGTACAAGCACCTAGGTCCTAGTACAGCCTTAGAAACCTAAGACAAAGCTGCTAGAATTAAAAAGTGGCACTGACCACTCAACAACAATAGTTGGAAACCTTTATTCTCCTATATTCCATAATGGGTAGAATTAAGCAGAAGATCAACATGGAAACAGAGACCAAACTGACACTATAGACTAAATGCGATGATGTGATGACGTTTGTATTACACTTTACTTAATAAAAGCAGTACACGTTTCCCATGTGCACATGGATATGCTCTAGAACAGACAATATGCTAGCCCATAAACTAAATCTTCTTTAGAGACAAAAATTTAAAAACCTAAAATCAAGGAAAATATACTCTACAACTACAATGAATTTAAAATAGAAATCAATTACAGAAGAAATTAGGGAAATCCCCAAACAGGTAGAAATTAAATAACGTCTGAAAGCAGAGGGATAAGTGGAAACAAACAAATGAAAAACAAAGTGATAGTGTGAAGAAATCAGAACTCATTTCATGTCTGGTTGTCTTGTAAAATGGCTCAAACAATTTGGAAAGCATTCTGGCAGTTCCTCAAAATATTAAACACTGATTTACCACATGACATAGCAATTTCAATTTGTTTTCTTTCTAAATATGTATTTGTGTGTTGCGTGTGAGCGTGTTGCATATGTGTGAGTGCATGTTTCAATACCAGTGAGCATGCATGTATATGTGCATGTGACGGCCAGAGATTAATGTCTGGTGTCTTCCTCCCTTGCTTTCCACCTTATATACTGAGGTGAGCTCGCTCTCTTGAGCTCAAAGCTCACCAATTTTGCTAGGGTAGCCAGCCACTTTACTCTGAGGATCCTATCTCTGTCTCTAGAATGCTGGGATTATATGTGGACCATTATGCCTGCCTGGCATTTACATGAGTGCTTTACCTACTAAGCCATCTTTCCAGCCTCTATACCTAAATTCCCAAAGAACTGAAGACTTATGTTTACACCCCAACCCATATGTGAATGTTAATAGAAAATTACCAATAATAGCTAAAACCCAAAGCAACTCAATGTCTATCAGTGGATTAATGGCTAAACAAAACGAGACATATCAAAATAACAGAATACTCTTAGGCCTTGGGAAATAATTAAAACTGTGATATATGCTACAGGGTGAACCTTGAAAACATGAAGGAAGCTGAACACAAGAAGCTACATAGTATAAGATGTATATAAAATGTCCAGATTAGGTAAATCATAGAAACAGAGTAGTCAGGAGTTAGGACAAAAGAATGGAAGGGGAAAGCTATTAGAGTATAGGATTTTCTTTTGGTATAGAGTATGTTTTAAAAATAGAGTCTGGTGGCTATATAACTCTAAATACACTAAAAGCCCCTGAAATCTGGGCTGGTGAGATGGTTCAGTGGCTAAAGGCAACTGCTGCCAGCCCAATGACCCAAGACCAATATCTGGGATCCACATGGTGGAAGAGAACTGACTCCCACAAGCTGTCTTCTGACCTGTACATGTGCATGGTGGCATGTAGGCACACAAATTAATAAACGTAATAAAAGGTTAAAATTCATGCTATGTGAGCCATATTAAAATAATGCTGTTACAGGACTGGAGAGATGGCTCAGCAGTTAAGAGCATTGGCTTCTCTTGCAGAGGACCCAAGTTTGATTCCCAGCTAACCATGGTCTGTGACTCCAGTTCCAAGGGAATTCAACACCCTCTTCTGACCTCTACCAGCAATTTATATACTCATACATATAAAATAAAATAATAATAAAAATAATTTAAAATAATGCTGTTATAAAAATCATGGGAATGACTGTTATTGGAGGTGAAGATGTTTACCAAGAGGAAAGTAACAGCACAGGTAAAAATACAGATAAAAGAAACCATAGCTTTCCATGTCAGAGAGGAAAATCTTATTCTGGTCCTGATAGTGGACAAAAGAAGTCAGATCATAGAAATACGATGTAAGTAGAAAGCAACATGTGTGGGATATCAGGAAACCACACAAACCTAATATACTACCAAGGTTTTGCTGGTGGGAACTAACCAGCTGGTAGCAGCAGTGCAGAAAACTAGAGTGGAAAGGGCCATTGAAGGCAGGCATTCTACTGAGATATACTTATTTTTAGGCTTTTTTGGCATATTCTTAAGTGGTAATCTCCTAAATACTGATTATATTTTTAGTAGAATGGAGACAGGAAAGAATAGTTAAGATTAGAATACCTGCTGAAGGGTCACCCACTAGGTCTCAGCTGTCAGTGTTTTCAGTGAGCTTTCTAATTAGGACTCAGGAAGGGTAGAAGTCCCATCATCTCATTCTTGGTGACACTCATAACTACCTTCTCATTCCTCCACTCCTGCTCTTCAAACAGCTGCCTGTGGCATGTGGGTAGCATAGTCTGAAGTATAGCAGGTGTTTGCAATTTCCTTTCTCAAGGTCACAGGTGACTCTGCCAGTGCACTAGAAAAACCACAGCTTCTGGGCCTCATTCTTCCCACCAAACCCCAAGATCCCCTTCTCACATCCAAATTGTTCTGTGACTTACATGCCTTTAACTCATCCTACAGCTATTAAAAACTGGATGCCACTTTTCCTAGGCAATCACCCAAGATTATATCCACTAACCTCAAACCATTATCTGTTTGAAAAACTTCTTAGTGGGTTGACAGGATGCTTTACAAGAAATATTTTAGAAAATGGCTCTCTTAGGACGCTTCCCTGGGAGGAATCTATACTGGGCTATGTCTCAAATCACAGTCCTCATGACTTGTTCCCTCTTCTACCTCTCCAATGCTGCTCAGCTCTCTACAGGACTTCGTGACCAGAATGCTCTACCTGTTTCATGACTGTTACACATTACATTGATGTTATGCAGGTAAGAAGGGCTAACAGACAGTACACAGCAGAATGTTTAAAAATATCAGGGCCTGGCATGGTGGTATACACTTTTAATCTTAGCACTCTGGGGGCAGAGGCAGGTGGATCTTGGTTTACATAGCAAGTTCCAGGCCAACTGGGGCTACAGAGATCCTGTTTAAAAAATAAACAAAAACCAAAACAAAACCCCCAAACAAAACAACATCAATTGTTTTGTAGACATTAACTGCTTCCATCCTTCTGAACACCTCTGGCTCCATCTGACACCACAGAAACATCTTCTATTTTCGCTCTTTCTGTTTTCCAAGATGCTACACTATTCCTATTCTAGGTGTCTCTTCTTTATCTACTGGTTATAGTATGAGGGATCTTCTGACCTTTCAAATAGAGGCAGTGCAAAGAAATACAGTCCCTTCAAATCAGGTCCAATCCTAGTCTTTCTTCATAGGTGGACCTCTATTTCCATGATTCCTTCTTCAGATCTGTATCAGCTAAAATGTGTATTTTAGTAACTTCATAGCTCACTAAAACTCCTCCTAGTTCTATCCATCTGCTTTTATTTCATGAGTTGTTTTTATCTAATCCTTTAAAACATTACTCCCTTGAGCATATTATTCTCATGTTCAACCAACACAAGCTTCATAGCTGACAATATTCGGAGGAAAAAAGAATGTGAAGATATTGAAGAAAAATGTGCATCATGAACAACCACAAGTGATGTTAATAGGATCTATTTTGCATTTGTTTTGAATTTCAATAGAAATTTTAGTAGAACTGCTTTGAATTGCTACTTTATTGATAAGTGAAAACAGGTTCTTTTATGACTTAAGTTATAAAAGCTTATAGCTCATGGGTTCCCTCTCCACCCTGCAATTACCTGCAGGAAGAGATTGGCCACAGGTTCTAGTTTATGAATTTTATAGGGGCATATTCACCTCATTTTACATACTATGAACTCCTGGAAAATGCTACAGATTGGAGAAGATAAAATGTGCCCTTTGAATCAGACATTTAACTTAAATTCATACACTTATCCACAAATATATTGCTAATAATACATTAAACATGAAAAAGTCATATTTTACACATAAACATATATAATGCATTTTATAAAGTAGTAATAAATAACAATCCAGAAATAATGATTCAAAATGTTGCAGAATTAAGAGAGATATCATAAAATCTGAAGATACTCAATAAAATTTATTTTGTATAATTTAACTGGTAGATTTATGAATAAATTTAGTGTTAAAGGCAAGTAAACTCATGGACATCTCAAATATTTCAAGAATAACAAAGCAGTCTAAAACATAGTAAAGCTTATTACTGATAAATTATGTGACAAAAAGGTATCAATTAGCCCTTAGAAAATTAATGTTAAGCTAAGGAATGCATGAACAGCTTGTAAAATTGATCCAATAACAAAGATTAATAATGAGCCGACATTTTAAAGTCAGGCTAAGATATTTTAATCCTAATAATTAGGTCTCCTCAGACAAATGGTATTTCACAACTCCTATAATCTAATGAGACAGAATGTACTGTCTGAACCTTTTGTGAGAGAAGTATAAATATAAACCTCTGGGAAAATGTAAGCTGTAATTTTATAAATTACCAAAAATCTACTTGGTGAAAGAAAAATTGTTCTTAGTAACAAGATCACTGAATAAATAAAAAATAAAGGCATAATTATTGGTTAACTGTTATTGGTTTGAAAGGCAGAAACTTTGCAAAAGTTCAAGTCATTAATTCCAGTAGGCCATACTGATGTTATTTGAATTTCATCATTTTCTATTTCTATGGAGATTAAAACTTATACTCAAATCACTAAGAAGTCTTTGCATATTTCGCATGGCTCACTATGTTTTAATGTCTTCTGCAAGCATAACTCTGCCACACAATATAAAAAGGTATGGGATATGCTGTGCATATGATAATACATTAAAAGGCAGGTATGTTTTAACTCTGTTCCCGGGGAACATTTCCTTATGCTAGTTGGTATTTCTCTTTGATTTGCAAATAAGCCCTCCAATTAAAGTAAATAAAGGTCTCAAGCCTGTGCTGACTTAACTATTAACTTTTACACACCTGCCTTTCAGGGTTCAGATAATGACCTCTGAATAATCTGAGGCTGATAATTTATCCTTAATTTATCACAGGCTATCAGCAGGTGCAGAAACTAGTCCTTAAAATGGTGTAATCTAATTATTTTCATATAATCTATTATTGTCTGTCATATAATCTATAAGGTCTCATGCTTTGTTTTCTTTTCCTATAATAGCATAGTGTCCAAGTGAATACTATTCGGGAAAAGAAAAACCAACAAGAAGAAAGTTACGACTTCAACTATCAGATCTGAATGAGTATATTAGGTACAAAGAAAATAAAACCTGTAACATACAAATAGGCCTAGCAGGTCACTAATACAAAAGAGTAACAGGCTGATGTCCAATATCTCTCCTGCAACACTAATTGCCAGAAGGCAGAGATGATCAATTTCTACCACATTTTAAAGTGAAAAGGTTATAATCTCAAAGTAAAAACGTCTCATGCAAAGATAGCTGAAAGATATTTTTAATTATGTATACTTAGATAATTCATTCCTTACTTTATATTTCTTGAAAATAAAAATTTGGAACTATACTCTTACATATGAAAAAAATCAAGAACTCAGCATACAAAGTTTAGGATATAGCTCAGTGGTAAGAGCACTTGCCTGGCATGTGTGAGGCCATAGGTTCAATTTCTCCAAACAAAACAAAAAAACAGCTCAGCAAGCAAACAAAGAGTTTTGACTCTTTCTGATGGAGGGTCAAACACACAGGAATACTCTTCACTTTCTACTAAAGGTAGTTCAAAAACAGGGTGCTGTATGTGTTAGAAACAACAACAAAAAGTCCAATCCAAAATATCAAATTTCATGTAACAAATGAAAATAAGAAAGTAAGTAAGTGAACTTTAAAGAGTACTAGGGAACACAGCACAAGGGGACAGAGGTGGTTGTATTACCAGGCTAATCTGTATTTACTTACATGATATTGTATTATAGTGATTTAAGAAGCAAACTCTCCCCTGTAACCATATATTTACTGAAAAGTTCACACAGAATGCCATCTTGGACTATGAAGAAACATATTATTTCTGGGAGTAGAGGCTTAAGAAGTTCTCCATTACTCATCTCCCTCCCTTGCTAAATAGCTGCAACTAGCATTTAGACCTCTTCAAGGCAAGAGCTATCCACTGAAACACTAGGAAAAAGGGAACAGGAGTGATGGTGGGTAGAAATACTGGATAGTGGGGGGCTTAGGTACAAAGCTATAATGACATTCAGGTCCAGCATCAGCAACTCTCAAATCTTGTCAGCAAGTTGGAGGACTGTGGAGGTAGGTAGAAAATGCTTTAGTTTGTAGCAAGGGGACAGAAGAAGAGTAGCTGGTCCCAACTCTTACAGATACCAAATATGTAAAACCTTGTTGCTTGTCCAGAATTAGAAATAGCATGAATACATTAGGAGCTACCATTTCATAATCCAACCAAGATAACATAATCAGAAGACCAGCAATATCTACACAGTAGATGCATTTGCTCCAGCTCCTTTATAGAGTTGTTCTGGGGTTACTAGGTCATGACCATAAATGTTAATATCATTACTGCTCTTGGTTTCGTGTGGATTGGGCTCTAACACTTCATCAGTTAACTGGCACTGGGTGATCTATAATCAGCCTAGATGCTATACAGCATGAAAACTGTGCTGGGTTACACTCTTCTGAGTTCCAGAATCTATAAATGAAACAAAAATGTAAATGTAGGTGCCACAAAAAAGCCTGTAATATTAAAATAAATTTCAAAAATATGTAAAATAATCTAAGTACTGAGTATACTACTCAAATACATTAAAATAGCACCTTTCCCTAATCTATTTTTAGTAACACATAAAGCTTATACAATGTGGTGGCTACTCTTTTGTCTGACTTATCAGGGGTAACTGAAACAGTACTACAATGGAGCATTCTTTATGGCTCGTATCGCATACACACTAACCTTAAGCTATAAAACACATCAAGTTTATCAAATAGAAAGTGAAGTCAATTTTCTAGGAAAGCAATTATTAATACAAAGAAAATGGCTAAATGCAGTTCAACATTGTTTTTATTTTCCTTAGAAATTATGAGATATTTCTCACAATAGGGAATAGACTGAAAGACATATATGAATATACATATATGTCTTTCACATATATGTGAATAAACTGAAAGACATATATGTATATACATATATATATACATAAAGATAAGACTATTATGTTGAAGGAAAATTAAGAGATAGTCTAGAGTATTTCACCTTATGAAGCTTTCAATGAGAAACTAGTTACTTAAGTGTACTTCAAACAAGTGTGCTCAGAGACTGAGAAAAATCTAATTTTATATATGCTACTATAATAAATAAATAGTATAATTAAGTGCCTTTTGTTGTCTAGTAGTAATATGAGAGATAAAAGATTTCACTTCTATAATAATAAAACAAAATAACTTGCAAGAGAAATGATAAAGTATGGAATTCTTTTATAAAAATTCACTCTAAATAATGCCACTTTTCAAAATAATAAAGCATTTACTTATTTTTTTATTTTACGTGTATGAGTGCTATGCCCATATGTATGTAAGTGCACCCATATTGTGCTGTGCCCATGGCGGACAGGAGTGGGCATTAGAGCCCCTGAAAATGGAGTTATGGATGGTTGTTACCTGCCATTGGGTGCTAGGAACCAAACCTAGGTCCTTTTGCAAGAGTAGCCAGTGCTCTTAACCACTGAGTTATCTCTCCAGCCCCCAAATATTTTTTTTAAAAAAATAAAGGTTGTCTTGCGTATTTAAATTATTAAAAATATAAATTATTTCTAGCTAAAACATAAACGAATGGCTATTAAAAGGTAGTATCTCATTTTCCTGTATTTTGGCAAAAGTTAGAAAATTCTCTTTAGTTAGAAAACATGAAGTTAATTTTCTTGTAGGGTTACAACTTTGGGCAAAAAGAAGGTTAAAAGAATTTAACAGTGGCACTTTGTGTCACTAGCCAGCTTCCCTTTGTAGTTTCTCATCAGAATTCGGGGTGGGGGTTGACTGCCTTACCATAGGTGGCTCATCTACTTGATGGCAACAAGGCCTTCTTTCTATGCTGATAAACTCTGTGGAAAGAAAAGAATTGAATTTGTTATTATGGCTATCCATTTTATCTTGAAAACACTATGTCAGTAAAACATGCCTCATATTGTTTATAAGAAAATAAGATGTACTCTGATGGCAGGATTCTTCCAAATTGTCACAAATTCTTTGGTCAGAAACAGTTGGTGAGTTTAGCTAACTGAGACACCCTACTGAAGATTAAGCTAAGCCAATTTTCCCATTCCAGTGGCATCTAGCAATAGTTCAAGATGTGTGCACATCCTGCTCTCAGCATAAAACTTACAGCAGTATTTAGTCTCTGCTGCAATTCTTGCATGAAAGTTTTATTTCTGATGTGAGGTCATTAGTTTTATAATGGAACATCATAAAGCTGTGAAAGAAATCATGGCTTCCTTATTTTCTCAAAAGCATAAATTCATTTGAATTTCTCTCTGATGTGACTTCCTATGACATATTTTGTAAGCTAATCACCATGGATTTCAGAAAAAAAAGTTCTGATTTTCTCCCTTTACAATGTTAACAATAAGAGCTTATCTTGAGAAATATTCTTTATTATCTTTTTGTTCCCAATGTGCTTTATTGCATTTCATTGTATTAAGCAGACAAAACACACACCATGTCATCTGTAAGATACCAGTTCAAAGTCAAGTACAAGCTAAAAAAGAAGACAGAAGTGGGTCTCATTTACTTTCCAATATCTGTCCATCGGCAAGCTAACATGTGAGTTAAAATATTTGAACAGTTTACTAGAATTACTAGTTTAAATAACACTAATGGCTGTCACACTCAAGACTGGTTGGAGGTAAGAACTATAACGTACTTATTCTAATAGTAATTAGCAAAATTTCCAGTTAAAAAAAATGCTAGTTCCTCTCTTTTCTGAAGTATAAGGGATTAAATGAAATAAACACAAAATATTTTTAAAAACCTATATTTTAAAAATATATTTCAAATGAATGAAGCACCATGACACATTTGAACAGCTTTTTCAAAGCTGGATATGGTAATGCCTGCTTGCAGTTTTCACACTTAAGAGGCTGTGAGTTAGTCAGGGTTCTCTAAAGGTAAAGGATTAGGAATTTTATGCCAGATCTGGCCACACATAAGACTTTGTCACAAAATAAAAAACCCAAACAATACAAAAACAACCTCCTCCCAAATTTTCAGTATTGTTAGCCAGTGACACATGAAGGACCACATAGCCTTTGTCCAATCAAGTAATATTTTTTGAGTGGCTATCTGGTACTCACTGATAAAAGATAAATAGGTTATGATTCTTTTCACTGAAAGTTTGATAAAACAGAAGTGTCCTGTCTTGAAAAAATATAGAGAAAATGAACCAGTATTTTCCTTAAGTGTATTTCTTTAGGTAGTTGCAAGGAAAAGACATTCTTTCACAGGTTAATCTCACCTTTGAGTTAAAAAAACCTAGGTGGGCATTTTGGAAAAGAAAATGGATCTATACCTCACAATCCATACCAGTATAGTACATTCTAAATACACCAGAAAATTAAATACTAAAAATGAAGTTATCCCAATCTTAGACAAAAGCATGGAAAAAATTCTTCTGCAAACCCAAGTATTGGGAATTCTTTTCTAAACAAGGCTTATACATTTCAAAGCCAAAAGTCAAATGACAAAGGGAGAAAAATATATGTAATTTTTATTATTAGGAGATACAAACAGGAAGTAATTTAAATTTGAAATTTTTAAACCTTTATTTTTTAGATTGTTTACTGAGTGAAAGGGCATGAAGTAATGACTCGTCAGTGTCACTGAGAGCACTGAGTCCTAGATCTTAGCTTCTCAATTCTACCCATTTATAGCATCAAAGCTAGTTAAAGAAATGATTGGTTAAATCAGTGACACAAAGGAAGAAAGGAGAATGGAGTACAAAGGGTTAAATGGGGTGGGGCATGGGAGGGAAGGGCAGAGAAGGGAGTATGGGGAGGGATAATAGTAAAGGCCTTTAGAAAAAAGTCATATGGAAAGCTACCATTATAGAAGTTTCTTAAAGCACCATACATATGCAATATAAAAAGAGATGAAAAGTAGTTTCCCTATAACTGGGGGACCTTACCCCTACTGGACACCATAGGCTATCAAAGAAAGAGCCCAAATGCTAGGAACGAATTCCCTCTTTTGAAGCTGTTGACTAGGGGTCCCATAGTAAGACCATACTGGTGAGGATACTACATTCATAAGCTGTAGAAAAAATAAGGAGAAATCAAGCTGGTACTGACTTTAAAGCCTCATCTTTACTGGCTAGTTCATAGTGCTGGGTGGTACTATCAATGCTCCAAAAACGAGAAAAATAATCATCAACCTTGCCCAGCTGTGAGTCTTGTGAGCTACAACAAATGGCCTGGCAAGATATGCCCACACATGCAATAGTGGCATGAATGTTATGGGAGCAACCAACCACTTCCTGTTTGGATTTAAGGTCCGTTTCACAAGATGGAGCCTATACCTAACACTGACTGCTATCAGGCTTAGGAACTTGTGGGCAGACAGGCCATAGGCCTTAGGGAAGAACCTCAGACCATTATTCTGCTAAATAGATATGGTATTCAAATGATTCCTAATGACTTACTGTTATACTAATAGATTACTGTCTCTTTCAACTCTCACTAGGGGAATTTCCTTATGCAGTAGATGGTGATTAACACATACACCCACAAGTGGCCAATGTGCAGAGAGTAAGAGACTGCAGTGTTTATCCCCGAATAGGACACCTATATCAAACTTCTGCCTCCCAAGGCTCAGGAATCATTATGGAAGAGAAGAAGGAAAGATTGTAAGAGGCAGAGGTGGTGGATGATCACAAGGCAGAGCTTTCTAGGTTGATCAGGCTCCAGTGGATGGATCCACACTAAAGGGCATTTGGGGACACAGGTTTGGCTATATAGACATGCATGTGTGTGTGTGTGCGTGTCTGTGTATGTGTGTGGTGTGTATACATATATACGTATGGGAGGTGCAGAATGGGAAGCAGGTCTAAATATGCTCAAAACATATTGTATGAAATTCCTGAAAATTCAATAAAAAATGAAAAAAAAAAAGAACAGGCATAACAAGGGCTCTCCTTTGCCAAATTATGGGACAATTTAAACAATAAAAGAAAACGACAGCAAAGAAGAAGACAAAGAAAAATTATAATATTCAAAGGGAGAGGGATACAGAAAATTAAAAACAGAAATCACTGTATTTCACTAAAAAGCATAAGCAATAAAGTAGAAGGGATGACAGTACTGGAAAAGCATCGTTTTGTGTCCCCTCCATACTAGACAGTTTGGGAAAGGATCACCAATGGATGCTGAAACACTAAGCAGAGTTGCTGGGAACAGGATATTCAAATGGTCCATAGAATAAACAGTCATTGAAATGGGGAAATTTTATTTTTGTAACAGATCTGGTTTCTAATTTCTTAATCGAAGACTAAACTTAGCAACAGCCATAATGGGACACTCTAACACTACATGGTACTTGATATCATATAAATATGTGATTTATTATTATTGCCATGAGTTGTGCCTGAATGGAATCACAAAAAATGAATTAAAAACAGTGACATTTTATAAGATAACTAGTCCAGTCAGATGCTTTAAGACATCAATATCATGAAAGATTGTAGGTTAACTGAAATTGAAAGAAACTAAAATAGTGTACCAGTCAATGGAAGTATGAATCTTGATTGGATGCTAGCTAACGTTAGTACACAAAGATTGCTTGAGACATTTTTAACATAATTAGAGAAATCTGAACATGAACTATTTATGAGATGTTATATAACCATCATTAATTTTCAGGAATAATAATGGTACTATGTTTTTACAGAAAAAAACCCTTATTTTTATCAGATGTATGATGAAGTTTTCAGAAAGAAGAGAGCAATAACAGTTTAGACACTTATTTTACTTTTTTTTTTTTTTTTAGCTGGTTTGTGGTTAAAAATTTTCAGGATCAAACTGGGAAAAAATTATTAATCCTAAATAGAAATTTGCTGATCTTAAGTAGGCAAGCAAATCTTTAATAGTTTTGAAACCTGCAAAATCTCCCACATAAGAAGAATAAGTAGCTTTTTTGAGGAAATTTCTCATCATTAAAAAAAACAACAAAATACTTTTCAATACTAAATTTATCAATCACACGTCTAAGAATAAGAGAAAGGTCAAACATACATAAACTAATGTTTATATTTACATGTTGATTGATTCATTCAACAGTTATATTTATTGAAAAGCAATACCTTTTCCAAAATTAAATAAATGAATCATTTATAATTCTCTCAATATTTTTTGTTCTTTTATAATTAGTACAAACTATATTTGGAAGACAATTTATTAGTATTTCAATGAATTAATTAAAAACCTGATTCTGGGGACACCCTGCACGCACTGGAAGATTGACTGGAATTTTTAAAAAAATATTTATTATTTTTATTTTATGTGTATGAGTGTATTGCCTGCATGTATGTGAGTGCACCCATGTTGTGTAATGCCACTGAGGTCGGGAGAGGGCTCCAGATTCCCCTGGAACTGGAGTTAAGGACGGTTCGTAGCCGCCATGTGGGTGCTGGGAATCGAACCCAGGTCCTCTGCAAGAGCAGTGAGTGCTCTTAACTGCTGAGCCATCTCTCCAGCCCCAGACTGACTAGAATGTATTAGATAAGCAAACTTTGGTTAAGTATTTGTCTACTCACAGATTCTGGGAAGATTTCTTGGTCCATGCAAGGCTTTAATGATGTTTGTTCTTAAATTAAAAAAAAAATTATATTTTTTTATGTGTATGAATGCATTGTCTGCATGTATATAAGCGCATCCATGTAGTGCAATGCCTGTGCAGGTCAGAAGAAGGCGTCCGACTCCCTGGAACTGGAGTTATGGGTGGATGTTAGCTAACATGTGGATGCTGGGAATCGAACCCAGGTCTTCTGCAAGAGCAGCTAGTGCTCTTAAACACTGAGTCACCTCTCCAGCACCCATTGTTCTTAAATAGTAATAAAAAATTATATTCACACCAGGGATGGTGGAGTGCATACCCATAATCCATGCACGCAGGAGATTTAAGCAGAACTGCTGAGTTTGAGGCCAGTCTATGCTACACAGAAAAATTGTCTCAAAAAAACCACCCAAAACCAAAACTACCAACAAAACCCCCACAAAACCCCACTAATCCTATGAATATGTAAAGTTAGCAGATGTTTAAGCTGTTTTTTTAAACTAATGCCCTAACAATTATGCTAATCAATAATTAGTCAATTACCCACTGATCTCATTTCTATGTAAAAAAAGATCACTAAGGGTTACAATTTTCAATATTTGTTAAATCTCTTCCATAAACTCTACCAAGGGACTCGAGCTGTTTATGCCCCCATATCCCTGGTGACATGCTCTAGATATTCAATCTGAGGATAGTATGCAATGTCTAATTAAGTCTGCCCTGTATTTATTATACTGGAAAGGCCAACAAACTTTATGTGTTTAATTGCTAAAATATACTTTAGCATTAAGATTGTCTATCTATGTATCTATCTATGAATCTATCTTCTTTATACACACACTAATAAAGATTTGAGATCTTGCTACGTCTTGGATCTCAAATGTCCCCCACATGTCACATATTGAAAGCCTGAGAGGTGGTTGAACCTTTAGGAGGTAGGGCAAGTGGAAGAAAATTAGGTCATTAGTGGTGTGCTCTTGAAGGAGGTAATGGGGTTCTAGGCTTTTCCTTTCTCATTTTTTGCTTACTGGCTACCACCAAGTGAGTAGCTTTTGTCCACCATCCATTCCTTGCTATGTTGTTACATGTTGCCAGAGGCTCATAATCAGTGGAGCCTCTAAAAACTGAGCCAATAAATATTTCCTTCCTATCAACTGATGATCTCAGGTATTTTGTCATTTTAATGGAAAGCTGACTGACGTATCTTCTCTACACTGTCATTTCTATCCATCTATTCATCTCTCAGTCCATCCATCATCTATCCATCCATCCATCCATCCATCCATCCATCCATCCATCCAACCATCCGTCCATCTCTTTTTCCACTAGAAGGTTAAGATACACAAGTACATTTATCTACAGGAGGATTAGCTACCTCACCTTTGAAGGATCATTATCTGTCCATTAGTGTAAGATATTCAGTGTATGCATAAAAGCCAGATAGAAGCATTTATTGGGTGCTTACTGAATATATGAATTTTGCATTTCACATACTGAATGTATAGGAATTAAACATCTTTTCTGATTAAAAAAAACAAATAGCAAGGGTAGAGTTTAAACGAGGAGAGCTAGATGATAAAAAGTTTGTTTCTGGATTGGTAAGATATTGACAATGTGGGAAGGGGTGAACTCATTTTTGCAGGCCCAATCATTAATGACATAATTTAAATATAAATAGAAATTATAAATTTAAACTTCAAGCATAATCATGATTTAGAAGTTTTCTATAAACTACATTAAAGAGAAATCAGTTTTAAGAAATATGCTCACTATGCTATTTTTTCTCTGAAAGTTCAGCAAATGTTAAGCAGTATATTAATTTGTATTGCTGCCTTTCCCATTAGCTTTTAAACTGTTTCAGAGAGTAAAAGACTAAGATGGCATCATCAACCTTCATAGCATTATTACTAAAGGTGTGTGTGTGTGTGGGGGGAACATGAGAACTTATATCTAAGGAAACAAACTTGGTGATTATGAATTGGCCCCAAATAAGAAACCTGCTCACTTTCTTCTTTCCTCAAATTTAACAGTCAAAAGTACGAAGAACTTGATTCCTTTCAAAAAAGGAGCAGGTATACAAAACAATGTATACATACAAATGCACCTATACATTTCACATCTATATGGTATATGAAAGAATCTGGAGTCTTTAAAAGCACTACAGCATTGTGGGGAGGAATATTTTTAAAAATTAGTAAAGTCAAGTCATCCTGGGACTTGTGACAAATTATTTTGCAAAAACAACACCAACACCAACACCAACACACACACACACACCACCACCACCACCACCACCACCACCACCACCACCCCCACCACCACCACCACCCCCACCACCACCACCACCCCCACCACCACCACCACCACCACCACCACCACCACCACCAAAAACAACAACCAACAACAAAACAAAATAGTCTGAACTATCATTTAGAAATTCCTTGAATAGACAATATTGTTCTATATTGTATATACAAAATAGACTACTAACAGGGCACTTTATAAAATTCATATACTTAATCATATCTATTTCAACATCCCACATATTGTACTCCATATCTACCACCATATTACAACTATGTCTTTGGCTGCTGGATTCCCTGGTAGATCACACGCTGGGCCGAGCTCCTGTCACAGAGCAGATCTACCATGAGCGTAACTTAAATCGCATCAACTGATTTTAACTATAAGAAATTTTTTGTCTTTTAAATAAAGTAAGATCTTTCTTTAGAGTATTTCTTCCAAAAATACAGTGTTTCTGGTTCTATTAAAAAAAAGATGAGAATTGTCTAAAGTCATTCTTAAATTCAGTCTTTGTGAAAATATGGTTAATGTTTTTCAGAGAGAAAAGTTGAGAGAAAAGGTGCATTGAAATAAGGACACAGAACTATATTCTACTTGTTAATGTATGATACAGTATCTTTCACATTATTTAAAAGTAATGACCAGTCACTCTGCTCACTCTTGTCAGTTTCCATATTTCTCATCAACCTGGCTCAGATGACAGGCAAGTTGCTGACTAAGAGCAATATAAAGAGTGATTCTTTACATTTCATTCAATTTTCATTCAAGGTAAAAGCTTCCTGAAAATGCACATCTAAAATTCTGGAAATACAAATCAACATTATCTTGAGGTCTCTATCCTTACCAGAAAGTCTGGTCCTAAACTTAATTTCCATTATTAGTTGACTATTTTCAATAAGTGATGGATATTCATTTCCAGAAAACATTACCAGTAAGTTTTATGATATCATAGACTATTCACTATTCAACTCAAACTGACTAAACCACAAAATGCAAAAGTATGCACTTAACTTCTTTAAGGGAAACCTTAGGGTTCTTCTGAGTATAGACTGAGCAGATAATAACCAAGTAAGGGTAAAGAAGAACTTAGTGTATGACAGTTCTTCTACCAGAGCTCTCAGGAGATACAAATTAAAATGCTTAAGACCTAAACTGTATCTTCTCATAGTTCTAATTTTAAAAAATTACCTTGAGACATCAAATTTACAAAAGAAACAAATTATTATTTTTATAGTATGAATTATATTTTATTCCTTCCCTGCTTAAGAAACATGAAAACTATTTACTAATTATAGTGCCCACTGTAAGTAAAATTAGTAAATGGAAAGTAATCAAAAACTCATTTTTTGTAGAACCACAGAATGGTTGCACTGAACAATGAATGATGTGAAACATGTAAAAATGTTAATTGTATCGAACTGGAGGAATAAGCTTAATGCATTGGTTATAACAACAAACTAAAAAGAAATACCCAGCAGTTAAAGAATGCCTTAAAAGTTATGGCATATTCACTTTCTTCAAAAGTATACTTCAAGGTATTATCAGAAAAGAAGTTAAAAAATTCACAATAAAATTTATGTATTTTGAAATACAGTTTATTATTACTTTATAATCCTAATTATATGAAAAACAGAAAAGTTGCCAATTTTGGTTTGAGATTATAAAATAGTAAAATAGTAAAATGGTTGAGAGTAAACTATATTAAAAGGAGTCTTATTCTCAAGGTACAGAAACAAACAGTGCTATGCCTACCCAAGACAATTTATACCCACTGCTCTCCCCTTGCCATCTACAGAAACATTAAACTGCTGTGACTCTTCCTTCAGTCTTCACCTTTGAGTAACTGGTTACTGATGGTTTCCTTTACTCTTGAGGCACAGCAGTAAATTACAAAACATACAGTACTTTTATGATTGCATACATTATTCAAAGACTCCTACTTTGGAATTAGGTAGTAGAGAACACGTTTGACATGAAAATGTTTTAATCAGAACTTCTAAATGTTATATTTTAAAATAACACGTGTACTAGAATATGAATTTTAAAAGATATTCACTAATGTTTAACAGTTCTTTACCTTTCTAAAATTTAGTGGGAAGCTAGAAAAATTTAAAATAAAAAGGTTTGCTGATTAAGAGTAATTCTGAATACAATCATACAAATACATGTTTGTAACTTCTACTACATTAGAAGTCAAACATATTTTGGTATTTAAATATTTATACTTGTAGTAAAACTTCCCTATCCTTTACTTTCAAATGACAAGTCACTAAGATGAAATAACTCACTCAAGGCTATATTACGTTGAATACTTAGTCAACAGTCACATGAGGTTCAGTGGCTACTAAAATGAACTGTGTACATCTGGATTTCAGACAAGATGTCTAGGCTGAAAATAAGGCATTTGAGAATCACTGGCACATGACTTTTATCACAGTCATAAGACTACCAAAGATGTGAGCACATGCAGGGAAAAGAGTCAAACTGTAGAGGAATTATCTAATGGAAGGAAAGAGAAAGAATCTAGCATAAGAAAATAAAGAATGGCTTATAAAATAAGAGAAAAACCAAGAGAGCGTGAGGTCCCAGAAACCATACATTAACAAGTAACCAAATGCATTAAAAGCTGATGATAGGTCAAGTAAGATAAGGATGAAGAACTGACCATTTGGATTAGTAACATGAGGGTCATGCTGAACTTAAAAAGCACAGATTAGAAACTTCAACAAACTTATAAAAGGGGAAAATGATTAGAAATATCTGCTTGGAAACATTATGGGGTGCTGCAGGTGGTGTGGGTGCTATTCTGACCATGATGAAGCATGTGACTATGTAACCAGCCTGTCTGGTGGATGTCAAAACTTCATGAAATCCAGGATAAGTAACTGAAGGTTCAAATGTATTTGTAAGCCAAATAGGCTGCAAACACTAAAGAGCAGGGAAGCTGCCCAGCATTAAACCACAGGCCGAGGATGAAGAATCAAATGTCCAAAAATAACACTGGGAAAAGCGAAGGCTTCTAGAGCAGACACACTGCCCCAGGTATTCTTATTCTGGCAATTATCCTGACCTTCTGAGAGGCGCAACCATTCACTTGCCCATTTATCCTAAATATAAGCTGCAACTTATTTGTCTTAGCCATGAATATAAAATTTTAATAGACATTGTACTTAGGTAAGCAAATTAGTAAGACTATAGTTACTCACACAACAGAAGAGAGAAGCCATACTTTTACCTAGTCTGTCATCTTTAAAAATCAACAGCAAACAAAGAAAAGTCATTGGCAAGAAAGAAAACCACAGAACACATAAACAAATGTAAACAACTAAATGCAGAGGAAATACCACCGCAAAAAACAGAACTTTGAAAGATTTAGGAAGATGTAATGAAGCCTACAAAACAGGAATACTAGAAGAGAGATCAACACAGAGAACAATGGGGCAAACCATCAACTCACGGAAACTCTGAGATAGACTAAGTACAAAAAGGAAGGGGACGGGGTACGAAGATGAATCCAAGGCTTCCCCCTAGAAGAACTGCAATGCTGGTCTCAGAGTGAGAGCAAAATTAAGACTTCTTTGAGGACGCTTACAATTTAAAATTTTAATTTGTTTTTTTTTCTAAAAATAATAGATGCTGTAGATGAACACCTTTTCAAACATTCAAAATACATACAGGAAAAATCAAGAAATTATTAGCACATCAACTAGAAAACTTTGGACTAGGTAATTATCAGAGTATTATTAAAATATGGATTCAATGACTCATCTCACATTTCGGTTATGCAGTTTTCATATTTGTTCTAGTTTGCTGTCTGCTGCTGTGATAAATACCATGACCAAAACCAACTTGGAGAGGAAAGGGTTTATTGGTAGGTTTACAGGTTATAATTTATCACCCAGGATGTCTGGGCAGCAATTGAAGCAGAGACCATGGAGGAATGCTGCTCCACTGGCTTGCTTCTCCTGGCCTGCTCAGATACTACTTTTATACAGCCCAGGCACACCTGCCTAGTAATGGCACCGCCCACAGTTGGCTGGGCCCTCCCACATCAATCAACATTCAAGAAAATGCCATTCAGATATGCTCACAGGCCAGTCTGATGAGGGGGAGAGGAGGATAATTCTCAACTGAGATTCCCTCTTGTCAGAAGTGTCAGGTTGATAACTGACACTGTGACAATATTCATTAGTCAATTAGATCATGCTAGAAATTTCCCTGTATTTTAAATTTTTCAGTTGCATCTTTTATTTTTCATTGGTTGTTAGTGTATCACTGGACAAATACTACAGTATGATAAGCAAACACACAAATCTCTCAAACAAAAGAAACATACCAACACACAAAGAAATGTGATTCAAAAATTTAAATTTTTTATTTTTGAACAGATATGGGAAAAGGTTGAAAACTGTAAGGTTGGAACCATATATAACCTATAAACATTGCATAAAATGTCTCTTCTTAGAATGGCTAGGAAATGGTGGGCAGATCCAAGCTCATTTGAATCTGCTTATTTAAATGAGGAAAAAAATTTGCATCATATTCACCCTCTGAAAACATGAGGATGAAGTTAATGTCTTTGTAGAGCCATTCATGCTAAATGCATATCCCTTTTGCATGATAACCATTCATTAGTGTTGATAAAATGTTTATTTCTTATTTTCTCTCCTGTCCTGATTTTAAAACTAGGAAATGACATGTATAATATATTTTAAATTACCAATAAGTTTAGAAACAATTGATTGACTCTAATAACATTACTGAACATAGTCACTATTGTAAGTGGAGGATAAATTGAATAAAATAGCAGATTAACCTAGATCACTGGATAGTTAATGTAATACTATTCTGAGCAACAAAATGGTAACCTGTACCTTTAATATACAGATCAAACTCAAGTTTCAGAGAATTCAAGGAAAGAAAAACACAAGAATGAAGTCTCCATCTTTGCGAAAAGAGGAATAGAAAATAGTTGTATATTATGAACAAATCCAAGCAATGAAGATCTGATCAGTAATGAGAAAAAAACAAATATAAAATATATGCCATTGTTGGGATTTTGTGTTGACTGGTGAGTAGATAGGGTAATGAATGACGCCAACAGTAGCTCAGGAAGTAATTCTTAATCTTAGGTAGACTAGAGGGATGACAGAATTTAGGTGAGAAAGTAGACTTGACAAGCTGTCTGACATTTTTATCCTGCCTTCACTATAAATTTTATAATTCTTTAAATTAAGCTACTGTTACTGAATAAGCTACTATTACTGAATTAATGCTAGAAAATTAGAGAAAACAGTAATAATCTATATTTGATTGCCCAATCTTTATAAGGGATTTCACATTACTTGCTAGTTCATTAGATTACTAGAATCATCATTTTAAAAAGCAGAAAAATCAGCACTATAGCATCCATTTTATACTGAAAAATTTCACAAGCTGTCCTCATTCTACAGCCTTAAAGTTCATCGCTCTTTTTTTTTTTCATTGTTTGAGACAATTATTCTTTTCTTTTCTTCTTCTTCTCACTGTGGGAGCCCAGGCTAACTTAGAACTCAGAGATCCACCTGCCTATTTCTCTTGAGTGCTGGAATTAAAGGTATGCACCACCATGCCCAATGCCCTTCTCCTTTTAATAGGGAGTAGTCTTTTTAAAACTCAATTCAGAAATCACTAAATATTTAAATTCTTTCTTAACTTGACCCAGCCCCCTGAGTCTGATTTAGGGGTTCCTTACTGAACTACACTTATTTGTTTGTCTGTTTCCAACAACAACAAAAAGTACAAAAAAATAAAAACAAAAATATCCCAAATCGTTCACTCCTTGAAGTCAGGGTCTAAAAGAAAAAAAAAATTGAGGTAGTAGGGCTCAAATCCATGCTAGTCAAGCACTGCCAAGTACTGAGCCACTTCCAGTTAAATTGTAATCTGAACAACAAGCACCAGCATAGTACTTAGAAGAATGTCAGATAATCAAATGACTTGCTGAACAATAAAGGCAAAATTTGAAATTTGATGACAACTCCTAATCTGACATCCATTCCTCTACACATCACTGCATCTACTAGGAAACAAATGTAACAAAATATTTCTGACAAAAATAAAGCATCTTTCACCCTATTTTGATGTCATCTACGATAGAAGAGTATTTGCTTAAGAGAGGAAAAACCTATAGGCTGTAGAAAGGAATTCTGAAGACAGGCAGATGCTAGAAAATGGAGTTTTGTTTGGTGGCTGTTTGAGCTCTGTGGGACAAAGCATTGTCTCTCATCCCACCCATACTCAACAGAGATTTCTGACTTATTGCCTTGATTTTTAAATCATTTTCTGGCCTTAATGTCTCATTCAAAAGATGACCTAAAGTTGGCACTTGGGCAGAAAGCTAGTATTTCAAGTTACACATGTTCGCGTGGATTTTTTTCACATCTGAAATGCTTGTTTGAAGACTTTCCTCTTATTACTTCATCTTAATGTCTTTTGGTATGCTGCTAAATATTCTTACCCATTATTTGCTCTTCTGACATGTTTCCTTTCCTATAATCATCACCTAACACAGTTTATTAAATCAGGTCTTAAGACTTCCTCCCTTCCTTTGGCTACAGTGCAAGTTGCATAACTTCAAATTGAGGGTGGGAGCCTCCTGCAGTTTCATATTTACTCTCAAAAGAGTCTGTGTATTTCAAAAATATGTTTAGGTTTCTAACACTACTATGAAGTAGAAATTATAGTTACATTTTGCTGAAGAGGGAAAGCTAACCATCGAAGAAACCAGCTATAGAGGGTGGAATTGAGAATAAGGCCCAGCTATTCTGACCCCAAAGACCAGTGCTTTTCCCACCATGACACACATGTTGAATTCTGAAAAGTGACTGTTTTAAAAAATAAAATATTGCTTTAAAAGCTTGTAAAATTTTAAACCACACAGGGGCTGGAGAGATGGCTCAGCAGCTAAGAAGACTGTTCTTACAGAAGACCTGGGTTCGAATCCCAGCACCCACATGGCAGCTAACAACTGTCTGAAACTCCAGATCCAGGGCATCCGACAGCCTCTTCTGTCCTCTGCGGGCATTGCATGACCCGGGTGCACTTACCTACATGCAGGCAATACACGCACACACATGAAATAAAAATAAAAATGAAAAAAAAAAACCCAACACATTTCTGATTCTTTTAAATACTCACAAGTGTATTTAAAGATATATGCTTTTTTACAGAAAAGTAGATAATTCTGTAGATTATCTTTAATCTATGGCAATTAATTCTTCTCACCTATCTCACCACTGAACTGAAATCTTGGAATTTTGAAAAGTCTGAAACCAGAATTCAATAGATACTCTTTTTCAATTAACAGTTGAGAGTTCATTAAGTAATACTAACAGAGAGCTCTGCCAACTGAGAGTTGAGAAGTCTTTGAAGCTCAGTTTACTTTCCATAAAATGGAAAGCCCCTTTTAGCATCAGCTGTGTTTATTGAGTCATCCTATTTCCTAATTTTTGCCAAAGTGTATTTTTCCTTTGAAATGCAAGAATCATCATGTTTCTAGTTTAGATGTAATACAAACCCCAAGTTTATAATTAAAAAAGATATGAAGATTAAGTGAATAAAGTCACTTTGCTTGACTTATCTATTAAATCTGAATTACATTTAATTTAGAGAAATGCTATGAAAATACACTGAACACATAAAATGAAATACACTCTCTTTGAAATATAACTTGAAAAGATGATGCGACTATTGCACTCCAGTAATAAACATTTTTTGCTATTTTTTTGCCCCATAACAGTGGTTGATTTTCTTACTAAAAAAACCCACTTTTTAAAAATAGTTTCTTGCTATGTAGCCTAGGTTGGTCTTGAACTTGTGTGTTCAGGTGTAACTCCTGCCTTGGCCTCTTGAGTAGGTTGAACTATAGGCATGTACCACCATGTTTAGTGCTGCATCTTAAAATCAGGCATATAGCAAAAGACTTATTGAGGTAGTCAAATGGAATCTAGATTTAGACAAAACATCATATAATAAAATTTCTCTGCAGGGAGTAGGTTGATTTGACTGGAGATTAAATAGCATAATTACACTAGAATCAAGCCTTAAAAAAAAACCCAAATAAGTGGTAAACACAATTATGCCTAATGGTCAAAGAAAGTATACGTTCATCAACAATCAGGAATCAATATAACTTGACAACTCAGTTTCAAAAATTATGCTTTGACAAATAGTACTATTCAAGCTATACCTTTACAGAAAATACTGGCAAAACAAAGGGACCCTAGGCCACCAACAAAGAAATATCTAGAGGCACAGCCTGTACAAGAGCCTTGAGTAGGGAGAACACTAGACTTCCTAAACTTTTACACTGAAGAGATAGGTAGTTTGATATGCTGAGGATGAGCACTAAGACATGACTGCCACAGGCTACATGACCTACGGCAAGTCAGTTCCACTCCTTCTTAGGCTAAACTGTGAGTTGACTGAATAATAAAAGTTTTAGATCTTAAGAGGCTTTAAGATGATTTTACTCAATATGACTTTCATGTTTACCCTCTTTTCATAGGGTTTTGTTGTAAAAAAAGATACATATGAAAATACTCTAAATGTTTATGTAAAGATGAGCTGCTGTTTTTGGGCAGAATTTTTGGTAAATTTTCTTCATTTTACTAAAAAAGCATGGAAACAATTTTGCGATATAGTTAACATACTATATCATAAAGTATTAATATTAGTTAATGTTAAAATTTGAATTTAATTTTTATAAAAAATCCTTAGTAAAGATACATTTTCATTTTTAAAATGTTAACTGATTTATTATTCTTTCATCCAAGTATTTTATGAGATTTTCCTCTTTAGCCTGTCTCTCACACAGATCCCAGCAACATTTTCCAAAAACATACTTATCTCATAACATGTGACATACTTTTCCTAGTCATACCTTGTAATTTTACTCTATATGGATAATTAAAAATGAGTTCCTCAGTATAGTACAGTTTGAAGACAATTTACTTTTACCATAAGCAACTTGGTAGCTGTGGTATAGACTGCGAGGATTAAGAAGGCTTGATTCGTGGCAGTGGAAATGGAGACAAGGAACCAGAGTTCAATGTGGATGTGTAGTCTGAGAAGCCACTGAGCTATTCCAATCTATTTATTCCTGTGACACATTTTTAGAAAAAGTACTGCATTTATTATTTTTATTTTATGTGTATGACTGTATACATGCATGCATGTAAGTGTACCCGTGTCATGCAATGCTTGAGGAGGTCAGAAGAGGGTATTAGATCCCCAGAACTGGAGTTGTAGACAGTTGTTAGCTGCCACATGGGTGCTGAGAATCAAACCTGAATTCTTTGCAAGAGCAACCAGTACTCTCAACCACTGAATCATCTCTCCAGCCCCCTATGACATATTTTTTAATCCTATGATTTCAGAATTTCCCACACCAACTTAATTTGCTATGGACTCTTTTGTTTCTCCAATCTGCATATTTCTTAAGGGCAAAGATTGTAATACTTACTCAGTGTTCCCAAGAAGGACTAAAACAATCACCTAAAATGATTTTACAGCAAACAAAGCCATGTTTTACAAACTCTGAGGATTATAAACCACTGAAGAAAGAAATGATTACTTTTCTAGGAGTCCCAATAACCAAAATTTATTTTGAACAAAAAAGGTAAACAGAACTTATAGCAGCACATAAACCCACTTCAGAGTCCATACTTTCAGGATGTAAATCCATTTATATTCCATCTATACATGATGAGTCTCCTTACATGAGTGCTAGTAGGTCCATACATTACAGCTCTGCACAAACAGCATTTCCCTGTAGGAAACTGTGCAGAACCAGCATACTTAAGTTAGGTGTTCAGTTAAGATTTCTACTTTTATTATATACAGTTAAGGTTTATTTTATTTTTAATTGTGTGTATATGTGTATGTCTATGTATGGGTATGTGTACATGTGAGTACAGATGCTCATGCAATCCAGAAGGCGGCACCGGATACCCTGGAGCTGAAGTTACAGTTAGTTGTAAGTTGTCTGACATGGGTGCTGGGAATGGAACTTGTCCTCTGCAAGAGCAGTACATGTTCTTAAACCAGTGGCTGAGTCATCTCTCCAGTTCCCTAAATGCATGTTGCTTAGGCTTTTATTAAAATGAAAAATAAAAATTTCTATAAGCTTTATTTAGAAATAAAGGTTTCTTTATTCAGTTGAAAAATTCAATAAGATTTAATATTATATGTGTTTAAAACTCTGTTTTTCAAGTTTTAAATTATCATTTAATAGAGTACAAGTTCAAAGTAGTTCAAATCTAAACTTAAAAATAATTTCTGCAATTTTAAGAAAAAAGAGATTCGCACTGGTTGTTCTTGCAGAAGACCTAGGTTCGAATCCCAGCACCCATATTGTGGCTAACAACGGTCTGTAACTCCAGCTCCAGTTCCAGTTCCAGTTCCAGGACTCCAGTCCTCCATAGGCACTGCCCTACATGAGTGCACTTACATACATGCAGGTGTAACAGACATACACATAAAATAAAAAGAAATTAAAAAAATTTTTTAAAAAGGAACAGGAGATGCTAGAATAGACATTGTCAAATGTGAACCAACCATTAGAATTCTATGAGTTTTGTTTTGCTTTTTTTCTGAAGAGAAATTAATTTATTAATATTAAAATGGCACCGAACACTTTAAAAAACTATGGTCAAAGCAAGAAAGGCGCTTACCTGTTTGAGGGAAACCAAACTGATGTATGATGTCCTCAGCGGTCAGCACACTGGGCTGTTTTGCTTTTGGCTGCTGTGTAGAGGCTGGTGGTGGTGGAGTCATTGACAGATTTTTGTTGACCTGAAAAAGAAAAGGCAAATAAAAAAACTACCTCGTAATTTCCTGGGTTATTGATGCAAAAACTGGATAAGAAATATGCTCACTATCCAAACCACGACACATGGCAGGTCAAGGGGAATGGTAATGGCTTATATGGTTAGTTTTTAGAGTTTATATGATAGAAGAGTTTTTACTAAGGAAGGAATACAATGGTTATAAAAGTAAACTAACCTTCCTAATTTACTTATCCTGAAATTGATATTATGTGCCATAATTTAAAATAAAATGGTCTTAAGTTATGCAAAGAAAGACAAACATAAAAGTGACTCCATGACTGCTTTTCATTAAGAAAGAGCTTAAATGTTACCAACCCACATTTTAGAAAAACATCAGATACTCTCTTTTTAGAGTCTGCACAGAAAATACCTGTACAACTCATGTTTCCAAGAATTATGGTGACAAAGATAATATGCTATAACCTAGCTTGCCATTTGAGAGCTTCCATGGTATAAAAAAAAAATTTCTTAATACTATTTAAAAACAGTACTCTTCTGTAAATAACCCCCCTACCCTCTGCTCTGTTAGGAAGCCCAATAAATTCGTTAGGATTTTCTAAAAAAACAAAAAACAAAACAGAGCTAATGGAAACCTTCATTAGTCCACCAAGGTTGACCACATGTTGTTCATTGTATAGATATGTAAAAGAAGCTGCTTCAAGTTAGGATTTGTGGAAAAATGTATTAAAAATTGCCTCTCTTTGGAATAATAATAAAAAATAGTAAACAGGCAAAATTCCTGTAAGTAAACACAATATTCTACAACACATAAAACCTACCATGACTGAGTATAATGATCTCAAGAAATAAAATGTATACTAAGTACAGTTTTTTAAAAAATAGTTCAGTAAAATAGTTCTAAAAGTTTATTAGTAAATTCTTTTTTTTATTAAAATTAATGTCAGGAAAAACCTAGGCTTATCCATTATGAGTAAATCACTAACTCCTTTTTTCAAGAATCATAAAATATGATCAATTTTTAAAGAAACTGAGGCAGCATAATTTTAAAAATTCACTGTAAATATATAATCTGTGATTAAAATGAAAAACTCATATTAATAAATTTCTTAGTACATGAAAATGTCTTTTTATTTATTTTGATTTAAATAATGAAAACCACATAGAGGATGTCTACTGAATTAATGCTTTAAAATTATGTGTTCTATACAGACAGTACTGGGCTGTAGCTACATGCCCTTTGTCATTATCTACATGTTTGTAAATGCTTCTTTTTTTCAAACAATGACAGTGTATCTTAGATTAGCTTTTTCCTTGGAGCAAAGAGCTGAGCAGATTTAGAGAAAACTCAACTAAGATTGTACAATAATATAGTTCTAACATACCTAAATTATTATGATGTCATCTCATAAAACAACAAAAAAAATCTTTTCATGTATGCGGTTATAGGAATCAAACCAGGACTTCACATACGCTAGGCAAGTACTCTATTCCCAGCCAAAAATATTACTCAAAATAGTTAGAAGGGATTAAAACCACGTCAGTGTTAACATATAACCAAGCCTGAAAAATTCTCAGGATCCATCATTAAGTTCTGGCCCAAATTAATACTGACTGTAACTACATGGTCCCTAAAATAACAATGAAATAATTTGGTGAGCTTCATTGTTCATCTTTAAACAGAGGTCTCAATAAAAATGGTGTCTATGCTTTAATGTGAATATGCCAATTTAGATAATGTGTAATTATAAAATTCTATTTACATGTGAATTATTAAGTACTAGATAATGTAGTAAATAATTAATAAACAGGGCTAGGTATGGTTCAGTGGCAGGGCAGTTGCCTACCAGGGTTCAATACCGAACACTGAAAAAAATGAAATACTTTTATTTGCAAAGAAATGATAAAGTGTGATACAAATGTAGCGCTGCATCAAATATCAGATATGAGAACCATCTAGGAGTTAAGCTCATCAGGTACACCTAATGTAGAATTATGATCAGTCATTTTTGCAGAGTTCTATGCTTTTAAATGGAAGTCCTACATATTTGTCACTTAACTAATTCACTTCTTATTAGAGCAAAGCCTCTGTTTACTTCTGTATTCTTGAAAATTATATTCAAACAATGTATTTTAAAGTCTGGTGCAAAAGAACAGGTGTATTCCAGGCATATGATTATATGGTTCTTTGTCTATAGCTACACCATGGTTGTGGCTATACACATATGACTTCCTCTTTAGGGCTTTCTCTGGGCTAAAACAAAAAAAGAATGCCAGCAAAGCTAGACTAGGATACTTAAATGTATCTGCTCAAGCATAAAGACTTGCCTCTCTTAAAATGCACTGCTATTCAGAAAAAAAGCACTATAATTACATGTTTTCCTAAGCATTTTTAATAATTTGGACCTTTCTTGCCATCTTTTTTTGGATACCATTCAAAGAGTCTTAAAGTGACGAGTAGCAACATTATAGAGCAGGTAACTCAATTATCAAGGTTTGAGATAATTGTCAATTATTATTAATGGTGATTTGAAATTAGAAGTCAAAAAATTTTCAAAGTGAGCTGACACATTAAGAATTTCATTTAGAGGAAGAAAAATAATAATAACCATTAAATAGAGTGAAGCAACATCTATTTTTGAAATATATGCTGTGGAAAAGAATTGCTTAATAACTTTACAACAACAGAAGGGTTGGCTAAGATAGTCTACCCTATACCAATCTACACTCTTTTCACAACTCTTTTCTGCTTGCTTCATGCAAAAACCACAGTCAGCCAAAGTCAGTTTAATATCTCCATCTGGAGACACTGAAAGCACAAAACGTGGATGAAACACGTAATAGGCAAAAGAAAAAAAATTACCTAGAACTTTGGCCAAATTAGTTGAAACTGTTTTTCTTATTCTTTTAGGTTATAAGCAGTTTTATGCAAAATATGCAAAAAATAATTTCCAGGAGTGTGTTAATTTTCATATTTAAAAACTGCCCCCAATATAAAATTGAATGTGAAAAACTAAATATGCTAAAAAAATTTATTATTTTTATTTCATGTGTATGAGTGTATTGCCTGAATGTATGTATGTAAGTGCACCTGCGTCATGCAATACCCACAGACGACAGAGGAGGGCGTCGGATCCCCTGGAACTGGTGTTATGGATAGTTATTAGTGGCCATCTGGGTGCTGGGAATCGAATCCAGGTCTCCAACAAGAGCAACTGCTCTTTACTGGTGAGCCATCTCTCCAGCTCCAGTAATTAAAAAATTTAAAGCCTCTGAGAGATACAACATTCATTTCCATGCATACTTACAAATTTAATAATTTAAGCTGATTTTAGCCTATATGTTACTTTTTACCAGAACCAGAAATTTATGAATTTTCAAGCTTTGAAGATTCTTCAAAAACTGATTCTAAAGTATAACAGGAAAGACATTGATGTGGTCTCATTAAAAGTTCTCAAATTCATATCTTTCTCATGACAGTTGTCAATTTTTTCCATAAATCTAAACAATAATGCAGCTATCTTAATTTGAAGACCATTATGGACATAAAAGTAACCCAGCAATAACCAGAAATGTTTTGTTACTAATTATGGATTTGTTATAAAAAAAAGTCTAGTCCCAGTGTTAAAGAGCAAGTTAAAGAGAAAGCTAAAACAAAAGCAAAAGCTTTGTTACTCTGAAATTCAAAGAATATGAAGTACTCTTCATAGCTCAGTACCTGAATTCTATGAATGGTTGTGTTAAGATTTGTAGGTTAGCAAAATCTAATAAATAAGTAGGCTATAGTATCTTAAGGAAAAAACAAAGCGTTAATCTTCAGGTCTCAGATTTTTTCTTTATAAGCCAGGACAGAGAAGTGAGAGATCCTAGTGAGGAACCTAACTTCTAAAGATAATTTTTACAATAGTCAAGTACCAAAAAAAACCTTACCCTCAAACCAATTCATTATATTATTAAAACCAGAAATTAGATATGAAGCAGTCATAACGAAGCTTTATTTTGTAATATTTAATCAAGATTTTCTTTAGCCTTTAATAGATATCAAGTAATCAAAGATTGCTGATATGATTCTTCCATGCGAAGTTCAAAATTAAGATCTATTCTGGTCAATACGCCACCAGGTAAGGCAATTTGCATCAAGGCTTCCTGGTTTCCTCGAAGCCTTCAACTCCTTTCTCTCTTAGAATACTGCCTTATTTCATAGGGAGTTTTTATCTTGACTGCCCTGAATTCCTTACTTCTGAGCCTGTGAAAACGTGGATTTCACCTACTCTTCATTCTTTTATTTTAGTGTCAGAGGAAGAGACTCAAGATTAGTACCTCCTTAAGTTCCCATGGGGATGTGCTCAAAGCTCTTCCAAATTCTACCCTGAAATTCTTTTCACAGACCCTTCTACTTTAGTACAAACAACAAAAAAACCCCAAACCAAACCAAAACCCCAGCAAACCAACAAAAATTCTCACTCTAATTCAGGAACTCCCTTAAGTCTCATTAAAAGATAAATTATTTGAAAAATAACACATGCCACTATACTCAGCTCTTTTCAACCAGGTAATCAAGTTTGTCTCCACAATAACACTAACATGAATGACTGAATTCCGTAGGCTGCTTAGGCCTCTGATACTGTCAACCGCTCTACTCTCTCATTTCCTTCCATTCCTCATGTCCAGCCACTCTTCAGTGTCATCTGCTAATGTATTAGCCCCTCTTCCCTCATAATACCTCACCTCACAGTTAACCTGGGCAGGAACATTTTATTTTATCACTTCATGAGCATTCTAATACTGATACTGTGTTTCTTAAGTCTAAAATATGTCTCCTGGTCCTGCAGTATGGAGGTAGCCTAACCTTCCTCTGCGTCTTGTTTTCTTAGGAAGTACTACCACTCTCCACTTTGTTACTAGGGCCAGACTACTCAACTCATCCCAGACTACTCTCCACCTGCACACAGGGACGACTGTAGCAGGTGCTCCAGCCAAGCCAGCTCTCCACATAGTGTCAGAACAATAAAACTTAACTTGATCTCACATCCACTTTCTGAATGTCAGTAAGGAATTGTGCTTTAAAAAGTATTTTTAAAACCTTCGCAAATAACTGAAAATGACTATTCTACTTAAATCAAATGTGTCCTCCTTATAATGAAACACACACACACACACACACACACACACACACACAAAATTTCATTCTTTAATTTTTTTTTTGAACCAGGGTCTCATCTAGTTCAGGCCTCAATTAGCTATGTAGCTGAAGCTGACCTTGAACTTCTGATTGTTATGTCTACATTTTGAGCACATCATCATGCCCTGCATATATATATGTGTGTGTGTGTGTGTAATTTTTAAAGTTACACTCTCTGGATTCTCTATTATTTAAATAAAAAATGCTTTCAGTAAATAATACATTTGAAGACAGTTTTAACTATAATCACCATTTTATAGCATTTTGTATGTGTGTATGTGTAGTGTAAGTGCATGCTGGAGGATAAAGGTTTAGTTAGGCGCCTTCCTCTACTACTCACGAACCTTATTTGAGATGAGTGTCCCTTACTGAACCGACAGCTCACAGGCTGTCTAGTGAACTCCAGCTCTTCTGCTTGCCTTGCCTCCCCAGTACTGGGATTATGAGTGCCTGCTACCATGTCTAGCTTTTTTACATGGGTCCTGGGGATCTTAACTCATGTCCTCACACTTCTGTGGCAGGAATTTTACTAAATGAGTCCTCTTCTCAGTCCCCTAATTTTTTTTTCTCCACATTCTTGTACTAGGCACACTGTAGGGCCATACTACCCTGAATGTACCTGATCTCACCTTTTATTAACTATAATAATTAAACTGAACTTGGCTGATACTATTTTTAAAAAGATGAAGTCCCCTGCTTCAAGAAGCTTGCATAGGGATGAGGAGAGCTAAATATGCAAGAAGTAGGAATAGAAACAGTATGATAGGAAACTGAGTATTTTATGCTGCTATGACTTGTAGGTTAGTCAGAAAGAAGAGGGGAAAAAGATTCTTTTGAAGCAATCAATAACCAACAACCTAATGTTGGAAAAAGACAGGCATAATTAATTATACTCACATAAAGGTAGAATAAGCCCATTTATAAAATATGCCAGGTGGAATGATTATGTTTGGGAATGTGAGAAAACAAATTATTTTCTTTTATGAGGAATGACCAAAAACTTAATGGAAACAGATCCCAGGCAATACCACTTCTGATAACTTCAATCCAACTCTAAACAAAAGGAAGAAAAAGGAAAACTTATAAATTATAAATTCATATGAAGAAATCTTTGGGCTATTTTAATTCAAGAGATTCCAACACAAACTAACATGTGGAAAGCAACAGGACAACTCTCATCTTTGCACCATCCAATCTGTATCTGTGCATTTACCCAGTTCACCTGCCTGTAAAAATTCCTTCTTTTAATGCCAATTCCTTCACAAAAATTAAAACCTTTTTTTCTTTTAAAGCACACCATCAAAAAAATTGAGTCTAAAAGCATCATAAAACATTTGTAGAGAATACAGCTGATAAGATAGCTGTATCAGTATATGTATGTGTATAAAGAATTATTCAAAGGGAACCAGCAAAAGAAGAAAAAGAGTTTAAATGGGCAAAGGAGTCAACAAACATTTTACACAAATGGCATATCAAAAATGTTCAACATCGTCAGTCATCAGGGAAATGCAAATCAAAATCATAGTAACAGAACAATTTCATCCTCTAGGATGACAGAAATAGACAGGAGCACAGAGAATTTAAGTGGTGTAAGGATGAGGAGAAACTGGAACTCTTATACCTTGGTGGTGAGGTTCTAAAATGATATACCCATTTTGGAAGAGTCTGGCAGTTCCTCAAAATGTTAACCACAGTTGTCAAATGATCCAACAATTCCACTCTCCCATGCAAATCCCAGAGAAATAAACAAAGGTCTACACCAAAACTTGTTCAATACAATACATGTTCATAACAGCATTAGTCTTAATAGTTAAGAAGTTGAATGAACCCAAATGTTCATAAACTGATGAACAGATGGGTGAAATGTAATATATGCATATGATGGAATCTTATTTGGCAAAAAGTAGTACTGATGCATATTATGAGAGGAGAAATCTTGAAACCATTAAGTGAATGAAGCGAGTCAAAAAGGCCACATTAAAAAGGTGTGGTGGCACGTGGCTATAATTCCAGCATTTGGGAGGCTGGGATAGGAGAATCATCATGAGTTTGAGGCCACTAAGCTACAAAAAGGGAACCTGCATAAAAAACAAAAACAAAAGAAAATGAAAACAAATTTCCCAAGCCAAAAGACAACATATAATAAAATTCCACTTATATGAAATGTCCAACAGGGAAGAGTCTACAGAAAGCACACTAATGGTTCCCATGAGTCTGTGATGGATGTCTACATGTTACGTGTATTGGAAAGGGATGCTAACAGACATTGAATTTTTTTTTGGGGGGGGTTATAAAAAAGTTCTAAACTCAGAAGCAAAGGTTGCACAATGTTGAATATCATCAAAACCAGTGAGCTGTACACTTTATTTTTCATTTATTGTTATATGTGTAAGACGTATGTAGGAAAGCACTCCACAGAGGGCATATGGAGGCCAGAGGACATCTTTGTGGAGTTGGTTCTCTCCTTTCACCTTTACACGGGCTCTGGAGATTGAACTCAGGTCATCAGGCTTTCACGGAAAACTTTTATCTGTTGACCATCTCACCAGCCTCAGAACTGTACACTTTAAAAGGACATCATGTTATATGAATTATATTGCAATAAAAAGTTATTTAAAATAGAACATTAAAGGCATTAGTAAGGTTAATTTTTTCAGATTTTAACTTCTAAATATGTAATTACATTTTCAATGAGTAGTTGTTCTTTTGTTAAATACTACTAAAACAAAGATGAACAAGACTATCACCCTCTGGGCTTTCAGATTATCAGACAACAGTCTCTACAGAGATGGCTAAATGAATACAGAATATTTTGAGTCTTTGAACATTCAGACAGCATTAGAAAAGATGGATGAATATGTGGTACATCAGCAGAAGAGAGAGGGAGGGAGGGAGAGAGAGAGGAGAGAGAAGAAGAAGGGGGGAAGAGGAAAAGCGAATGAGAGTGCTGTAATTGCTAGATAGGAAATAAAGTGTATATTATATATATATATATTTTTCCACACACACAAGAAGATTTAGTAATCTTGGAGCTACAATCATTATACCAATCATTGCTATCAGGAACAAGTTTCCTGAACATCTGCAGGGCAAGTCAGAATATAGCTTGTTCTCTTTTTTCCCCATCTTCCTTCCCCTTGTCTATATTCGATACCCTGTTGACTTGTGATAATTAGGTAAAAATGTGATGGGTCCTGACTGATACTGAGCAGCTCAGCGATGGGTAAGCCTAGTATTTTTTGACATTTCCTCTATAAGATGCCCTATGGAGAAAAAGATACTAGTCTACTGTTGTCCATGTTTCTGCTACATGGTCACAGATGCCTACTGAACAAAGTATTTCCTTCCTCTATACTGAAGATCTCTTTGAACACACTAACACTATTCTAATTCTTTCCCTTTTGGATGCCTCATCTTTTACTTTGAGACATGTAATTCTATTTGGTAAATGAATGAATGTCTATTCAGCTGAATTCTCAAAGTGGCCAGAAGATGAGGAAGGATGTAAACAAGTAACATTCCAACTCCTTAAAGATTGTATGTAACAAGAGGCATGTAACAAGAGGCTGTCTGTAAAAGGAGGACAGCTGCTCAGTCGGATCTGTACTGAAAGTATATCTCTATTACTTTTCAAATCTTCAAATCTTTGAAGCTACTTGGTCACCTTACTGCTAAATAGTCACCTTACTGAATTCTCAGCTTCCACTATAATAATTCCTTAATAAATATGAGCTCCAATAAGGAAAAGTATTTATCAGTTTAACTTGTGTAGAAGTTGTCAACTCTATAATGGTGCATTCCAATTCTTTGGTGTATCACAATAGAAACTATAGTTTTAAAGTTATCTTCCTGGTAATAAAAACTACTTACTTTTGCAGCACAGGATCGTATCACCTCCTAAAAGAAATACAGTACAATAAAGAAGTATTCATAATTTTATTTAAATAAAGTATTGACTCTTTTCAACACATTCAGATGTCAATCTTCTAATAACCAAAACTAGCATTTAAGAATTTCTTTATCACCCTGTATTGTCACTCTGTATTGTTTCCAATGAGCTGCAAAGAGTATAAAATTAAGAGACTTAATGACATTCATGGTAAGTCTCCCATGACAACACCAAAGGCACTGACCAAGACTTCCAAGGGCCCAGTTTTGTTTATCTCAGGAAGATTTATCTCCTAATAACCCTAGCATAAATATCAAAATTTTGACTACAGCAGAAAAACTCCTATAAGATAAATTAGAAGGTATGCAGTATTACTGTGAATGGCAATACTGCTTAGAATTTCCATACTAGCAATTTCCATCAGATACAATATTACAAACACTACAGATGGTAGATTATGGCGTGTATTTAAAAAAAAAAAACTAGAAAAGGAACTACCTACAATTCATGGACAAGTTCCCCAAATACCATTTTTGAAAATAAAAAAAAATAGCAGAAATCAAAGAATAATGGACAAATGGAAATTTGTTAATTCAGAGACACCAAAAAAATTCAAGTCCAATCTTACCCAGAACCTATTATCAGCCTAGTATATAGCTAGAAAAAATGGCAACAATCAACACTGTCTAGGGAAAGAAAAAAGAAAAGAAGATCAAAAAATTTCTAAGGTGCAGATACTATGCTTAGAAGATACTGATAATTCTGTTACTAAGGGGAAACCTGAGAACCCAACCACATGACTGCATCTCAGCTCAGTATGTATGACCTTGCTCTCCTCTATAGGTTTACACTCCTCTCCTGGAAAGTGGGAACAGCACTATCACCCTCCATTATCCTACAGCATCATTTGAGAATTACATATAACACTGCATGCAAAGCACTTAGAACCATACCAAAAATGTATTATAAGAACTATTAATAATGAAACATACTAGTTATCCTTAATCACTATACAGTGAATCTCCTAAGGGACAGAAAAAAATTAACTTTTCTAAAAATTGGCAGAAGCCATTTTTACCTCTACAGTTCTATTTAGCAAGCACCTCTGTGACTCCTAACCTGTGCTCAGGCTAATGTGTGAACTGAGGTGGTCTTGGGTAGCCCAGGAGGTGCAGAGTTCTACCTATCATTATTAGCTGTTTTTTTCATAGCTTCAGGGAAATCAACTCTGTAGGACGGGCTACTCTAACAGCCCAGATTCTAAGCAACTGTGAGTGTACTCATAAGAGCCAACTGCTGGAGCTGTAGTTTCAGAATGAGCTGCGTTTCCTGAAAGGTCTCACCTGGCTGTTGTTTGTCTTTCAGACATTATTTGGAGAGCAGTAGTCAAGTCTGTTAAGTATAAAATAAATAATTTATTTTATGCTAAATGATAATATTGTCAATAGATTATTGCTGACTTTTTAATGTTCTTTACTATTGAGTAAATGCCTATGAAATACCTGCTGAGCCAAACTTATTGTGCAATTTAAATATATATAAATCATCCTAAACCTGGGTTATATTAGAAAACATGCCTATTTTAGTAACAAATAGCTATCTCAAGTGATGAGTCTTCTATAAGTTAAAGAACAACTTATCCCCCCAAAAGGATTTGGAATCTACTGAAATATAATTAAAAGAAATAAACAAAAGAAAAGGTACTGTGCAAACTGACAGGACACCCTCCAACCTGAAAGCTTGCAGAACAGGAAAAGAGCGAGGCTGCCATGAGGTGAAGAACATTTTGTTTTGTTCCTACACATGCTACTGCACATACAGACTGAAAGAAAACAAATTGTAGAAAACTTCTGAACAAAGTTTAGTGAATTCTCTCTATACAGGAAAAATAATTTTTGGTTCTTGTTGTTTTTAAACCACAGCAAGTAAACAAAGATCCATTTCCAGGACAGCTTCTACCTCAACTTGAAGCAAACGTACTTTCTAAAAAGGAAAGAAGTGTTAAAAGTTGAAAAATTCAGGAGAAATGTTTTTTTTTTATAAGTGACCAATTTATTTCTCTTTTGTCTTGGATTTTTTAAAAAGATACTTTCTGCTGTGATTTTTCCTTTATATTGACTTTATTTTGCTCTCCTATCCTTTCATTTATCTGAGGATGACAGACAGATAAGATGATATTAGAAGAAAGCTACAAGACTTAGATCATTCCAGGATATTGGTTTTGTAGTTTGAAGACTGAGAGACTGTAAGAAAATTTTAATATATCTAGTGCTGGATTGTTCTTATATCTACAGACAAAATTTCTGTCATTCAAGATCTTAGACAAGGACTCCTTTATTTAACTCTATTTAAGATGCATTTTCTCTAAATTTTTAAATATTTTATTTATTATTCTTATTTTATGTGTATGAGTATATTGCTGTATGTATGTAAGTGCATTCATATTACACAATGCCTGGGAAGGTCAGACGAGGGTGTCGGATCTCCTGGAACTGGAGTTACAGGGAGTTATTAGTCATGTGGATGCTGGGAACTGAACCCAGACCCCTCTGGAACAGCCAGTGCTCTTTACTGCTGAGCCATGTCTCCAGCCCCTTTCTTTAAATTTTAAAAACAATGTATCAATGACTTTCTTTTAAAATCTGCTACACAACTGATTGGTTTTTGTTAAAAGTGCTAAAATAGATAAGAACTATAAGACTGAAACAAATGTAAAGTCATATATTTTTTAACTGAGTAGTAACACACAACAAAAATCTCTATAGTCCAACTAAATCTAAACCCAGAAAAAAGTGTAATCGTCCCTTGTATACCTTACAGCCTAATGAAAAGAGAGGAAGAAGGCAGAGGCAGAACTAATGCTATCTTAGCATTGTTTCTGGTATGTTTAGTTTAAAACTGGTCAAGATTCCTATCAAGGGAAGAGACAAAGGGATAGTACTTGTTGAGAGCCAGGCCTGAGGCCAATAGTGAGAAGAGAAACAGTGAACAAGGCTCCACATCCAAGTCTTCAGGAGCGCAAGGCTAATACTATGAAAAGGACTAGTAAGGTCAAAGAGGATAAATTTCTTTTAGTGTGTTTTTTGTTTTTTGAGACAGGGTCTCCCTGTAGCCACAGCTGGCCTGGAACTCGCTATCAGGCTGGCCTCAGTCTCACAGAGATCGCCTGCCCCTGCTTCCTGAGTGCTGAAACTAAAGGTGTGCACTGCCATGCCCAGTTGAAGATTAATATTTTTAAGGAATGTTTAGGTTTCTTAATTCATCTTGCCACTTAATTTTGAAAAGGATTCCAGCAATCTCCATTAACAGCACAGTACACGAACTTAACAAAGCATCCTCTTTTCCCCCATTTTCACTATCTTCCAGTTCATCAGTGATACTGAATGGTTTCTTTTGCACTTCTGAATGGTAAGAAAGAAATCTTAAAATATATTTATGAGACACTGGTGTTAACCCTTTGGAAGTTATGAGCTTATTTCTTTTATATATCTCTGAGGTTTCACTACTTTTCTTTAATGTC
>NW_008358774.1:5784067-5789650 GCF_000622305.1 Nannospalax galili | reverse complement strand
TGTATGCATGTATATGTTTTTGCATGTTATATATACACATATATACATTTATTAAAGAAAATTTAAAATTCTATGTGATAATTTAACAAAATTTGGGGGAGAGGATTTTCCATTCATTTTAAGATTAGCAAGTCTTTAATCTTTTTTGCATAAGATAAATATTTGTCAGCACATTTCCTTAGGTTTTATGTGTCTGAACTATCTGCCCATCTCCCAAGTTATTAACTACATATTTATCTTCTTAGTCAGTAAGATCTGATTTGAACGTGTGACCTAGAATGTAGATGTACAGTCACTTTTCAGTTAACTTGCATTTGTTTACCCAATACCACACAGGACCAATTCCTCCTTTTTCCTACTGGTATATCCACTTTTAAGAACTTCATCACACTCTCGATACCATTGCAATTTTGTGACATATCTACCTATTTGGTAAGAAAAAAACTGTCTTGGCTGTTATTCTGTTCTCTTACCTGGCTCATCTGGGGAAGTCTGAGGATAGTTGAACTACTTTTTATGCAGATGCCCAGTTTTTCTACCAGGGTATCTTTGGAAATTTCTCTTATACATTTTCTAGTCTCTTAACACCACTCATCAACCACATACCCAATCATCTCATGCTCACCCCTCTGTTCCTATCAACAGTAATAACTACCATTCCAGTGGCACTATGTCTCAGCCACCCTATGAAGAGTTTTACACTTAGGATAACATTGCATCTTAAAAATTCAGTAAAGTGAGGAATATTGGAATCCCCACTTTTAGAGATGAGGACAATCAGGCTTATTTATCATGTGCAAGAGTCATAAAGCAGGCAGAGTAGAGCCTGTATATCTATGCCACTACCTAAACACTGGGGTCTTGGTGCTACCTGTCACTTCTTTCATGCATTCTTAAGTTTCCAGCCTATCTTTCTGATTGGATATTTTTAAGTGCCAATTTTCTTCTTCACCATTTGCAATGAATACATTTTTGAAATTTGTCTTTTAAACTTCTTCAAATGCCTTTTACATTAGTCAGGATGTCTTTTAAAAATCAAATTAATGGACTATCTTTTGACATCATTTTAAAACTATGATTTTAATATTTTATTGAAAATGCAACCTAAATTATTTTGTTTCTTAAGGTATGTTTTATCTTAATTGCCTTTATTACCTTAAGTAATATAATATTGTGGGGGGTATGCATGTGTGTGCACATTTGTAGACAGATATGTACACCTGTGGTGTAAGTATGGAGGCCAGAATCTGATGTCAGATATTCACCTCTACTGTTCTCCACCTTATTTTTTTGAGACAGGATCTTCCACTGAGTCTGGAACTCATTGACTGACTGGGCTGGCATGCCACAAGCTCCAGACATCCTCCAGTTTCTCTCCATGCTGTGATTACAGACAAGCATGACTGTGCCAGTGTCACTGTGGGCGTTGAAGAACTGAACTTAGGTCCTCATATGTGTGCAGTAAGCACTTACCAACTGAACCATCTCCCCAGCCCTGTGATACAAGAATCTTTTAAAATAGCACTCTTGCCTTAAAGGAGATTATCACTTCTCTTTAAATGCTAATATATTCTATCATTTTTGACATTAGTCTGTTCAGTAGGCTGTACACAGCTGCTAATCTCATTTGTAGTGGTCTGCAGTATTCTTATTATATAGCACTATTGAACTAAAGTGTCCCTAATGTCCCTCTCACTAGTTTCATTGACTATGAAGGCAATTTAATCCTGACATACTCAACATTGTTGACTACTCTTTTTTTTTTTTCTTAAATTATCTAAAGGTTTCAGCAGTACTTTCTTCTTATTATCTTTAATGAATTCTTGGTCTTTTTCATTCATTTATATACAAAATTATACCATAGTATTTGGCATTATAGCAGAGACTCAATAGTTACATACTGAAAGCAATTAGTTACTTTAGTTTTTGGTGTAGAAATACTTTTTTAAAAAAAAAACAGTAAGAGAAATTGCATACGTTTTATTTATACTTTCAAAAATCTAAAATACTTTCTGTCTTTTGAACAGAAACAAGTTTTTGTTGTCTATAAAGAGTACTAATCACTGCCATACCTACTTACACAACTGCTACATTAAAGACACAATGTGAACATTTTAGAAGTAGAGATATTACTAAAAGACTACCTTATATTACATTGTTTGGATATGTGACATCAACTACCAGATTTTATACAAATTGAGGTCATGGGCTTATATCTTTGTTTCCTCTGGAACGTCTTAAATGTGGCAGATAATCAATTAGTATTTGAGTTAATTAACTTTTCTTTGATCCAAGTGCTACAAGCTACCGCTGGTCAGCATTTGGAAAGAGAAAATGAAAGGTATGAATTTATCACTTTAAAATGAAGAAAGAAAAGAATGCAAACAAAATGATAAATAGCTTTCCCATAAAAGAGAAATTTGAGTATTCAGACTGTCCCTAGACCAGCCATTTAATTGTGTAATCAGCCATGCAGACCCGGCATACAAAGGGGAAAACAATGATCAGAACTGCCTTCAAGGAACCTCCCAGTTTAGATGAAGGCACAAAATGTCTATGTTCTTCTATGCTGGGCTTAAACAGACCAGCTGTCCTCAACATGCAATGCTCTGAGCAGAAGCAAGAGCATCACCTGGAAACTTGCCAGAAATGAAAATTCATAGGTCATACCACACCTACTGAATCAAAACTGTAAGGGTAAAGCCTGGCAATTAATGCTTTGATAAACCTGCCAGATCACTCACTCTGATGCTTACTGACATTCAAGAACCACTTGAATTTGAGCTTTCAGGCAAGACTTTGTGAGACTTTGCATGCATGGGCAGAAATTACTTGTCAGAATACTACCTAGTCAATAAAAAAGTGGTCTCTAGCAGGCTGGCTCTGAGGAATCATAGGAAGACTGTCTAAACCTGCTAATGAACATCACTATCCTCAACAATCCTATTGGGCAGGGCAGACAGAGCCCTGGTTCTTCTTCCTGTCCTAGAAGATCAAGTCATGTGGCAAGACCCAAGGATAATTGTCCAGCTCACAGCCCTCCATTACAATTAGGTCCTTAGGTAAAGAGACAGCATAACAGATGATCCAAATTTAGTCTATTATAAATAATGACTTCAGAACAAGTACTTGAAAAGAACTAAAAAGTTTATGAAAATCTAGTTTTAAGAAATTAACTAACTTTTTAATGTTAATATTGACATAAAAATGAAAATGGTTTTAAAATTTCAACTGCAAAAAATAAACATACTGTGACAGTTTCGAGTCTCTGCTTCACAAGTTGCATCTTTGTTGATGTGTTTTCAGTGTTGACAAATTCATCAATCTGAAAAGAGCCTTGATGGGGCAGCTTAGGACAGGTGCATAATGCATCTTGACTTTGATGTATTCCAGGTAATGGAAGTGTTCCATTATAGCGTTTGAACATTTCAGCCTCTTGCTGGGCTACTAAGAAGAAAAATGAATCCTAAATTAGTTAAAATAATCATAGCAAAAGGATAATTAAATAATTAATTCATGAAAGATGGTGTTCAACAAATGGTCAGAAACTGAACAATATTTAAAACTAAGTAACAAGAAGGCAGCATGACTGGCAAGATGTGAAATTGTAGGCAGTAAAAAACCAAAAGAAAGGGAATGTAATTTCACAGTTCATGTCAAGCAGTATTATAACCGAGCTTTGAAGGCCATGGGAAGTGAGATAGGGACCTAACACACACACACACACACACACACACATACACACACACACACGCACGCACGCACGCACGCACGCACGCACACACACACATATTCAAATGCCTAGTAAAGATGCAATAATAATAGAAATAATCATTCACAAACCCATATACTTAAGCATATTTTCAGATTTTTATCTTTTATAATTATACTTTATTTATTGTTGGTTAATTTGTTTACTTTTGAGAAAGGGTCTCCCTGAAGCCCCAGCTGTCCTGGAGCTTGCTATGTAGACCAGGCTGACCTTGATCTCATAGAAATCCAAACTGCCTCTGTCTCAGCCTTCTTCTAATTTTATATATGCATATGTTCTATGTAAAATATCAAAATATAATTTTAAAAATGTAATCTAACATTTTCTCAATTTAAATGCAAACATTTTCATATTTCTAGAATAACATAAATGCCTTTTTTTTTTTTTTTTTGGTGTTTTTGAGACAGGGTCTCCCTGTACCTCCAGCTGGCCTGGAACTCGCTATATAGACCAGGCTGGCCTCAAACTCACAGAGATCTGCCTGCCTCTCCCCCCCAAGTGCTGGGATTAAAGGCGTGCGCCACCATGCCCGGCTGCCATTTTAAAATTTTTTGTGACACCTAATGAAGTACCATAAATTTTAAAATGTATTTTCCTATTACTGTGCATTCACAATGTTTTGGATTTCCTTGTTGTGGATTTTGCTTGAGTAAGTGCTTTCACAGCTGACTTTGTTTCTTTACATGATTTCTTCTGGGACAGTAGGCTTAAAGTGTGAATGTCTTTGGTGATAGTAATGAATGACAACACAGGGATAAGCACAGCATCTGCCATTTCACTTTATGGTCTGTAGGATGTACTCAAACACATCCTCTAGCTCGACTGAAGAAGTGAATCTGAAAAATAAAGTTAAATGTCCATAAACTGAATGGAGAAAAACTATATTAAGTTACCATTTAAAAACTATTTCCTTAATTACATAATCTTGAAATGGAGGGCTTTCTAAATGTGACATGAAAGGAAGAAATCTCAAAATCGGGACTCAAAACATGGAATTAGTGCACAGAGACTCTGTATGCTATTGGAAGTACAAATGGAAACACTAGGGTGTGTGGAAAGTTTCAGAAAAACAGATTCATTACTTTCACCAGATTATCCACTAAAAGGTTATGTGAGTCAGAAAATGTTAAGAATCATCACTATTAGGCCTAGCTCCTAAAAGAATCTGAATGAAACCTCACAAACATCTCATAAGCCATAGCCACTTGAATTAATAACCATGACTTTGGTTAGATTGTAGAACAAGAAAGGCACAAATTAACTGCATGTCTACATGAAACTAGGCAATGGCATAATGATAAACAGATCAACAGAACAGAGAACCACAGTGCAAAAGAACAGTGAAGGGTGATCTTTTCAACAAATGGTGTTGAATAGTTTTACATTCATATGTGGAGAAAATGAACTTTGATCCATACTTTTTTCCTACCATGTACAAAAATTTACTTAAAATGAAGCATAAGTGTAAATACAAAACCTAAACCATAAAAGTTCTAGAATGAAACAAGGAAAACAATTCTGTAAGCTAAGAGTAAGTAAAAATTCTTAGATACAAACTAAAATCCACAAAAGAGCAAACAGATAATTTGGATTTCAAATTTTCAAACTTTTGTTCTTCAAACTGTTAAGATAATTAAAGTTAAAAGACAGGACAGCCAGGTGTGGTGGCGAACACCTTTAATCCCAGTACTTGAGAGGCAGAGGCAGGCGGATCTCTGTGAGTTTGAGGCCAGTCTACATGGTGAGTTCCAGGCCAGCTGGGGCTACAGGGAGACCCTGTCTCAAAAAGACCAAAAAAGAAAAAAAAAATG
>NW_008358774.1:5743955-5783679 GCF_000622305.1 Nannospalax galili | reverse complement strand
AACATAGTTTAATTGACATCAAGTTTTCCTAGGATATAGTAACACTTCTGCAATCAGCACACAAGAGAGTGAGGCAGGAGGTTCAAGAGTTGGAGGCTAGCATGGATCACACAGTAGACATTTTCTCACAACAAAAATAGGGAGCTGGGAATGCAGCTCAGTTGGTAGTATGCATGAAGTCCTGAGTCAATAAAGAACTGCATAAACCATCTGTAATCCTAAAACCTGGACCAGGAATTCAATTTTAGGATCAGGAGTTCAAGAGAGCATCCTAAGCTACATAGCAAGCACAAGGCCAGCCTACATGAAACCCAAAAAAAAAAAAAAAAAAAAAAAAAAAGACAGGGCAATAATGGGGTAGAGGGGCACATATCTGTAAATCATATGCCTGAGAGAACACCTGCATGGAGAACTCACAGATCTCGTAGATCAAAACTGAAAAAAAAGAAACCAACGTTTATTTTAATTTTTTCTGATTTATTGTTATTTTATATATATGAGTGCATTGCCTGAATGTATGTAAGCACACCTCTGTTGTGCAATGCCCATGGAGGTCAGAAGCAGGTGTCAGATTCCCTGGAACTGGAGTTAAGGGCATTTGTTAGCAGCCATATGGGTGCTGGGAACTGAACCTGTGTTCTCTGAAATAGCAATCAGTGCTCTTAGCTGCTGAGCCATCTCTCTAGCCCCTTACAAACCAATGTTTAAAAAAGATGACAAAAAATGCGACCAAACCATTCGCTGAAGGTCTAAGGATAGCGAATAAACATAGAAGAAAATGCTTACCAGGTACAGCATATCAGAACCAAAATGAAACAGCTCTGCCTGTCTCTTAGAATGGCAATGGTAAAAAACAAACAAACAAACAAACAAAAAACCTTGCCTTTTCAGATTTGGCAAGGACGTGGAGGTACTGGAATATTACTAGTGAAAATAGTATTGTTGCTTTTTTTTGTGACACAGACTCTGTATGGTAGAGTTTGGCATCAAATTCATCATCCTCCTGCCCCAGTTTCCTGAGTACTGAGATTACAGGTGTGTGCCCCCATGCCCAACTCAGTTCACAAAGTCAAACATACATCTGCAATATGATGCTGACCTTTTACTCTTATGAAGTTACATAAGGGAAATGAAAGCATTTGCCCAAACAAAAACTTATGAAGACTTGAAGCAGCTTTATTTGTAATCACTCAAAACTGTACAGAAGCCAGATGCCCCACAACAGATGAAAAGATCCTCAAACTGGTAAATCCCTACAATGGAGCAATAGCATGCAGTAAAAAGAATGAACTAATTGATAAATGCTAAAACATGACTGAATCTCAAAATAATTAACAATGAAAGAAGCCAGACTTACAAGAATACATGGTATATAAAGAACTCTGGAACATGGAAACTAGTTCATAGTGGATGCCCATGGTGAGGAAAGGGAGAGAGCAATTAAAAAGAGGTATTAAGTACGAGGAATAATATAGATATGTTCGTTGTGATGATGTGAGGTTGTGGTCTTACAAGTACGCTAACTACCAGACTTTAGAGCATATACTTAAAATTCATAGCTTACCATGTATTAATTATCCCAATAAAGTCACACACACACACACATACACACACACACACACACACACACACACAGAGAGAGAGAGAGAAAATGGTGATAAAAGGGGTTAACTATTCTTAATATGAGAACAGTACCCACAAAATCCATTATAAACCAATGTTCCAACTAAAAAATAAACAAAGAACTATTATAGAAAATTCACAAGAAGAATTATGTGGTGAATAGCTAATAATTAAAGAAGGAATTAATTTTAAAAAAGGCAAATCAGAAAGTGCTGCTTTTTATTCCTGTCTAACTGACCCATTGAATATCAAGATGTTTTTTCCTCCTAGGGAACAAACTGGATAAGACAGGTATGCATTTACTACTACAATTACTATGTAACAACAGTTATTTAATTATCATGCATATGTAATAGAAAGCAATTTAGACATTACAATTATGTAAAGTATAATTATACATGAAAAATAAAAAGTAGTTTATCAATCTGAATTTTAATTATATTGTTCGTTGTTTTGAGTATTTCTGGATGCTATTTCTTTTTGTAAGTACTAATAAACAGTATACTTTATTAAATGAAATTTTGAAAATATGATTTAAAAAGTAGTTTAAAAATAGTTTAATTTAATGAGTACAAAATGCTGGGTTTTTTATTTTAAAATATTTTATTTATTATTTTTATTTTTGTGTATGCATGCATATAAGTAAATACACCCATGTTGTGCAATGCCTGCACAATGAGAAGGTGTCAGATTCCCTGGAACTGGAGCTACAGATGGTTATTAGCCATCATGTGGGTGCTGGGGAATCGAACCCAGGTCTTTTACAAGAGAAGCCAGTGCTCTTAATCACTGAGCCAATCTCTCCAGCCCTGGTAAGGCTTTTTAAAAAATAGATTATCGCCGGGCATGGTGGTGCATGCCTTTGATCCAGCACTTGGGAGGCAGAGGCACGCAGATCTTTGTGAGTTCGAGGCCAGCCTGGTCTACATAGTGAGTTCCAGGACAGCTGGGGCTACAAGGAGACCCTGTCTCAAAAAAAAAAAAAAAAAAAAGGTTATCAGGCTGAATTCTATCAACCCTGTAATACAGGACCTATAAAAACTAGCTTTTTTACATTCACATCCTACTACATTTGTGTACTCTGAGTATTAAGCCCACTAATATCTGACATACTCTCTGCAGACGTGATGGACTCAGAGGACACCATTGTGGGAAAATGCCTGCTCACAGTCCCAGCTTGTACTAACAGGCTTTCCTTAGTACCAATAAACTGTTTTAAATGCAAGGGAGCCATCTCTATATAGATTTTGGTGGGTCTGACTTTCTCTCTTTCTTTCTTTTCTTTCTCTCTCTCCCCTCCCTCCCTCCCTCCCTCCCTTCCTTCTTTCTTTCCTTCATCCATCCATCCATCCATCCATCATCTACCTACCCACCTACCTATCTAATTTGGACTCCTTTCCAGAGTAATGAGAACATTTATTTTATCCCTAAATAGTCAAAGACAGCTTAACAAGCAAGAGAAACTTTAAAGCTATAGGAAAACAAGTAAACAAAAGTGCCCTATGCACTGGAATTTGGAAGGTTTAGTGTTAGAGTGGATGAGTTTCAGGACTAAGAATTCAGTAAGTGGGTATTATATTTAATAATCTCTCCCTTCTTTGCTTTTGATATTGTCCTGCTAACCTTGATCTGTTTTATGCTGTAAGTAATGCTGCATAAAAGTAAATCAATGGCATGCTAACACCCTAAGTTTCCTCTGAAACTTGCCAATCACAATTTCAGTTTAACTTCTGAGTGGGTGAGCATCACAGAAATGGCTAAGAAGCACACAACACACACTGGTATAAATAATATGTTAATAGGATTTTAGTACTTTTTTGTCAAATCATATTTCTTAAATATTATGATATACTAAATATGCATTATTTTTTCTCTCTTAAAAGAGTAATTTGGGCATAGTAGCGCACACCTTTAATTCCAGCACTTGGGAGGCAGAGGCAGGCAGATCTCTGTGAGATCAAGGCCAGCCTGGTCTACATGATGGATTTCAGGCCAGTTAGGGCTAGAGGGAGACCCTGTCTCAAAAAGCACCCCCCCCCAAAAAAGAGTAATTTTTAACTGCTAAAAATAGCAAAAGACTGGACTTAAATACTGCAAGCAAAACTCTCATGCATATAAAATTTTGAAAAGGGGCGGGGGGTGCTGGAGAGATGGCTCAGTAGTTAACAGCACTGGCTCCTTCTACAGAAGACTCAGGTTTGGTTCCCAGAACCCACATGGCAGCTAACAACTGTCTACAGAGGATCTGACTCCCCCTTCTGGCCTCCACAGGCACTACATACGCACAAAATTTAAAAGAAAAAAAAATTTAAATAGCAAAAGGCACTTAACTAAATGCCTACTTTTAAATTTTTTCAAGGTATTAAAAATGTACTACACAATGTTTTAAAATAGCCTAAATGAAGTCAAATAACAGAAATTCCAAACAATTATGGAGCTTTATTCCTGTGGTGTATAGTTAACCTTTTATATAAAAACCTGGATTTCAAACAGTCAAATCAATACTCCGTTATCTTTAGGATCTCTAGTTCTGTGAAGAGAACCAATAAAAGCGATGTTCAGAAATACTCATGAAGCGTACTTTCTCAGAAACTACTGGTAAGTTCTTGTGCTCTTCCTACCCAACATAAACATATGTATCAATCCATCTGTGTAAAGTAGATACATTTTTCATTATAAAGTAGTTTATGATACATGACTTCTGACTTCTCTTTCAAGCTCTATGCTTTTGACAATTTAGAGGTTTCAAAATTAATTTTAGGCCATGGCTGGAGTATGATGTTGTAATTAAATAACCATGGCTTTTTGCATTTTCAAATTTTAAAATTTGTGTTAATTTAGCTTCGTGTGCTTTAAACTTAGCTCTGACCTAACTTGTTGTTTAAAACTCACAATTTTAAGTCTCATCTTCACCCTTTCTTCTCTGTTTGAGGAATCATCATGTACATGCACATAAGTAGGTGAATACAAAGACTCTTTGGGGGGTTTTCAACCTCTTGGAGGTGAACAATTACTGTAAGGTGCTAAGTGGGATGGCAAGGAATGAACAAGGTGCCAAGCGCATAGTGCCACTGCATCTGTTAAAGAATGATATGGCTACCAAGATGCTTCAAAATTTATCCCTGTAGACTAGTATTTGAGATTCTAAATTTTATATAATAAAGCATTCTTAAAATGGTTTTATAACTTAGGGTTGTTGTTTTTTGTTTTGGTCTTTTTGAGAAGGATCTCCCTATAGCCACAGCTGGCCTGAACTCGCTATGGAGACCAAGCTCGCCTGGATCTCAGAGAGATCTGCCTGCCTCTGCCTCTCAAGTGCTGGGAACAAAGGCGTGCACCACCACACCTGGCATTAGATTTGTATTTTTTAACTCAATGCTTTCATGTATTTTCCAGTGATAAAACAATTATAAAAAATAACATGGTTTTCTCAGGCGACTTAGGATGAAGATTGGAGGAAATAAGATATTTTAATCCATGTTCTTTGCATATGAAGCTATTATTAGAGCCTATGCATATTCAATGGACTTGAAGTTGCAACTAAAATCACAATATATTTTTTTCACAGTATATTAACAACAAATTTTTCTTTGGTTCAACATTTAACTCCTTTAAGACCTACTATAACTGTATACAGTTATATAAAATAAGCATAGACAGTTACTTTACTGAATGTCTTATTATCTTACTTATAAATGTTTTCACTTTGACTTACAATTCCTGTAACCTGGTTATTCTACTTGTCTGATTCCCCAGAAGATATCAGTTGTAGAGCATCCTCCTTCTTCTTTTTTTTTTTCTTCACTAACATTTACTATGTATCTTAAAAATATATCTAAGAATATATTTAATATATAATATATATTAAGAATATATTTAAGGTACCATGTATCTTAAAATATATCTAAGAAGTTTTATTGAATACTACTTCAAATCTAATAGCCTGGTTTGTTTCACTGCCTGTTAGAAATTCTCTATTTTCTTGATGGGTTTTATTTATTTTTCTGGTTCTGGGATTCAACTCACTTTGTGCACGCCAAGCATGTGCTCTGAGCTATACTCCCAACTCCTGCTCGATGTACTGGATTCCATATCAAGTATAGCTTATGTTACCAACAATACTGTTCAAAAAGTGATACAATAATCTGTAGTTGATTCAAATCTCATAACCAACCAAAAGAGAGAACATTCATCATCATCTAGGAAATCCATTAGTTGAATATCAAAATACAATCAACTATCTGGTACCCTGTCAGTACATGCTATTCTCCTCCTGCTAGTTTCCTGTTCCACATTATGCTGTTCAGCTGGAGGTGTGTGACATGAACACTGATACAGAAACCACTGGGCATGTCTACTACAGCCTGGTTCACAAATTCTCATAATACCTAGGCTTAGCACCTTGCTTATCATTGCATAATAAAATATTGAGGTAAAATAGCACAGATTCAGAACAGTTAATTTTTTTTACTGGGGGTCAAACAGAGTGATAGCACCTTGTCTAGAAGTCCAGTGCGCCACCTCTTGCTGAAGTCTCTCCTACTACACTGTTGTCTACTCTGCATCGCATCATTCTTCCCTTTCTGATACACTTTAAAAATCATCAATTTAAGCATTAAAAAGGTCCAGAGGAGGATTTCAGAACTTTAGTTTATGCTCAAAGCCATCAAGTTGATGGTATTTTTCATATATCCTTAGTACATGAATTATATGAGGTTTCAAAGCTGAGAATCCATTATGTAAAGAATTTTAAATACTTTAGAATACAAGTAAAATGCTGTTTCATCAGCTTAAAATGTGGTAGCTTTAATTCTTAATTTCTCCTACTAGACTAAAAATCAGTATTAAAACCCAGTCCCACAATCAGTTATATCTGTTATGGCATAATCTCATGAAAGCATGATGATTGTACTATCTCTGTTTGCTTTTGAGTAATTCTCATTAGTATCACATGTAAAACATTACATGTTATATAAAGCCATAGATACTAAATTTCTACCAAGTAGACATTATCTTATTGTGAAAACATTAGTCAGACAGCTTGGAATCAAATGGCAGCTTTACCAACAACTGTGTGATGCTATGCAAATTACTTCATTTTCCTGGTGGCACGGTTTCGTTATCTGTAAAATGATAATAATGAGCAGCAGAGCTGCAGTATATTAACAGCTGTCTATGAGAAAGTGTTTTCTGCTAGCTACCACTGTTCTCATTCTCCTCAAATGTACTAACTTTTGATGCCTTCCCACCTTTTTCTACAATTTAAGAAAATTCTATTATATAGGATTTTTAATTCTTAATGCAAATAGTACTATACAGGTACTATGCTAAACACAAAATATTATAAATATGATAGACAATGGTCAGGTTATAAAACCAATTTTCTGTTTTTTTCTTTTTTTGAGAGAGAGGCTTTCCTTCTAGTACAGGTTGGCCTTGAATGCTCTATGTACACAGCCAAGGATGAACCTGAACTCATAATCCTCCTGTCTCTATTTCCTAAGTACGAGAATTACAGCATGTGTCCCATGCCCAGCTGTAACAAAATTTCATATGAAATTAAAAGTATATGCTTTCCTGAACTATGGTAGAGCACGCCACATCAAAAATAAAGGTGCTATAGTGACAATGCAGGTGGTCACCAAACAGTATAAAGTCTATTTATTTCTAAATCGTAACAATGAGAGAAATAGTCTTTTATTTTGATTAAAGTTCTTTCAGGAGTGTAACAGATTATGTGGAAAGCATGAAGGACTAGAAGAGAACAAGGTCATCTGAGTCTGATTCGTCAAGCCATAGTCCAGCTCAACCTGGCACATAATAGTGGCTCAAAAGATCTCTAAAAGCCTGAGATACTGACTGAAAAGCACCGGCATTAATATGCCTTCAGGGGAGATACTGCCACCTAGTGAATAACAAGATTCATTACCTGGAATTATCAAATAAAGAACTTAAACTGAGACTCCACCTCAAACGCTACATGCATATTCATTATGTCAGTGTTCGAGCTAGAAACTGTGAAGCAAATGAACAAGTCTCCATCTTGGCTTCCTATAAAGTATAAAATACATAGAAAGTACATATTCCACAGAGAAACTGGTACTATATAGAAAAAAAGTTTTTATTTTTTAAAAGCTAATCTAGCAGAACATTTGCCAATTTAGTGTATCAAATAAGAGCACTGAGTTCAAGATCAGGCTATATTGATTTAACTCCTGGCTCCTGTAAAGTAAGGATAATAGCAGCATCTATGTCAGAAAATTATTTTGAAAATCTTAGATAGATATATGTAAACTGTTTAAAACAGTACCATAAAGTGCTATGTGGATGTTATAATTATCCTTAAACAACAACATCCTAGAGACCTAAGTAGACAAATATTGATTAATTGCTAAACATTAACTGTTGAAGTCTGGCTTCATAAAATTAATTCAGTAGAAACCGTTTCTCTGACTAGTACTTTGTTATGGGAATCCTCAATGTACATTATTTGTGGTACTCTTGTGACTAAACTTTGTATTACTAGATGATTAACCCTTTCAACATCAGGCAAATAAAACTACCTTCTGAAAGTAAAAATCATAGTTCTTACCAAAAAAAGCAAAAAGTCAGTAGAATGAAAGACTCAAAAGACCACAACCTGAACATGTACTTAACAGGGAAAGATGCTTGCTGACTCTTCACAGATTTTGCCAGAACTGAAAGGTGGATGATACATTTAGCTACCATTGTGGTCTCATTCGTAGCTTATTTAGCTTACAAAAAAATGAACTTGCTTCTTTTTCCTTGAAAATTTCAGAAACTATTTGAAAAAAAAATACAACTAACCTGTATGGCATGCAGGCTAATTTGAAAAATAATTCAAAAAGTATTTATTTTCAACTTTATAACATTAAAATTTATGTAAAATCACATGTAAACTTTAAGAGACATACTTTGAAGAAAATATCCATGTGTTAAAATACAAGGCAAAACTATTAGGATCAATTAAAATTATAATCTTAAAAGAAAAATTTAAAATTATTTAAACTGATGATTCTGGTCTGCATTCAATGACCAAAATATTTCAAAGCCTGAAATAGCTTTTCATTTCTCACAGATCTATACCACTCAAAAGAACTGTGCCAAATCTTGGGTGGCTTGAGGTTACTTAACTTCTTCCTTAGCTTCTTCTTTTTAAAAACAGGCAACAAAGAGTTTGGAAAATGTGTGGAAACATTTTGAGTTTTAAACTTTTTGTAAATATGTAGCAGTATATAAAAAACTGTTTAACTACATTGTACAAAATAACTAATTTTATGTGTTATTATTTGAACATCATCATTTCTGCGATGTTCACCAAAATCCTTCCTCCTGTATTTTGAGACAACATATTTCTTCTGCAATACAACTGAACTGGTATGACATGCAGGCTAATAGAAAAAAGAAAGGGCAGAGCAGCAGAGTAAAAGGGAGGAGGAATATCTTTTTTACTTGTTTTCCATACAGGGATGCTTATTGACATGTTAAAACATGAATCTCTATAAAATTAGTTGTCTACTGGTAGATGTGCATGAAAACTTATTTTATTTTCATAAAATTAAATTAATTTTATTTTAATATAGAGCTTTATCTTGTCACACTCAGTGTCCTCACAGTTCTTTGGTAGGGCAGGCTGTAGTACTAACAGCATCTTTTAAAAAATAAGGAAGTGGAGGATCAAGAAGGCTAGCTTAGTTGAGGTTACAACAGAAGCCTAAGCCCCCATGTTACAGTACAGTTCAAACACCTTGCTCTTTCTGAGCTAAGAAACCCTTCTATTAATGACAAATTAGAAACTATCTGAAGAAAAAAGAACAGAACTTAAACTAGTATTTACAGTAAAAATTTCAGAAGTCTAAAAAGTAAATTAGAAATTGAATGAAGACTGTTATGAAACCTCTTAAGAGACTGAAGAAATAACTGTGCTACTTCCTGTACAACAGTACCAAATATAAAGTAATTGGGTATAATTCGCTTTGTTTATAGGAAAAATTAGAAAGGGACAAAGAACTATTTGAGGACACATGTTAGAATGAGACAACAGATTTGGATACTGGATGACTTGAGAAATTCATTTATCTTTTCCTCTAAAAAGGTAGCACTATTTTTGCTAACATTTGCTAGTGCATGCAAATAGCATTATATTACTTAACAATTCTCTCATTAGCAACAATATAAATTTGAGTGTGTGTTACAGAAATCATTTCTTCTCTGTAAAGCTGATTAAGATAAATCTTGATTTTCTGCATTATTTTCTAAGATAATTCATTTGGAAATGTATAATATAATCCATACTATGATCAAAAGCTTTCAGGTTTGTAACAGCTCAATTGTCTAATAACAGCATTTATCATAGCATCAGCCAATTCAATATGTATTGCCTTAATAAATTTAGCTTTAAATATTTCATTATTTTGTCCATAGTTTTATATTAATATTATATCTATTTACATGTATGTAACTATACATGTATGAATCACTCTAGCTTATTAAAAACACTGAATGATGATAACAATACTCTAACCAAAGCAAAGAGACTAATCAAAGATCCTTCATTTATGTACAAGAATATATGAAGAAAATAAAATAGTAATTTTGAGAAAGTCTGTGTTATTAGTACAGCAAAATCCTAATTTCAGGATAGAAAAGAAATACTTGAAAATATCATATATCCAAGAATTCTCAAATATCTCCCTATTCCTGAGAAGTGGTTCTAAAGTTTTATCTTCCTTATTTTCAAAATGATAGGATAATGTAATTTTTATTGTTGGAAACAATGTTAGATTTCTAATTCCTGCTCTTGTTTTCACTGACATTTAAATTTTGTCCATTTTTTATATTAAGAATTTCTCAACTACACTGACTAAAACAAAAACATAAAATAAGAGATTAACTCAAGCCAATGTGCAGTCTCACACTTGTAATCCCAAAACTTAGAGGAGACAGAGTGCCTGGGCTTACAAAGTGACTTCAAAGGCAGCCTGAGCTAAAAGAACCTTAGGCTAAAACAACAACAACGACCATGCAAACAAGATATCCAAAATTACAATAAAAACTAGCTCAATATTCAACTAAAAATATTTAAAATTCTCATCTCTCATGTTGTTACCCTTTAAATTTTGTTGATATTCCTAAGTAATTTTATGTGAATTCCATTTATTTAAATTGATTTACAAAGAAAGCAATGGCTGCTCTGTGATTCCAACACAGCATAATCGTTATGAATTTTGTTTTTGTCTTTTTGTTTCTTTTCTGTTTTTTAAGACAACTTCTTATGTAGCCTAAGGCTGGCCTCAAACTCACTATGTAGCAGAGATGACCCTGAACTTCTGATCCTTCTGCTTCCACTGCATAACTAAGTAATGGGTTTATAGGTGTGTACCATCCCATCCAGTTTATGGGTACTGGAAATTAAACCCAGGGCTTCATGCACGCTAGTTAAGCACTTTATCAGTTGAGCTATGTCCTCAGCCCCATCATGCATTCTTTTGCCAACACTTAAATTCTATGATCACCATGCAAAGAGAATAATAAAATGTTATATCATCATAATAATAAACCTATTTAATCTTTTTGACTCTTCTCTAAAGCACAGTCAAGAGAGACCATTAACTGAAAGAATAGCTTTTACAGAGCTCATGATTCCTGGTCCTTTATAAATGTAAACATTACTCTAAATGTGCTTATTAAGCAGAGGACTTACCGTGGAAATCATAAATATAAAGAAGAATTGGCTCACTCTGCCCAAAGGCACAAAATGCAACCATGTTTTCAAAGGGATGGTAAGATATGTCTCGAATGGGTGACTTGAATGGCAGGTCAGAATACATTGCCACTTGTTCTCCTAAATTAAAGAAGAAATTCAGTAACTTGTATTATGTCAGGTATTTCTCATTACAAGATTATCCTGTACTGTATTTGAAAATATTTATAGTATTGATGATGTTCACATTACTTATACATGAAAACCTCAATTACTTTTAAGTGTCTTGAGTATCACTGTCATGAACAATTATCTTTATTTTGCATTCTGCTGGCTTCTTTTTACTTTTAAGTCCAATTTCTTCAATGTTTCAGAGTACAAAACACACATAAAGTACTTAGAAGAGAGAAATGTATATGACTGAGACTTGACAGAGGCAGCCAAGCAATTTGTAATTAATAAAGAATTCGGTAAAACTAAGAGTGGGATTACAAAACCCTGAAGTTGAAGAAACTCTCCAGTCAGGGGAGGATTGGGAAGGGATCGATTTTCTATTCTATTTTTTCTCCCAAAGGCTGTTGAGGTGCCATCTGCTTGAAAGATAACTGTACTTATGGGTAAAAGATGCCAAAAGCAGAAGTTGGTGAAGTCTAGGAAAATCAAACTTAAGTCCAAAGGTAGATTCTAGATTCATTTATTGAAGCTGAAGAGGAGCCTGACTGATGCTTCAGTGGAGAACAAAATAAGACAGCACTTAAGGAGCTGACTAGTCAAAATTCCTAAAGAAAGGAACAAGGAGTCAGATGAAATAAAATACTGCTTTCTAAAGGAATCCTTAAAATTCAACTTCTTGTTAAAAATGCTCATGTAGTTATAGCTTTTTCTCTTGAAAAGCATAAGTGAAACAAGTAAACCTTGACAACATGGTACAGGACAGAAAATTAGAATAGCATCAATTAATTGCTAATTTAGTTTCAGACATCAAAAACTTCCACAGGAATGTTGTTACTAATAAGAACATACCATAAACATTTAACCATATATCTATCTGGTTATAGTTTGGTTTACCGTGTTTGTATTTTGTATTACAGTGTTCATAAAATACTTCTCAAACATCAGTACTATCTTACATGCAAAGACCAAGAATAAATCTTGAATTATAATGTGAAATTCTAAATTCACAAAGACAGTAAAACAATAAACAACAAATTTTATGTAAGTTTAGAATGTAGTTGAATTCCATCAAAAGCTATCTGTTGTAGTTTAAATGTGAAAGGTACCCCCAGAAGCCCATGTGTTTGAAAATTTGGTCCCCAGCTAGTGGCACTGTTTGGAAAGGTTGTGAAATCTTTACTATGTAGAATGTTAATGCAGGTGAAGAAGGTAGGCCACTGAGAACAGGCCTGGAGGTTTTATAGTAGCTCTATTTCCTGTACACTGTTCTGCTTCCCTGCCTTTTTGTTTAGCTTTATTTTTAAATCTGTGACATTCTACCTGGTTTGAAGTAGGGTCTCTTGTTTGCCACTTCATAAGGCCAGGCTAACTGGCCCATGAGCTTCAGGGATTCTCCTGCCTCTGCCTCCCATTTTGCTAGAAGAATGCTGAGATACAGATGGGCATTACCATTTCTGCCTGGACATGGCTTCTGGGGATCCAAACTCAGACTTCACATGTGCACTGCAAGTATTCACTTCTTCCACTGAACTGTCTCCTCAGTCCCTGTTCTCTACCTCCTGATTACAATGTGACTAGCAGCCTCCAGTTCCTACCACCATGCCTTCTTCACCTAAGGGAATGTATCCTGGAGCTGCCAAAACAGACTCTCCCTCTCCCTTTCTCCCTCCCTTCCTCTCTCCTTCCCTCCTTCCTTCAATTGCTTCTTGTCAGGCACTTTATCATAGCAATGAGAAAAATAACCAATACATTATCCAATCTTAAAATACATAATTAAAATAATGAAATCAGAATTTTCTTAGTATTATAGTCTTCACGTTCTTTTACCTTCCAATCCTCATTACCCAAAATTAAAAAAATGTATCTATTATTTTTATTTTATGTGTATGAGTATACTGCCTGAATGTATGCAAGTGCATCTGTGTTGTGCAATGTCCACGGAGGTCATAAGGGGGCACTGGATCCCTTGGAACTGGAGTTATAGATGGTTTTAAACCACCATGTGGGTGCTGGGAACTGTATCTGGGTCCTCTGCAAGAGCAGCCAGTGCTCTTAACTGCTGAGCCATCTCTCCAGCCCCCCAAAATATTTTTAAAGATCAATAAATATTTACCTGTTTCTGGGTTCCAAACGTATACTATACCATCCTCACTTCCAGCAAAGAGAAATGTCCCACATGGTGTTAAAGTACTATGGATTTTCTCCCGATAATTTGCTGCACCTACAAATTTCCTGGCTGCTAGTCTGTAAACAAAAATGTACAAATGTAATGTGTCTAAACCATTTAAAAGACTGGTAGTAAAGAAATTTTCCTTTTAAATATTCATTTGCATTAATTACAATATTTTTGAGACTATATCATATGGTAGACATTGTCTGATGAATACAGAATAAATAAGAGTTGTTTCAGTGTACAGGGAACTTAGAATTTAGTAGGCAGAAGAAATGTGATCAGTGCAGATTACAAGGTAGATGAAGAAAATATCACAAAAAGAGGACTATAAATAGTGCTTTGTAGATTTTGATAATAGAGATTGATTCTAGCTATGAAGACTCTTTTATGGAAGCATTTAAGTTGGTTATTAAAAACTAGATAGACTATATTCATATATTTTATTGTACATAATGAATTTCTTTTTTTTATATTATTTTTATTTTATGTGTTAAGAGTATATTGCCTGCATGTATGTGAGTTCACCTGTGTCATGCAATGCCATAGAGGTCAGAAAGGGCTTCGGATTCCCCTGGAACTGGAGTTAAGGACGGTTCATAGCCACCATGTGGGTGATGGGAACTGAACCTGATCCTCTGCAAGAGCAGTCAGTGCTCTTAACCGCTGAGCCATCTCGCCAGCCCCAATACATAATGAATTTCTTAAACTCACAGTGACTACCTGATTCCTGAAGAAATATTTAAATACATTATAAATCATCTTAATATATGCTGCACGACCTTTCAAAAAATGTTCACTTAAACCAACAGCTAGCATTGTTTTCTATAATACAGGCTTTAGATAACAATAATCTGTAACCTGCTTTCTGTTTCAGAACAACAAAAAAAGCATGAACAGTGTTCCTCATGTCAGGGAACACAGAGTACACATAATTATTTCAGTGGGCTGATGTCACTGTCTAAACGCATCTTATGAACTTCTCTGTTGTTGAATAAGATTTAACGTACCTCTAGTTTTGTCCTACCATAAACATGATTTCTATAAACAATCTTGTGTGCATATGTATGTGTATATATTTATACTTTTAAAACAGATTAAATTTTAGACTCTGAGTTACTGGGTCAAACATTTCTGGAGTCTTTGCTATATGTTTTAATGTTGCACGCTCTCTCTATGTCAACTAGTTTACTCCTCTACAAAACCTTTATGAGTATTATATATTATTTCTCCCATTCAGTTATATAATATCACAATCTAAATGAGTATCATGGAGGTAGAAGAGACCTCACTGTTTAAGGTACAAGTGTCTGCTGTTACTTTGTGAAAATAAAAATCAAGTCATTTACATTTCAGCCTCAGAGCTGTTCCTATAGGGCTAGGTAATCTTTGTGGTGAGGGCTGTCTTAGCTATGATGCTTAGCTGGATTGCTGATCTTTACCCATTAGATATAAGAATGACAAAAATGTTTTCAGATGCTGTCCCCAGTGGGCAAAACTGCCTACTAAAAAAATACTGGTAAATTTTATTGATATAAAGGAATTTATTTGAAACTTATCCTGTTACTAAAATACACTTACATTCGCAGATCCATGATTCTCAATGTACTGTCTTTGGTATGAATTAGCAGACGTTTTCCATTAGGATGAACCTCCAAATAACTTATTGGAACGCCCTTGAATTCAGTTTCTTTAATTTCCTAGAATGATAAAAAAGGGTCAAAATATTGATATCAAAAATTCAATGCTACCCCATTTATAGAGGATAAAATTAATTTTAAAATGTCATTTTCAGCTGGGAATGGTGCCTCATGCTTATTATATCAGCACTTGGGAGACTAAAGCAGGAAGACTGCCATGAATGAGGCCAGCCTGGGCTACACATTGAGTTTCAGGCTATTTTGGGCTACAGCATGAGATGCTGTCTCAATAAGATAAAATACAAAATGAACATAAATTTCAGCTCTACTATAGTATATGATTTTAAAGCTACTAGCAAAAGGATTTCTGGCAACTTCAGCTTAGGTTTAAAAATAAAAATGACTAATTGAATTCTGGGGTTATATAGTGCTGCATTTTATTAATATGTATTTTATATGCTATTTACTTTCTTAAAATGCAGTCAATCCAAAACAAAAAGCAAATTACATAGGTTTCCTAAGTTTTCATTTTCTGTTTAATATCACTTAAGACAGTCTCAATGCTTTATAAATTCAAAACTAATTTTGCAAGTTTAGTCTAGTCTGTATTTCCTCATATAAATCTGCTTGTCATTAAAAAAGTATATTATAGCCATGTTATTTTGACATCATATGATTTAGACTGCAATCATTTTAAGTAGGGGTTTGACTCCTCCTCCTCCCTCTCTTCCTTCCTTTCTTATGGTTATTCGTAGCAGCTAATGAAGATGCATAACTTATGATGTCGGGTAAAATTTCAACACTGAAAGAGAATTGATCTGTCCAAGTCTTGAACAAGAACTACCTCTACAGTATGCATTAACATCAACCCTCAATGGATAAATAAAGTAAGTAAGGGTAAGACCAGAAACTATGAAACTTCTAGAACACATGAGAAAAACTCTGAATACTGGCCGTGGAAGTGATTCTTGGTATCATACCAAAAACTGAGGCCACAAAAGTATAAATATACAAACAGGATTACATTAAATTAAAAAGCACCTGCATAGCAAAGTACACTAAAACAAAATGAATTATAGTGTATAAACTAAGAAAATTATTTGCTAATCATCTATCTGATAAGGGATTAAAATTTATTTTTAAAAAACCTGAAAATTTATAAAAAAACACATACTACTCAATACCAGGAAAATAAATAACCTGGGTAAAAAATGGGCCAAAGAACTTACTAATTGTCTCCAGAAAAGACACAAAAATGGCCAACAAACATATGAACAGATGTTTACCATCATTATTCATCAGGGAGATGTATCCATCATCCCTTCCTCCCTCTTTGCCTCCCATCCCTTCTCTTCTCTAATATTATTCAGTCCTGCAAAAGAAGATGTTTTTATTTGCCACATAGCAGATAAGCCTCGACAATGCCATCCAAGGGAAAAATATTGCAGTCTTACTTATATGTAGACTATTAAAAAACTTCAAATATACAGAGAGATTACCAATGTCTGAAGAGTGGAGGAAACAGGAAGCTTTATGTCAGAGGACGTGATGTAGTAGGATGAATAACTCACCTAGTGTGCAACATGAAGTCTATAGGTAACGAAATTGTACTGAATATGGGATTCATGCAAAATACACAGATCATAGCTTCTCTTGTCACCAAAACACCCCAAAGGGCTATGGGCATGATGGATGCATTAATTTACTTCACCACAATAATAAATATAATAACTTTACTGCATGTTTTACTACACATATACTAATATATGTGTGTGTGTTTGTGTTCTCATAATCATGCTACATACCTTAAATGCACATAATAAATTTTAAAAGAAATAAGAATTGCCAAAGGTCTTTCTTTTGATTGCCAAGAGAGAGGGAAAAAACACGAATGTAAAAAGTTAGGTGTCAGTGTTGTTGGTATAGTGTTGAGCAATGGTGTCTTCCAAAATAATTTTCACTTAAGTCCAAAAAGTCTAAGAAAAGTCTCTTAACTTGAAGGCAGAATTCTGAATTGGCCTTTTTTTCACTTGATTTTCTGATACCTTTTGCAAAGGGGGTTTCCTTGCCAGAGGGACACTAACCCCAGCAGTGTTGAGCTAGAATAGTGCTACTGCCCTAATATTAGCAACTGAACCTCATTAGCAGTCACTGCTGCCTGACTCTAAGACTTACCAACTTTGTTTTTTAATTTTTAAAAATTTATTATTTTTATTTTATGTGTATGTGTGTATTGCTTGCATACAGGTAAGTGCACCTGTGTCGTTCAATGTCCGCAGAGGTCAGAAGAGACTGTTGGGTCCCCAGGAACTGGAGTTAGGACAGTTGTTAGCTGCCATGTGGGTGCTGGAATTCGAACTCGGATCTTCTGTATGAACAACCAGTGTTCTTAACCACGAGCCATCTCTCCAGCCCCTTACCAACTATTTTTAAAACTTAGAGGAAACAGTGAAATCTGACACCATAGATAGGAATTTTAGTGAGCTACACTATCACAAATCTGAGATGAGAAAGCACTGAAGGGGGTTTGAGCAGCTAGAAGAGGTGCAAAAGGGCAAAACAAAAAACAAAATGCAGATCAGTGTTAGGTACCAATCTGAGAAAGCCGATGGCAGATCTGCAGTTATCTGGTGATTTCCTCCAACATTTTATCATATTCATGTCCACACTAAAAAGTCCTTATTCTGAAGTCTGTGTATTACTGGCTAAGAAGAGTCTGTACACTAGCACATGGTCACTTCACCTTTAGGGGACAGGTGAATGATTCTCCACACTCCCCAGACTGCCAGCTGAACATAGCAAAGTATGAAAATGCAGTCGCCAGGTAGCTATATGGCATTTGCTACTAAAGAAATGTTCCAAGCTTGTCATTTCCTAAACTTTTTATTTTTGACTGTTTAAAAGAATGACCAAGCTGTCTCTTAGTTACTATATTAAGATAAAGAAACACAAAACTTTAAAAACAAGAGTAAATCCTGCATTCTAGATTTAACTAATTGAAACCTCTGTAGCTTAGGCAATACATCAAGTATTCAATTAGAAAGTGAGTAACATTAGGCTGTATGATGAATCTCAAGATGTCTATTGTTAAGCTGATGGACCAGACAGGACTGACTAAAGGCAAAGTATCCTACACAGATCTAACAAACTTGATTTAACTGAAGTTCATAGAAACTCTTTTTCTCTTAGGGTCTTTTTCAAAAGAAATACTATCTATTGTCAAAAATTATTAAGAAAAATGAGAAAGATGTAACAAGTAGAAACTACCTATATAACATATAAATTCAAGTTTTCTAATTCTTTTATATTTTAACTTAAAAAAATGAAATTGATTACAGAAGATTATAGACATTCTTTCCCCAAAATGAATGTACTCCATTCACTTCTATCATCACAAATTCTAAATAAATTACTGTGATTAAATGACAACCCGTTCATAATTACGTAACTCTGAAGACAAACATATATAACATTGCTGACAAAACAAAAAACATGCTGTTTCTAGTGATACTATTGGATCAAAAAAACACTAACAACAACAAAAATGGAATAGAAATCACAGAAAATTAGCTGTTATTAGGTAGTAATAAAGTATATGCCTGTTTTATCATGAAATTCAGCTAATGCCATACTGAAAAATGGAGCTCAAAGGACTAAAATGAGCTGAGATTGTAGCTTAGCAGGAAAGTGATTACCTAGAATGTACCAGGCCCTGTTGCTGGTATTGGGAAAAAAAAACAAAAACACACAAAAAACCCCCCAAAACTCAAAAGTAGAGAGTACAGCATGGCCAAAATGAAAATCTTTACTAAGTTGTTATCAATCACCTGACATAAAGATGGGGTACTCAATTAGCAATAATTAACTTTATCAGGAGCTAATGAGTGATAATTGATTTTTTTAGACTGAGAAAAACTTAATTTTTTTTAAATGAAGGACAAAACAAATTGGCTTTATAGCCTATCTTAAAGTCATGTGGTTGATTTCTCCCTCAATTTCTTTCATTCAATCCCAAGATTTTGTACCTTATTTATAGTCCAGTGGCGTACTGAGTGCTGTACATCAGTAACTTTCACGTAAGTATCCCAAACAACAATCACCCCTGTGCAGTCTCCTGAATACATGTGATGACCTATTAAAAAATATCAAATTACTCACTTAAGAATGGCACAAAAGCTAGAAAAAAATAATATGAAGTTGTGGGAAACTATAACATAGAGACATTGTCAAATAATTGAATTACTACTGAAAGCCTTTCCAGTTTTAAAACATCAAAAAGCAAAATGCAACTCACAATCTTATCCCAAAGAAAATTTTTCACTTTTAAAAAAGTATTTTGGTGACTTATTTTTTTGTTACTTATCTGAATTTGAATACAAAAAGAAACAAACATCAGTCCATATGTATAGAGCTCCAATTCCAAATTATTTGAATCACCCAAGATGTATGATTAATATAATGTATAATGTTTTATATTTCTAGAAAAATACCTATGTAACATACATGCTCAACATAATACGTAGGAACCATTAAAACTCAATAAACAATCAGAAAATCCATGAAATAAAATTTAACAAGTATTAAATCAATTCTTTAAAATTGAATGGGACCTTAGAGAGCACCAAGTTCAATGTCACAGTCATGCTGGGATATCTTACACATTGTTACTAACAGATGGCTGCTTGGTAACTATGAATTTAATAATTTACAAATCATCTTATTCAACTGGTGAATACTGCCACGTGTTAGAATGTTCTTTCTAATTCTGAGCAAAGAAAAAAAAATCTGTCCTCTGTAACTTTGATTTCATTCACCTACCAGAGCCTCAAGGATGTTTTCTTTCTTTTTTCTCCTCTTTTCACATTTGTGTATCTTATGGTCAAATTAAAAATATTATCTCTCTTTTATAATCTGAAGTACTTCTATCATGACAAAGGTTTCTTTTTTAAAGATTATTTGTATTTTATATGTATGAGTGTATTGCCTGCATGTATGTAAGTGCACCCATGTTATACAATGCCCTTGGAGGTCAGAGGAGGGTTGGATCCCCTGGAAATGAAGTTACAGATGGTTGTTAGTCACCATGTGCGTGCTGGGAACTAAACCCAGATCCTATGCAAGAGCAGCCAGTGCACTTAAACACTGAGCCATCTGTTCAGTCCTATGACAAAACTTTCAGACAACTTTTTTTTAATGTAAAGTGTATCTGGATATTTACATTTTTTAAAAAATAAATAATTTATTGAGAATTTTATACATACATATAAGGTGTTTTGATAAAATCCATTCCCCACTCCCTCCCCTCCAACACCTCCCATATCTCCCCATCACTTTTTTTCTGACAAATTCATGTACTCTTTCTTCTTCAAATAAATAAAATAAATAAACAAATAAATCAGACAACTTTTTATTCAGAGTTAACAAAACATGTTCCTAATTTAATTTCTGAAATAACACAGAAATGACAACTTAATAGATTTCTGTTTTCTCAATTAGTAAAACTTATATTTTGCATTTTAGGATATCTATAATAGTCAAATGCTTAGAACCTTAAAACAGTTGCAAATTCTCTTCTATGTGTGCATTAAAAAACTCCTGTTAATATATTTAACATGTATATTTGCAATATTATTTGGAGCTTTTTTTTTTTGTCTTTTTGAGACAGGGTCTCCCTGTAGCCCCAGCTGTCCTGGAACTCACTAGGTAGACCCGACTGGCCTTGAACTCAAAGGGATCCGCCTGCCTCTGCCTCCCAAGTGCTGGAACTAAAGGCGTGCGCCACCATGCCTGGCCCAAATTTCTTTATAAATAAAATGCCCGGAGCTTTTTCTATTTTTAAATTTTGTACCATTTAACTTAAAAATTGTTACTAAAAGCCGGGTGTGGTGGTGCACGCCTTTAATCCCAGCACTCCGGAGGCAGAGGCAGGCAGATCTCTGTGAGTTCAAGGCCAGCCTGGTCTACATAGTGAGTTCCAGGACAGCTGGGGCTACAGGGAGACCCTGTCTCAAAAAGACTCCCCCCCAAAAAATTACTAAAAATTACAATCACCAACCAAGATAAAAATATTTATGAAATATGGTGCATGTCTGTTTAGGAACTTAATAACTTAAAAATTGTGAACTTTAGAACTCCTTTCAGCTCTAGACTCATCCTGTGATTTAAAAAATAAGTATAATTAAAATATGCATAAATATTCATACATAGAATCTCTCTCAAGATTAAATAATTATTAATGAAATAAAAGGAATTCTTCCTGCAAATATCATTCAATTAAGAGCATATCCTGAGACATACCTTCATTATCAAAACAGAGAGAGTTGACAAAACTCTTGTGAGCATCAACCTGTCGGACTAATATGGCAGCATCTTCTCGCATATCAATTTTCCATATTCTTATCATAGAATCATAGCATCCTGTAACCACCAACTCTTTTGTAGCTGGATGGAATTTAGCCGTGTAAACGAAAGAAGGATGAGGTAAAACTCTGAAGGTACTTGTACTGTTTATTTCATTTTTCCATACTCTGGAAAAGGATAAAAAGTTATATTGCTTCTCAAAAACAAAAAATTCTGGAACCGTTTTTGGAAAAATCTAGAGCCAATACAATTTATATAAGCAAATGTCAACAACTGATAGTAAACTGATATTTATAACAATAAAAAAATATGATAAAGATCACATATTTGATGGCTAGATTATTTCACATTTTGATAAAGCCACTTCTTACCAAATATATTTTATCTATTAACTGTAATGTATACTGTAGAACTGAAAACTCTGTTGGACATAATACATTCTTTTTGCTTTTGTGTTTGTTTTGAGACAGGGGTTTCTTGTCATTCCATCTGGCCTGCAAGTTGCTATGCAGACCAGGCCTAGAACTGACCTGCCCCTGCCTCCTAGGGACTGGGATTAAACCCAGACACTGGGATTAAAGGTGTGCACCACCACACTTGAACAACAGAATACATTAAAAAAAAATATTTTTGTCTGCATTGGAGAGATGGTTCAGCACTGGTTGCTCTTGCACAGGACCCAGGTTCCACATGGCAGCTAACAACAATTCGTAACTCCAGTTCCAGGAGAATCTGACACCCTCTTCTGACCTCTGTGGACATTGCATGACACAGGTGCACTTACTTACATACAAGCAATACACTCACACACATAAAATAAATAAAAATAATAAAATATTTAAAAAATATTTTTATTATTGAGTAAATATACATTTTATAGTTGATAAAGTATTATTTAATACAATATACATTAAAGACATGGGAAAGAAATTTTAATGATTTTCCATGTAGGTTATGCACCTTGCTTCTGAAAATGACTACTAGTGGAGGCTTAGAGAATCAGACATGCCAATAATTATTATTTGCAACCTCAAAGCCTATATAATAAACCTAAAGATCCTAAAAACCTACAGATATTAAAATTACTCTGATTTCTCTTTTTGATTTACTTATTTTTATTTAATGTGTATGAGTGTATTGTCTGCATGAAGGTAAGAGTGTCAGTGCTGTACAGTGCCCATGGAAGACAGAAGGTGTCAGATTACCCTGTAACTGGAGTTACAGACAGCTGTTAGCCACCATGTGGGTGCTGGGATTCGAATCCACATCTGCAAGAACAGTCAGTGCTCTTAACTGCTAAGCCATCTCTCAAGCCCCCTGATTTCTTTTTTCAATTGTGTGGGTATATATGTATATGTGTAGAGACCAGAGGCTGACATAAGATGTCTTCCTCAATCACTTCTGCACCCTACTTTTTGAGACAGGGTCTTACAACAGTGAACATGGAGTTCACTGATGGCCTAGACTGGATAGCCAGAAAGTCTTAGGGATCCTTCTGTTTCCATCTCCTCAGCCGTGGTCTTACGGGTGTATATTGCTGTGCCTGATTTTTGTACTTAGATGCTGGGGCTCTGAACTCAGGTCTTTATGCTCATGCTCCAATCATTAAATCAAATGAGCTGTCTCCCAGTCCCTACCTACTTTCACTACTTGAGTAAAATAATGATATTTTGGCAGAAAACAGGCTCTTGTATATTAAACTCTACCTTTACATAAACACTGAATATTTTTTCAAATGTCATTTATTTCTTAAAAAGCAATACTGGAACAGTCTGTTCATCAAAGTATAAACCCAAGCAGTAAATTGTTTTATTAAATACACCATATTTCTCACAATGTGAGAAAATAGGCAAACATACAGTTGCCATATGATTGTAAATCAGTGGATATTTTATTTGATGGATTGTTATTAAAATCATAGGAATATATTTTTACCAGTGCAATTTATAGTTGATTTTTAAATTACTACCTAAAAATTAAAACAATTAAATCTTTTAGCTAAGTAGAGCTAAAAGAAAAAACGCAATCAGCTATTCAAGAAAAACATTCTGATTTTTCTCAGTAGCTGCTGAATCTATAGTCTGATTAATAAGAACCCAAGCTAATAATGAAGGAGTGAAAGAATGTTTTCAAATGAAAATAAAGCATATGTATCATTGCATACACATTTAAAAATGTTATTTATTTTTATTTTACGTGTGAATGTTTTGTCTGCATGCATGTAAATGCCCCACATGCATGCAGTGCCTATGGAGACCACATGAATGTGTTGGAACCCCTGGAACTGGAGTTACAGATGGATGCTGGGAACAGAACCCAAGTCTTCTGGAAGCACTCTTAACCTCTGAGTCTCCAGCCCCTGCATAAACATTTTTATCACAGTAAAACTTTACTGACTACACACTACATGAAACAGAATAGGTGCTGAAAGAACAAAATTACCAATATGAAGGAATATTATGGAAGTTAAAAAGTAGAAACCTCACTGACTGCTAATAAGTCTTGGTGTCATTATTTGAAAGACTATAGCTAGCAGGCAGAAATGAAGCAGATGTTCAAAACAGCTCAGTGTGTGTGTGTATGTGTGTGTGTGTGTACATGTATTTTTATGAAGCTTTTTGTATGAAAACTCAACTTATCAGTTTGCTCTTTAAGCAAGAGTAGAATCTAACATCAAAATAAATGTGTGCATTAATGGGTTCATGGGCTGTTCATACAGAACGAGAAAACATGAATTTGTAAAACTAGATGAACAGCTACACATAAATCTTTAGATCCGAGAAAGAAAACCACATAACAAAGTTAAAACAGTGTATGGGAAAGGGATGTAAGGAGGACATAGGTGCCTACTGTAGAGCCAGAACAAAAGGGAAAGTCCTTCTGACTATTGTAAAAATGAGTAAAGGAGAGAATATAAGCTGAAGCCATATGGCAAAGAGCTAGCAGGTGAAAAAAAGTTACTTGGGAAACACTAATGAAAACATGTGAAAATGATTTAGGGAAAAGGAAAGAAAAGTCAGGTTTGTAAATCCAAAATTCTACCATGTGTGAGCACTGACAACTCTGATTACCTTCCCTTTGATGACAGCTTATCCCTTATACACGTTCTTTATGTCTTAGTTCTAGCTATAATGCTTTGCTCTTCATTCAGTTAAAGCTTTCACAATTTTTTTTATATAGAGTCAGAATTTGTATCAACTTTAAACATAGTTAGAGAAAAACAAAATGAACCGTATGTTGTATATGGAAACCCTTCAAGTATGGTGAAATCTGGGTTAAATTATGTATTTATTTTACTTGTTATAAAAATACATTTATTGTGTGTATGTGTATGATGTGTGAAGGTCTGAGGACAACTTGCAAGACTTCTTTCTCTTCTTCTACCATGTGAGTCCCCACATGAATAGTCAAGGTTAAAGAAACTATTAAAAATGTAAATAAAACTTAGAATTTATCTTTTAAAATGTTTTATTAAGCCAATTCTGGTGGCACATGCCTGTAATTCCTGCACACAGGTAGCTGAGGTAGGAGAATCATAGGTTCGATGCTGGCCTGGGCTACAAGTAAGACCGATTCAAAAGAGAAATAAAGGAAAATAAATGTTAAATCGAAGGGACAATTTAAGACTAACTTCGTGAAAATGCAAATATTTAACAATCTATAAAGCTCTTTAAAGTATAAAGTACCTAACCCAGTAATCTATTTTGTCTACATCTATGTATTGACTGCCACAGGATTCTGGTCCCTATATCTAGCCAACAATGAAGAAAGAATCCTTGTTTACATTCTAGGAAATCTCTCAAGTACCTTCTTGCAAGGTGTTAATTAGCAGTTTACATAATAATCATTTGAAGATGGCGGGGGCCAGAAATGAGACATATTACATAAATTTAAAAAAATTTAAGAAAACTGCCCTCAAGGCAAAGTTCTACTATTTCATCAGTCAGTGTGCATGATGTATTTTTATGACAGTCTTTTCATAGGCAAGACATAGGAATAGTTGTATCTCTTTAGATTTCATAGCAAACAAGTACACATTAAGCACTTCCTAAATAAATACTCACCGGGCAGTGCCATCAGATGATGAGGTAAGGATAAAGCGATCATCTTTTGACCAGGAAAGGTCATAAATGATATTAAGATGGCCACACAATTCTCTCATGAAACGTCCAGAAGGAATCTCATATACTAATAAAAATATTTAGAAATTATGTTTCTAGATTTTAATCCAATAAACACACAATTTATAATAATTGAAATAAAAATCAAGCACCTTCTATAAAATTATAACCAAATATAATGTAAATATTAACAAAATTTTAAAATCTACTAAAAGTTTTTAATTGTTTTAAACCCAAGAGTATATACACAGAATTTTATAATGTGATAAAATTTGACAATATTCTTTAATGCACTATCAATTACTTTCAAGATGTTTCCCCAAGAGTCTTTGATAATAATTTTATTAGTAATATAAGAAATAACATTTACATTGCAATTTACTTCAAATACTGTATAACCTGGAGTTTGATGAATAAAATATTATTTTACCTTAAAACCAACTAAATTAAAAAAATTATTTAAGTAATGAGGAATTTAAAATGTGTCTATGTAAGAAAGAAATTATAACACTAAAATGATAGAAATCACAATGGAATTAGCAGCAAAGGAATCGGTCTGAAAAAGCACTGTTAGGTTTCATACTCGATGGTGTCTAAGCTGCTCTCTATACAGAAGTTTCCAAGTCTTTGCTTCCATCTAGTGGTGGAATCAACCACCCTTCAAAATACCGAGCAGTTCAAAACTGAAAGAGCTAAAATAAGAACTTTAGAAAAATCTATTCCCTCATAAAAGCAAAGAGAAGACTGGCAAAAAGTTCTCAAAATGATGCTTCAGCATTCTGAGAATTAGATTCTGCATAGCTTGGGCGAGCTAGGGGAGTATTTGTTCAAGAAAAGTGGCTGAATCTCAGTAAGAACACTAAGCTTGGTTAAAATGCTTTCACAATAACAATTCATTCCTCTTTCCTAAACTCTAAAGTACCCTAAAAAGAAAAATTAAAATCGTAAGCTCAGAAGTCACTAGATGATGCAGAAAAGGTCTGAAGTTCCCTAAAAACTCAATTCCCAAAGACTTATCCCTATTTTCAGCTTGTCAGTTCCAGAAAAGGCTCCAAGCCTTATTGAACCTGGCTCTGTGCAGGCTTTCCGCAAAAGGCCCTAATTCTGAGGTTCATGTAGAAACAATCAGTGGCATTATTTAACATTACTGCTGCCTAAGAGATTAACACCAGTTGATTTCAGTAAGAAAAGACTTACTGCAGAACACAAATTTAAAAACAGAACTCAGAATGAGATGGCTATAGGGAACTTTGAACAGCTCCAAAATATTCCTGAGAATCTAGGATCCCCACACATGTATGTAAAGGCTATGTGCATAAACCTGGTAAGCTTTATCTCTTTATCTGGCTTACCCGAAGAGGCTCTGCACAAACAGGAAGTAAAGGTTAAGGCAGTTTTAAATTGTGTGCTGAAGCACAAAAAGTAAATCCCAGAACACTGCTCCCTGGCAAAGGCCATCAGACCTAACCAAGCAAGGTACTAGCTACTAGATACAGTCTACAAAGAACTAATAAATGACAAAGAATAAAGACTTAACAGAATTAATCTAGGAAAGTCACTATACAACCAGAAGCAACAATAAATCTGAGATGGTAAGGGGGAGAAACAAGGGAAACAGAGCTGTACTGCACTGTGTTATTTAAAATGTCCAGTTTCAACATAAAGTTATGACATGGAAGAAATAAACAGGAAAGTACAGCTACACGCAGGAAGAGAAAGCAGTTATCAGAAACTGTCCATATAGAAACTGAGGAACCGCAGTTGATTTTTCTCAATAAAAGCTTCAAATATTATTATACATACGTTAGAAGATCTAAAGAAAACAGGGTCTAAAAGAACGAAAAGCATAAGAATGATTCCTCACAAAAAAGATCAGTAAGTCAATAGAAATGCTAAGAATGAAGCAAAAAGAAATTTTTAGAATTGAAGAGTAGGGTCACTGAAATAAGGAGTTCAGCAGAGCGGCTCAACAACAGACCTCAGCTGGCAGAATCACTAAATTTGATGACAGGTCAACTAACACTATCTAATTTGAGGAAGAGAAAATGAATGCCGAAAAATGAGTAAGTCTGAGATCCACAATGGACACCACTAAGCCTACCAACAGAGGCCATGATAGGAGTCTCAGGAGAAGAGCGAGAAAGGGGTAAGCAGAGCATCTCAAGTTAATAATGACTGAAGACTTCCACAGTTCGTGAGAAGGACTCAGCTGAATATTGAATAAGCTAAGTGAATCTTAAGTTTATACACATTATAATCAAACAGTTCAAAACCAGAGCCAAAGGTTTTCATAATTTTGGATTTAAATAAACATATCTAAATCTATGCAAGATTTCAAGTAAATTGTTTAGCCATAGAGAAATATTTAATAATATAATACAGAAAAATTTAAAGAATATAAATCAGAATTAAAATAGTTCCTTCATTATTCAAAGGAGAATAATCACTAGTATCTTGGAACAGGTTTCCCATGAATGTCATGCATCTAAGTAAAGCTCAACATCACCTAGAACTTATGACAGATACCCATGAGGAGCTAGTTTCTCGCCAAGGAGAGTTGATTTTTATTACTAAGGCAAAAAATGATGCTTCTAAGTCTAGAATAGTATGATATTGCTTTAAGAAAATCTCTTACAGTTATAGAAATACTTTTTCTTTGCCTTTCTGCTGACTTCCCTATCATAATGGGAAGCCTTCTTTGAGGTGTTTCTGAGTCATTCATCAGTTTTCCAGCATATGACAAATTGTTGGACTTTCATAATTTAAATCATCATGACTATAAGCTAAAATCATAATTGACTAAAATCTCCCATAAGATTTATTATTCTTTCATAATTCTAAATTTCTATATATAAAGTAGAAAATGTTTAAAAACTATTATATGTTAAAAAAATAACATCTTTTATTTGATTACTCTCATACCTGAACAATTATATAGTAACTGTCTTTTACCTGAAGAAATATATTTAATTTACTAATATGATGGATTACTTAAATTAAGATTTCAATGAATTTTAAAACCCAAACAATGTCAACTACATAGACTACACTGAGATTAAACAGGTAGGATTATTTCTTACATATAATTGGATATCCATCTCGACTGGCACAGGCTGCTGCTAATATCCTTCCATTGTGGGAGAAATCGAGACAAAAACATCCTCGTTCCCCTGCATTTAGTGAGAAGAGGTGCTTGTTTGGGATGCGACAAGCCTAAAAAATATTTTAAAATATAAATTAGATAACATTAAAATAAGACTAGTTAATCTCCATTACTACAATTTTTTTCTAAGGTTATTTTGCTGTGATACAGAGGAAGAGAAACAATTGTCAGCAGAATGATTAAAAAACAGAGTAATTATTTTTCCAAATACAGAGTTGGTTCTCTTTAAAATTAATTTGTTCATGTTTAACATTTAGTTCCTCTAAAATAAAAAAAAAATCAGTCTAATATTCTAAAACTATCATTGAGACATTGCTTTATATAGCCACAAAAAGAATGACACATCTATATTCCACTACAGCAAATAGTCACTTTTTCAAAGGCCAGAAACATTTTATAACCACAAATGTCACATATGTCTTATTTTAAATTCAGGGATGTATAAATGGTCATTCTTGTTTTTTTTTTTCCTCTTTTAAAATATCCTCTGTAACTGTGGTTTCAGTTACTCAAGGTCACCATGGTCTGAAAATATTAAATGGGAAATTTCAAACCCATGTGGTGGGAATCTGCCATCCTGCATCCAGCCCTGTGCATGGATTCTCTCTTTGCTCATTGTAGCTATTTCATCTGCCTGTTAGTACTAACCAGTTGCCTTGGTTATCAGACTGAGTGTCATGATACTGCAGTGCTTTGTCAGGTGACCTTTATTTTACTTAGTAATGGCTTCAAAGAATAAGAATAGTGGTGCTGGACAATTCAAAGATAGCAAAGCTGTAAAATGCTTTCTTTAAGTATAAACATGAAAGAGCTAGACTTATGAAGGGAAAAAAAAAAGATAGCGCTGAAACCTGTACTCGTGCTTAGTTTAACCAACAAGGTTAAGGTCTACAGTAAGAACAAATCTGCCTGTGAAATTTGTAAGGTGAAAAAAATCCATGATAATTTTGCCATCATACCTACAGTGCATAATTTGTGAACACAATGAGTAATAAATGCTTAAATATGGGAAAGACAATACATTCGTGGATAACACGAAAACATGTTATCAAGCTGAGCATGGTGGTATATGCCTGTAAGTCTAGCTGCTGGGAGGTGTGAAGTAAGAGGATCCCAGAAAAATTTCATCTTTAAATTCAACCTTCTGCAAAGGCTGATCAACTGATTAGAATTTCAGTGGTGGCAGAGAATTTGGAATGTTGCAGATTCAAAGCCTAATTACAATTTATCTTATGCTATCTTTAGCCCCCTAAATAGCCACTCCTTGCCCACCTCTGTTTCTGACTCAACATCCTCTGACTAATAGATAAAAAACCTTTAGGAATATATTAACAAAGTCCTAGCTCCCACCAACCAAGAGGTCAAGTGTCATCAGATACATCTGAAGCCTATAGCTGAGATTTCTCTTTTGCTGTAACCACTTACTAAATGTTTCTACCAATGTATTTGAAAAGTGCCTTGATTTATGATGGCTCTTTCCTCTGTTACTATAAAAACTTCATGAAACTGCTTCCACATTGGAATGTGGAATATGGGGGAATCTGAATTTGTGTTTCTAGGCCATGATCACTCATATTTGGCTCCAGAATAAACTACCACTTGTCCCCTTTGAGGTGAGAGTTGTGTCTTTGCATTGGCGCGCGCGCACACACACACACACACACACACACACAAAGATTGAAGATAAAGAAAACATGCTCTAATGACAGAAATGTTTTGCATCAGAAAGCATTAAGCCATTTTAGTAAGTGATTTTCTGACAAGTGACAATGGGCCATTACTGCATGGTTACAGAGATTTCAATTTATTAGTTAAACTAAGCACGAGTACAGGTTTCAGCGCTATCTGCAGTTTCTGGCACTCACTGGAGGTAAGGTGGGTGCAGCAGGGATTATTTTAATTTCAAAGTAAGCAATCATCCTTTGTTGGTCTCTCACTCATTAACTGTATTACAATTTCCTTATAATTTCTTTGTTTTCAATCCCTATTACCAAATAAAATTTTAAAAACTGGACTGCTAATATCTACCAGAGAAGCACCACTTACTTTGGCATCTCCTAATTCTACCTATTTCAATTAGGAGTAGGCCTTAGTAAGCTTTCTGTGTTACTAAAGAGGTTGAAATAAACATATACTGGGCCCTTACTGTATGTCATGAATGTTGTACCTCACTACAAATGTCTCTGAATGTGTTCACTGCAGCAATAGCTATTGTCAGTCAACAGTAAACATTATGAGCTAAATACATCTCATGAGGATTATTCAGAAGGCCAAGCGGAGCCTAATGGACCTAGTCAAAGAAGTACTGGCTTGCTTCCCAGATAGGTACTGCACTTTACACAAACAACATCAACCTTAGCAGATCAGCAGGTAGCATTATGAATAGTTACTAAGAATGTAAAAAATTCAAGACATTTGTTAAGTGTCAGTAATACACTAGGCACCATACTACCTACCCCTTTCCTTCACTCTCTGATACGATGATTAAGAAAAGAGAAAGGGTGGTAAAAAATAAAAAAAAAGCATACAAAAATAGACTGAGGCATAAGGAGGTCACTTAGACCACTAATCTTAGATTAGGAACTGTAGTGGAGGAAGATTGCCTAATCACACAGACTAACATCTCTGAAGCCACTGTCAAGTTCTTTGATTTCCCAGGGTTTGATATTGAATCCTACTCAGAGCAGGCACTCAGAGGAAGTTAGTAACAAGAGGGATCTCAAAAGCTATCCTGTTTCCTTAACTATTCCGTCAGCTACTAAATCTTGAAGTGCTTTTCTATCTTTTGTATTTGTCTCTTATTTTTCATTTTTGCCAGCACCCTAGAGATACTGTTGTTTTTAAGGTAAGAAATTTCTAAATGAATGTAATGATTAATACTGTTAATTTCACAAGACCTAGAATCATCTAGGTGTCAAACCTCTGGACAAGTCTGTGAGGTAGTTTCTACACTGCTTAATGAGAATGGAAAGACCCACTCTACACGTGGGTAGCACCAGTCCATGGGTTGGGTTCCTGACTGAATAAAAAGGAGAAAGCAAGCAGAACATGAGCATCCATCTCTCTCTGCTCCTTGATTGTGGAGGCAATGTGGCCAGCTGCCTCATGATTTAGTGCCATGGCTTCCCCACCATAAGGGGCTAACCTCAAACTGTGAGACAAAGCTATTCGTCTTCCTTCCTTCCTTCAATTGCTTTTGTCAGGTAACAATAAGAAAAGTAATCAATACAAGCGTCATTAAGCATCTCACCTGTCCCGGGAGTCGTTTCCACTTTACTACTTCCTTGGAATCTTCTAATCCAGGTTCTGTCTCAACTGAACTTGCCTCACGGTGACGTTCACAATACACTGGTGTACCTTTTTCCTCCTGAAGAGCCATCATGGAGCGGTAAGATGGCTTTATCTAAATATGTATAGAAAATGAGAAAAACTATAGTTTGTTCTATTGTTTATTTTTAAATGTACATTTATTTATTTATTATTACTGGGGGGGGATGTAGGTATACATGTACCATGGTGCACATGTGGAGGTCAAAGAACAACACAAGGGTTCCAGGATCAAGCTGTGGTCATGTGGCTCAGCAACAAGCATGTTTACTAGTGAGTCATCTTGCTGGCCCTAAAGTGTTTCTTTTTCCAAGCATACATTATTTTTTATAATATTGAGAAAAATAGTATGGAAATGTTTTTAAAATATAATCCATAAAAGTTATATTTTAATTTAAAAGCTACTTGATCTATGGTCCTATCATCAGAAAGTTTCAAAGTGTGGATAATAAAATATTAGATTCCCTGTATGTTGACTAGCTGTTAATTGTCTTTTACTGCAAGAAGAAACTTCTCTGACAAGAGTTGAGACAGTCACTATGTTGCTAGGAGTATAGCAGTAAGTCATTAGGAGTCATTTTAATATTATGTCCACTGAACAGAATATTAGCAGTAGGTTCTTCCCTAGGTCCTATGACCTATCTAGCCACAGGTTCTCAGCCCCAACAATGGTGCCAGGTATGGGTTCCATCTTGTGGAGCAGGCCTCATGGCCAATCAGAGGCTGACTGGTTATTCCCATAACATTTGTGCCACTATTGCACTAGTGGACATATCTTGCCAGGTCAGTTGTTATTGTAACTCACAGGCTTCATAGCTGGGAGAGATTGAGTGTTCAGTCCTAACTGGGACATCTAGATCATACCCGTCAGCAAGGCACAGGGATCTTCACAGAAGAGGGGGCAAAGAGTAGTTGCACATATGACAACATATAGAAAATCTGCGTAAACTCAAGCCGTATAAAATTCCATTATGGGGCTGGGGGAAGTGGGTACAATATCCCTGTCTTACAAAACAGAACAAAACAAAACAAACTAAAAAAAGAATAAAGTTCATTAACTATCTCTTAAATATCAACTGTTATAGGCTTAATATATAATCTTTCAAAATATCTTTCTATTATAGCAATTTGTTAAAATAATTTTGAGATCTTAGCTTTTTAAAAATGGCAAATTATTATGTCATTCTTAAGTAATAGACAAAGAGATGTACTATTAGCTTACACAGTCTGGAACTTTCAATCCACGTACGGTTACATACAATGTTGATGGATAACGATTTCTTGGACATTTGGACCACCATTCAAAAACCTCAACAACATTTGATTGGGATCGAGGCTTAGTAGGTGGGTAGTACAGCTGCAAACGAAGTTTTGAATTGATGTTTGCATTTCCATTGGCTCCGAGAAGCTTGAAATAAGAATATATATAAATCATTACCTTTTCTGAAAATAAATACACTCAATAAAGCAACAGCATAGGGTCGGAAGTTCAGTTTTAAAAGATTAAAGCAATAGTTTGAAATTCCTTATATTTATAAGGCAAAAGACAGAAGACTGATCTCAGTGGTTGGGCAGTTTCAGATCATTTTGACAAGTGTAAACTTGACAACTTTAAAACATTTCTTGCTAGCTCTCTCTGCATTTGTACAGCCACTTCAGTGTGCTGGTAAAACATTTACATTATTGAACCAGATGTTACTTTGCATCAATAATCAACATATATTTGTTTGAAATAATGTCAAAGATTAAAGCACATATTACTGAAAACAAAAAAAATTTCCATTTATTATCAGTATTTTGGCATCACTGAGGATTAAATATACCAGGGTCTCACATCCTAGGGAAGTGCTCTACCAGTGAGCTATATCCCTACTCCTTTTATTTTTCCTTTGATAACAGTCTCACTATAGTGCCAAGCTGGTCTTGAACTCACTCTGAAGTATAAGCTAAACATGTGATCCTCCTGCCTCAGCCTCCTCAGTAGCCAGAACTACAGGACTATATCAATATTTTTAATGATTAAAATTCTGTTTTAGTTTTTAAACTCAAAATATTTTAACATAAACTAATTTAAACCATTCACTATACTTTTTCGGTATTTTAATCTACCTTCTTTGCAAGGTTTATTTTATTTTTATTTTATTTATTATTTCTATTTTTATTATTTTATGTGTATGTGTGTATTGCCTGCATGTAGGTAAGTGCACCTATGTCATGTAATGCCCATGGAGGTCGGAAGAGGCTGTCAGATCCCCTGGGACTGGAGTTATGGACAGTTGCTAGCTGCCATGTGGGTGCTGGGATTTGAACCCGGGTCTTCTGCAAGAACAACCAGTGTTCTTAACTGCTAAGCCATCTCTCCAGCCCCACAGGTTTATTTTAAAACCTATTAAATGAAACAATATAAGCAAATAAATAGAAATTCTTAGGGAAAACTGAAAACCTCACCAGTTCAAAATAAGTTTTCTTAGGAAGTACCTTTCTAACCATTGTGTCCTCTACAAATTTGGAGTAGAAAGTTAGGAACTTTAGCAACAGTTCTCAGAGTCTGAATATGACTTAAACTGGAATCATAGGGATTGAGTACAGGAGACATATTTAACAACTGTTACTAACTAAATCAACTTGGCAAGTTAAAAATAAAGAAATAAAAGTCAAGAAAGACTCAAGTGTAGCATCCAATAGATCTTTCTATGATGCTGAGAATGCTGTATAGTTGTGTTATGACTATACTCTTCACACAGAATTATGGAGCCCTTAAGTGTGGTTAATGCAACTAAGGAAGTGAGTTTTTAAATTTATTATTCTTTATTTTATTTTATGTGTATGAGTGTTTTGCCTGCATGTATGTAAGTGCACCTGTGTCATGCAATACCTACAGAGGCCAGAAGAGGGTGTTGGATCCCCTGAAACTGGAGTTATGGAGGGTTGTTAACCACCATGTGGATGTTGGAATTCATGTGGATGTGGATTCTCATTCTAAGAAATCCACCCAAGACCCTGCCATTATGATTATGAATTATATAATTTACAGCTCAAATATATAGACTTTGTTATTATATGGTTTAAAATATCAACTACTACATTCCAGATGAACTCAAAGTGCCTGAGACCTGAGGCATAACTGGGAATTAGCATACAGTGTAATGGACCATTATAATAACTGAATACTGCTGAACTCAACAGTATAATAGTAAGGTATTTAAATTTTAACTTGGTTCATATCACTGTCTTACAGGTTAAGCCTACCTCAATCATTTTCTATCTATGTAGTAATTCCTTCAATAGATATTCACCCCTTTCTGTGTGCCTGTAATATGCTTTGAGCTCATGATAGTGAAGAATTTCAAGAGAATATCTACTATAATAAATGCAAAAAATATAAAAGAACTAAAAATGCTCAAATAGTTTAGTCAAAAAAAGTCATTAGACTCTGTAAAGCTTACAGTATAAGGAAGAAGATAGTGTTACACATGGGAACACATAGAAGCCATTATCCTTTATGGGTGTAGGGAGACGGTCAAGAATTCTTGGTGACTGGTTCTAATAATAGTTTAAGATGGATAAATTAAAATTCATAAGATTCTTAAAGGTAAAAATACTGTGAAATCTATTGTATCCTAACTGTAGCTTATGGTAAATGCAGCTGGATAAATCTGAATTTAAAAATGAGTATGAACAGTTCCTAATAAACTGCTTTATATTTAAAATCCCATAATGGCTCACATTGTTCATTACATTTTAATAATGTCTTAGACTCTCATCTATCCAATGCTGAAATTACAGAGTAGAATGTGAAAAGGTGGTCTTACAGGGTTAGATTCCTGTTTTCATCATCCACCTAAACTCTTTATAGTACTTAGTAAAAACTGTAATCAAAAGACAAATTGTGTAAGTAAATGTATTATATTTGGTTTTATTGCTACAATAAGAAGTCAGTATGGTCAAGGAATTCAGGTTTGCTGACTGAACAGTGGCTGTCATTGAAAGGGTTCAAAAAACATCTAATGAATGGACACAAGATGGCAGGACTATATGCATCATTCAGCACAGTATACAGTGTCAAAAACTATAAATGGCAAAGTGGGTATCAGTAAGCCCTTCAGATTCTTAATGAGCCTCACTAGGAGTTATCAATTCTGACCATCTCAATGCCACATTAGATACTAACTCCTTAGAAGACTGAGATGACTTAGGGGGAAAACATCCAATCATATTTGGAGATTATTAAGAGGTTTAAACATTTTTTTAAAAATTTTTGAGACAGGGCCTCACTATGCAGGCCCGACTGACCTGGAATTCACTATACAGATCATCCCAGACTGACCTCAATCTCACAATGATCCTTCTGCCTCTGCCTCCAAAGCGCTGGGATTAAAGGCCTGCGCCACCATTCCCCTCTTGGAGATTATTTTCAATGTGTTTAAAATGAATAAAACATACCTTAAGAAATGCCCAAGCAATTTTCCGAAAGCCACATTCTTGGTTTTGAACCTCAGAGTTATTCTTGATTTCTTCCATGCTTAGGAAGTCGAGAATCTGCAAAAAATTTTTAAAAATTATTTCAGAGTACTAGAGTGCCTAAAATTTAGTATTTTCTAAAGAAACATTAAAATAAAAATCATTTGGCTACTTTAAAAAATTTCTAGCTTAAAGGAAGTGAAATCATTCCTCATTTTACTTTCAAGTTAACTCAACTGACTAGTAAGGGTTCATTTTTTAACCACTTTTTATTTCATTCATAAATCTTTTCATTAGGATTTATTCCAAGGCCAAGTATTAATTGTCTCAAATATGACAGCTATGACACTTATCCTGATCTGATCATTATATATTGTATATATCTATTAAAATGTCAGCATAACCCATAAATAGATAGTTGTGTGTCAATTAAAAACATTTAAATACATTTAAAAAACTACCACAGGGAATCTTTTTGTTCAAAGGGTTAATTTATTTTAGAAACTTAGGACCCTATTTGGACCTCAAGTCTTCTCAAGGATTTTGTCCACCCTGCCAGGATATTAAAGATCAAGTAAGTGTAACTATCTGCCACAGAGATGGTATTCTCAGCACTTATTAGAGCCTATCACTTTGAACTTAATAATTCTTATAAAAAAGGCAGGCGGATCTTTGTGAGTTCGAGGCCAGCCTGGCCTACATAGCGAGTTCCAGGACAGCTGGGGCTACAGGGAGACCCTGTCTCAAAAAGACCAAAAAAAAAAAAAAAAAAAAGATAAAAAAAAAAAATTTTAAAAAAAAAAATAACTGCAGGAACCAGGACAAGGGTAAGGAAACAGTGAGGTAAAGGAAAAGAAATAACCTTTATTTTGATATATCACAGTGAAAGATTTATCGTCCTCTTTTTTTTTTTTTTTTTTTTTTTTTTTTTAAAAAAAAAAAAAAAAAAAAAAAAAAAAAGTTGAGATAACAAATCTTTATAAAAACACAGATTTCATTAATCCTTTTTCATTGAATACCTAAATATTTTTTTAGACAGAATACATGCTCAAGTGAAAAAGCACTGACAATGTAGACAAATATATTAGCAAAGTAAAAAAGAATTTGTAATGCAGACCAGTAATCATCATTAACATGTACATACACATACACACATAAGACAAAAATGTAAATGTTAATATGTGCAGATTCATGGATGCACAGAGGTCAGATGTGGATGCCAAGTGTTTTCGTGATTGCTCTCCATCTTATTTTTTGGGATATGGTCTCTCACTGAATTTGGAGTTTATCAATTAGCTAGACTGGCTGGCCAAGGTGCTCTGAGGATCCATTTGTCTCTCTGCCCTCCAGGTCTGGGATTAGAAAAGCATGTGTGCCTGACTTTAAAGTGGATGCTGGGGATTAGAACTAAGATATCCATGCTTGCACAGCAAGCACTTTACCCACTGAGTCATCTTTCCAGCCTCAACATTTGCTTTATACAAATGTAATCTTTTTTGTGTTCTTAAATATATGTATATCTGGAACTATAAATCTAATACATGCTATTTTGCAAACTATTTTCATATGACATGTAGTGGATACCTATCTCTTCATGTCAATATATACACATGAATATTACTTAAATGGCTACCTAGCAATTCTCTATAACTATTATAATTTCTATAAAAACCATAATTTGAGGCTATGGAGATGGCTCAGCAGTTAAGAGCTCTGGCTGTTCTTACAGAGGACCCAGGTTTGATTCTCAGCACCCACAGGGCAACTAACAACCATCTGTAACTCCAGTTCCAGGGGATCCGATGCACTCTTCTGACCTCCTCAGGGATTGCATAATAATATATGCAGGCAATACACATGCATAAAATAAAAATAATAATTTTTTTTAAAAACATAACATTTCACCAAACCTCTTAACTGACTGAAATTTGGGATCTTCTACCTCTCTAAAATTTTTCTTACTAAAGATAGGTTTTTAATAAATATATTACACATATAGCTGTATGGACCTGACATTTTTCCCCAGGATAAATATCTATGAATGGAATAACAGTTTTAAAGATTTCTGATAGACATCAAATTGTCCCAAATAAACCCTTAAAAAGTAGAAAATTTCAAGTAATTATATAGATATAGTATGTTAAAACTTTAAAAGTAATCAAAGTGTTTTTATAACCCAATAATCTATAATTCATTAATCTCCTAATAATAAAGTAATCATTAAAGGGTGCTGTATAGCAAGCAATACACTTCTTTGACAAAGTTCTGGAGATATAAGTTATATTCTTTTTAAAAAAAATCATAGTTTTGGGGCTGGAGAAATGGCTCACAGGTTATGAATACTGACTCCTCTTGCAGAAGGCCCAGGTTCAAATCCCAGCACCCACATGGCAGCTAACAACCATGCATTAACTCTAGTTCAGGGGAATCCGAAGCCCTCTTCTGACCTGACCTCCACACACATTGTACAAACTTGCAGGCAATACACTCATACACATAAAATAAAATAATAAAAGTAATCATAGCTTTATATAAATCCCATATAATCTAGTCACAGATGTTCATAAACAAACATAAATAACCTGAAAGTCAAGGATCACAAAAACAACTCCACAAATGAGCCATTAGCTCTAGTCATGCCAGGCTCCTTGCAATTCCCATGCTACAAATCCCTTTGCTTGGTTGAACTGGACCAAGAGGCTTTCTTTTCTTCCCTTTATTTATGACAAGAGAACATAAGCCAGAAAAAAGAAATGTGATATCCTAGGTCTGAGTTACAAAGCAAGTTACCTATACAAAAAAATGGAGCAACTTGAGGAAAATCATGTGTACTCCCACCCAATCTTGATACCCTTTTCAGTTAAAAAAAAAAAACAGAGTAATAAGTCAACTCAAAATCTCTCTATTTCATGAATCTTTTTGATGTTGACACTTCATATCTAAGAAGTTCTTTATCATCTT
>NW_008358774.1:5720666-5743818 GCF_000622305.1 Nannospalax galili | reverse complement strand
CTGGATGGTATATGCTTATCTTTTTTTTATCCAGGTGATGTACTGCTTATTCATAGGCAAGTCTGATACAATTAATAACTTTGCCTTTGTGAAATGGGCTCATAATGGAAGATTACAACCAAATAGAAAAGATTCATCACTTTAATGAACAGTTATTGGGTTGTTGTAAGGATTAAATGTCACACTAGAGTAGGTCAAATAGCTGACACCTGCTCCAGTAAGAGCTCAGCACATATGCCATCTCTGTTTCAAAAACGGCTTCTCACTGATACCACCACAGCATACTGTAAACCCTCAATTCTAGGCATTAAATTTTCACATTACTTTATCGTATAACAAATCTACTGAAATCAGTAACTTGCACTTGTACAACTAAATATTTACTAAAATTTAGTTTGCTTTCTTCAATTCATACCTCAAAGAACAGGATGACTTTTGGACACTCATCAAATTCTCGAAGCAAATAGGGAAAATTTTCATTAAATATAATTTGTTCTTCCCATTCTGGAAGTCGTGATTTTAACTGCTTAAAGTCATACGGCTGGGTCATAATAGGAAGAATGTAATCCACATTGTCTTTTTCATAGTAGGATGAAACAGGACGTTCACTGTTAGAAGAAAGTACTTCCATTACAACAATTCATTATATTTTAGAGGAAAAAACATGGCACATATAAAAAATAGAAATAACAATCATAATGACACAAAAGCAAAAATAATACTCTAACATCTAGAAGGACTGAATTTTATTTAGCAATTTAAAGTAGTGCATGACTCTCATCTTGCATTTACATGCTGCTAGTTGGAGTCACAGAAATAACTTACTATACAAATAGAGTGAAAGGTATGATTACATTTTCAGTAAAAGAGCTGAAATACAGCTACTCCCTCAGAAGTTGAGTTTGTGATTAAAAAGTATAATACATTTACTTAAATAAGAAAATAAGCACTAACTTTTGATTGTCATTTTCTTTATATGCCCTAAGAAAGCTAGTAAGTGGGTGACTTTTAAAAACAATCATATTTTACTTTCCTGCCATTTTCAAACAAATAACTGTTTTTATTAGTATAATCTGGCATAATGATTTATTTTACTATAATTTATATCTGGATCTTCAAGTATATATTCCCATTAGAAGCAATTCTTTTAATTTTTTTAAAAAAATTTAAATTTAACTTTTAAAAATGTTGTGTGGGCTGGAGAGATGGCTCAGCAGTTAAAAGCACTGAGTGCTCTTGCAGAGGACCCGGGTTCGATTCCCAGCACCCACATGGCAGCTACGAACCATCCTTAACTCCAGTTCCAGAGGAATCCAAAAGCCTCTTCTGCTCTCCATGGCATTGCACGACATAGTGCACTCACATACATGCAGGCAATTCACTCATACACATAAAATAATAAATAAAATAAAATAAAATAAATGTTGTATGTATGAGCGTTTTGCCTGCATGGATGTAAGTGCCCACAGAGGCCAGAAAAAGGACATCAGATCCCCTGTAAATGGAGTTACAGGTGGTTGCTAGCTGCCATATGGGTTCTGGGAACCAAGCTCAGATCTTTACAAGAATAGCCAGTGCTTTTTACTGATGAACTGTTTCTCTAGCTCCATATGTAGAATGTTTTTGTTTGTTTTCTTGTTTGAGACAAGGTCCTCCTATGTAGCCCCACCTGGCTTGGAAATTCCTATGTAGACCAGGCTGGACTGGATCTCATAGAGATCTGCCTTCTGAGTGCTGGGTTTAAAGATGTGTGCACCATGCCCAGACCAACAGAAACAATTTTAGGGAAAAAACATTTAGGATTTATTCACCTTACTTAAGCCCAGGTAACATATTAATTTCAAAGGAAAAGTAAAAGACTACAAAACCAGAACATTTACAGTATTTATAATGCATGCTTATGGTCTAAATTAGTAAACTTCATAGATGCTCTTTAGTACCTAAAATGAAAATATATGTTCTCCATTCTTCTGTAGAGCACACTGATCAGTGTAAAATGGTTGATGAATGCCTACTACACTATTCTCTGATACAAATCTATAGTTCTATGCCTATTAACTTTCAACCACCAATGGCTATAAAGAGGATGCCTACTGGAGATACTTTCAATTTCTAAGTTATATAATTTTTAAAAATAGCTGGACCTGGTGTCACATGCCTGTAATCCCAGCACTTGGGAGGCAGAGGCAGATGGAGCTCTGTGAGTTCAAGGCCAGCATGGTCTACATGGTGAGTTCTAGGACAGCTGGGGCCACAGAGAGACCCTGCTTCAAAAAAAGACCAAAAAAAAAAAATTACCTATCATCTTTCTTGACATATTGACCGGTATTCTCATCAATCACATGAATTTTTACCATTGGGTGAGAAATCATATAATCTGATTTAAGTCGATCAGTTCGGTGAATGTAAACTCCCATAACAAGATCATCATCAAGCAAGCATTTAGGATGAACTGGACTGTCTCGGCTTGTTATTTCATGAACACCATCACTATTAATCTCTTCATTATCATCTGAAACTAATGTGGGAAGGAAAAAATCAGTATTATGAATTATTTTCATCACTAGACTTACATATAATTAATCTTTACAATCTATGATTATTTGACTCTTAATAAAAGAACTTCCAGGGAAAAGAGCCAGATAGCTGCTAACCACTCACAAAGTAAAATAACTCCATTTGCTAGTACATTAAAATAGGGTGAGAAATCTTTAATTTTTTTCCTAACAAGGACAAACAGCACAAAAGAAAAAAGGTAAAAAATGAAAAGCAATTTTATCTAGGTACTTTCCCAATATAACTTGATTCATTTAGAGCTGGAATTTCAACTTTTAAGTAGGATGTTGCAGGATGAAGCAGGACATTGCTTTGCATAAAAATGAGGAAAGACAAATTGAAAACGCAACTTAAAGATGCTAGGGAAGTAGAGAAGCACTGTTTACTGCATAGACTAAAGTGTATACCACATGGACACCCTTTCACACCTGAGAATCTGGGTTAAATGTACAAATGCCATTTATAATATCATTGAGAAACATTAAATACCTAGAATAAATTTAACAAGACTGATAAAATTTCTAAGTTTATAAAAATAAATGAAATATGAGTAAAGACGCACATGGAATCCATAGGCTGCAAGAATCAATACTTTGTAAAGATGTCAAGTCTACTTAGAGAGTTGTTACATTGTCAGTGTCTTTAGCTTTACCCAACCTAGAAAAAACTCACAGTCCAGTAGACAGGATGAAGTGAGTAGAAGTAGAAAAATTGAGGTGGTATTTCCAAAATTCATATGGAAATTCAAAAAACAAAGAAAGAATAGCCTAGGCAGTGCTGAAGACCAAGCTGGTGTACACTACTGAACAAGAGGACCTGTCATAAAATGGTTATAGTAGTTGAGATTGGTGGTGTTTGCACTAACTAATGTGACACAACGGAGACCAAAAAAACATATCTACACTTAACTTGGGTCACATGGAAAAAAGGACTCACTGCTTCTCACTATATGAAACAATCAATTCCATATGAACTGAATAAATGTGAAAAGTAAAATACCAAAATTTCAGTACTTGAGATTTCAGGACCTGGGAAAGATTTCTTTCTTTCTTTCTTTTTTTTTTTTTAACTTAGATATGCTCATATTCTTTATTAGTGATCACAAACATGGGGCGAACTCCATTTCTTTAGAAGTCTCTGAAGAAGGGTGCTGCATAATTTAGGATTATTATGTGAGGACTTTTTGAAAATGTCTGTGGTGATGGATATCATGAAAATTATACACAGACCTTTTTTTTCTTATCAGCTCTTGTTAGTGTTTACGTATTTAATGTATGGCACAATGTGGCCCAGGACCATGTGTGGAGTCAAGATCAGCGTGGCCATCAAGGGAGGTGGGAACTCCATTCTTGAGAATCAGTCCTCCCAAGACTAAAATCTGTAAATGACAGAAACCTCTCCTGTTCCCAGCATAAGCTCAACACAGAGGCAAAGCCACAGCCATGCCCAACCTGGGATCTTGAGAGAGGGGCTTATGGGCAGTACTGCCACTCAGAATAGGCTAAAGCTGCTGTTTAGCCCTGGGAAGTCCTCCATCCTCCAATCTGCTCCACCAATAGCACACCATCAGAGGAATGTGGAACCATCATGGTTCAGGGTTCCGGGACCACAGCTCCAGGTTTACAGGAGGGGACCGCAGCTCCAGCTCACAGAGACCACAGCTCCAGATCACACAGGAAGGGAACACAACTCTGGCTCACAGGAGGGCTAGAAAATATTTCTTAAATCACAGAAGCCTTACTATAAAGGAAAAGCAAAATGGATAAACTGTTAATATAAACAACTTATTGTTTCAGTGTTACTAATAAGAGAGAAATAATAAGACCTAGAGTCAGAAAATATTTATAATAGATAAGTGTATATGTAGGTATATATTTATATTTGAGAATTTTTATATTTAGATATAAGATATATAAAATAGAAAAAGATCTATCCTGTTAGAAATGCACAGAGAATATGAACAAATTCACAAATACAAAATCCAAGAAGTAAATAATTATGTGATGCATAACTGCACTAGTTTTTAAAATAATTTTTTATTTAATTTTATTTTATGTATACGAGTGTATTGCTTGCATGTGTTTAGGTGTACCCATGTTGTGTAATGCCAATGGAGGTCAGAAGAGGACTTCAAATTTCCCTGGAACTGGAGTTATGGATGGTTGTTAGCCGTCATGTGGGTGCTGGGAATCAAACCTGGTTCCTCTGCAAGAGCAGCTAGTGCTCTTAACTGCTGAGCTATCTCTCCAGCCCCCAACTTCACTAGTTTTATTGGGAATCAAATTAAAGGCAAAATGAAACTATTATTATACATCCTAAGAATGATTAAGGATTTCAGAAATCCAACATCTGTGTTGATGAAGACATAGAGCAACTAGAACTCTTAAATTCTGCTAATATCAATAACTCAAATTTGGAAAACTGCAGTAGCCACTAAAGTAAAAAAAATATACATGATCTATGATGTAAAAACTCTTAGAATATTCTAAACAAAAATGCATGCATATCCTCAACAAACCATGTGGCGAAAATGTAGTTTACAATTTTACTTGTAATTGATCCAAACTAGAAAAGCAAATGACCATCAAGAGACTCATTAGATTTGTTGATGCATATTCACACAATAGACAAATATGGACAAAATCACAAAACTAAGAGTAAGCTCAATTTTATATACAATTTATATGGTACAAGTCTTTAAAAAAAGATTAAAAGGCTGGGCATGGTGGCGCACACCTTTAATCCCAGCACTTGGGAGGCAAAGGCCGGCAGATCTCTGTGAGTTTAAGGCCAGCCTGGTCTACATAGTGAGTTCCAGAACAGCTGGGGATACAGGGAGACCCTGTCTTGAAAAGACCAAAAAAAAAGATTAAAAGAAGCCAAGTACAATAAATATAGTATTTAGAATTCTAGTCATGTTCAAGAGAAGGGGAGTTTAAGGGACGCTGGGTGCTAAGACGGTTATGTTCCTTAATTTGGATGATTTTATAGGTCTATCTGGTTTGTGAAAATTCACTAAGCAGTAGAATTGAGGTAAGTATACTTTCCTGTATGTAGGTTTCAGCCACTTGTAAAACACTTTTTAATGTTTTTTAAATGAAGTCACAAAACATTATCAATTGCATGAATAAGAACCATAAATTCTAAAAGTACCTACTGTAGATAGAAGACAAAAAGCAGAAAGGAGGATTTAAAAAAAAAAAAGAGAGGCAACATGATAGAAATGAAAGGCCTGAGAGGAGAAAAGCTGTACTAGACTGAGGTGCCAGGAAAAGTACCATGCCTGGCAGAGAGATGCACTCTGATATCTGCAGTGTTTGTTGACTATTAACCATTGCTAGCTTTTAACAATCAAGGTAACTATTTGCAGACCTAAAATCAATGGCTTAAAAAAGAAATTTTCTAGGCCATAATAGCAACCTCAAAATCAGTATCCTTTTAGAGTTGAATTAAACTAAGTCAAGACCTAGAGTTGACTCATGTAATAAAATCATGGCAAAGACCCACAGTTATTAATAAAAGAATACCTTATGCTACATAAACCTAGAACAAGTAACAAGTACTTTGTAGAGATTTATTTTAAATTATATCCTTTTGGAACTAAAATTTCTAGTCAAGTTTATTCTACAAAGGTGCATAATTTTAATTTGAGTAACAAACCTGCTTTAGTCTTCTTTTTTGTTTTTTTGGGTTTGGATTTTGTGTTATCCAGCATACTGTCATCCACATTTTGTTCTGTTGAGCGTATTTCATCACCTTGATGAGAATCTGAAGTGACAGCTCCAAGTGGACATTCCTTCTTTTGTTCACCTTCAACTGCATCATCACAGACAGTTGAGGTGCTGCAAATATAACCAATGAGCCATTACAAATGTCTTATTACTGTAAGTATTAAAGGTACAACAGAGTGAGTGGTAAACAGAAGCAAGGGCAATGCTTGGAAGATGCACACATATCATTTCCTTTTTAAAAATGTTATCAGTTGACATTTTCTTATATAATAAAATCACTATCTGTCAAACTGGGTACCATAGATAATATTTATAAACATCTCAGATGCCAAGTTAAACTAAGTTCTAAACCCCACAGAATAATCCTAGTACTCAGCAGGCGTGGGCATGAGGACCACAAATTTGAGGCCAGCCTGGGCTACAAAGTGAGACATTATTTAAAAACAAACAAACAACAAACAATAACAAAAAACAGGGAAAAATGAAACAGGAAAAATGATTGCAGCCTATGTGAGGCCCTTTGAAAGTCAGACATTCCAAGTGAAGTCATTCTCAAGCCTTCTGAACAAGAGCAACTGTGAGACAATAAATGATTGCTGCTTTACACTGCTATGTTCTAGAGTATCACCAGATGATTAATTCATATATTACCATACCTCTGACGAACTGGTCATCTAGATCTAATAAAAGGGGACCTCTTTTTAGCTGACAGCTTAAAGGGAAATATCCTAGAATGCTGAAGACTAGTGACATGCAAACTGACAAAATAAACAGACTAAGCTGTCTCCTTAAAGGAGGATTTCAGGATGAAAATTATGACTTTTTTAATTGCACTGCTTCCTGTAGAGAACCTAAAATGAGTATACTCTCTGAAGTATACTTATCATATATACAAGAATAAGCATCATATATAGGAAGACTAGAATACCAAATTGCCAATAGTGAGTACCATTTTTGATGGTTGTTCTATACGAGTAAACGCTATTTGTATAATAGGAAAGAAAAATCGGGCTGGAGCAGTTCAGTTAAGAGCACTGGCTATCTTCCAGATGACCTGGGTTCAATTCCCAGCACCCACATGGTCACTAACAATGGTCCATAACTCTAGTTCCAGGGGATCTGATGCCCTCTTCTGACATCCTCGGGCATTACACAACATGGGTGTGCTTACATACCTGTAGACTTCACACTCACACACATAAAATAAAAATATTTTTTAAAAAACAAAGAAAAAAATCTATATTAATATATCAAAATATAAAAAGGAAATAATTCTTTTTTATGGGGAGAGGGGGGCTTTTTGAGACAGGGTTTCACTACAGTGAGACCTCAGATTTATGACGTAACCGAGGCTTGCCTTGAACCCAAGATTTCCCGCCTCAGTACCTAAGTGCTGGGATTACAAGTGTGCATCACCATGCCCAGCAGCTCTATTATTGTGAAAGCAGGCTTAAGTGGGTTAAAGATAGACAGTCTGGAGCTAGACTGTTAATGTTCTGTAGCTTAAACTCTCAGTTCTTAGAAAAATAGGATGGTGATATCACTTTTCCTCATAGGGTTGTTCTAAGGAAATCAATGAGCGAATTATTGTAAAGCTTCTAGCACACAGGTAGGTGCTGCATCATGGTTAGCGGTTATTATCTTAGTGAAAATACCTTCAAATATAACACTAATTTTTTATTAAACTATAAATTTCACTGAAAGCTGACAATAAGAGTGCTTTTTTAAAGAGGACTTTTCCCATTTAGCAGTGTAAGTACCTCGTTTCAGATTTAGACTGGGCTGGAACTTTCTTTTTTTTCTTCTTTCTTTTTTCACTGCTCAGTTTGTCATCATGCAATAGAGTATCTGAGGGGAAATACGTCAACTGCTCTTTCAGCTTCTTTCTGATCTTCTTCTTAATCTCCTTCGCCATTTCTTCAGCAACTTGGAGCTGGTACGCTTCCATCATCTCTTCCTTCCCTTCATTTGCCTTATCCCCTGACTGGGACTTGGTTCGAATTTTCTGAGGTGCAGAATCCGCCTTCTCTGGAGTTTCTTGTTCCATTTCTTGTGTGGTCTGGACAACAGTTATCTGGCTGCCGTGGCTCGTCTTCCTCTACACTAACATCGTCCTTTGGTTCTTCAGCTGCTGACTGTACACGCCTCACTTCTCTGGGTTATTAGTGGTAGTACAACTTGTATCACCACTTCCAGCTTTCTTAGTATCCTGAAGATTACTGTCAGTGGCAGCAAGCTAGAAAAAGAAGACATAGCAACAAAGATTCAGTTAGGCAGAGTCTGTGTCTAAAGGCAAAATAAGCTCAACAATGTGGACTATTGAGAGGATGTCTTGGTTTTAACATGGAGAGAACGATAATATTCTAGGGCAGATGATGAGCACTCCCAATTCACACTCCTAGCCCTGGATCAGCAATCGCTAAATGTGACTTCAGATGAACTCAGTTAATTAATATCAGAAAAAGTACTTAAAGACTTTTCAGTAGTGAACTAATTGCTTAAAGCTTAAATACTATCTCTTTAATGGTAGAATGATTCAAATTTTAATTTAGCTAAGAGATATTTGCGAAAACTAATCAAAAAGCCATGGAGTATGAAACATTTCAAGCTCCCCAACAGAAAATACACACAGGATATTTATCTTGTCTCACAATTACACTCTAAACCCAAAAGTCTTTACTGTAAGATCATTTTATCAATTGTACAACTAAAATGTCAAAATTAAATAGCAAGTTAAATAGCAAATAAAGTAAACACAACTTTTTCTCAAAATCATTTGAAATGATTTTTAATAGAAAAAATCAGTAAAAGGCTAAAAATCATAGACAAATATTACCAGTTAGAAAATAAATAAGAGAACATTCTCTAAGGACTTAGAAAATTAGATTAAGAAAGTTAATCAGCACAAACTCAAGCCAGACAAAATCCCGGACTGGAGTAGGGGTAGGCAGGAAGCCCCAGCCCTAGCTGAGGAGCTACTGGCATTTGGTAGCTGCTGGGAGAGGGGGTCAGGTTTCTTTAAGGCTGTGTCCCCTGGTAGGCTGACCACAGCTCTAGGGCAGGCTCCACATCCCAGAGTATTTGGGCACCACAAACTGTACTCCATTGGGGTTCAGAGGAGAACATGAGGTTGGGTGGATAGGGAGGTGGGAGTGCATCTGGGAAGAAGTAGAGGAGGAAGGAATATGATCTAAATACACTGTATGAAACTGTCAAAGAATATATTATTTTTAAAAGAAAGTTTTTCAGTCATAGATATATGAAATTTATAGGAAAATGAATGGAATTGGAAAATATCATGCTGAGTGAAGTAACTCAGGCCCAGAAAGAAAAATGGTGTATGTTTTATCTCATTATGAAGATTCTAGCTTTGAATTTTTATATGTGTTTGAGTGGGAGTTAGTATTCTTAGATGTCAGGAAGCAAGAAAGGAGCAATGGATTGGGTGGAGACCTCAGGAGAGGAGATAGTAAAACACACAGGATATAAAAGTAGGGGGAAATGTTTAAATGGGGATGGTGGATAAGATGGGGATGGAAGAGAGAGTTAATACGAACAGAATTCTGTTACTTCAAAAGCTAACCAAAAAGCATCATGATTTTTTTTAAGGAGACTGGAAAGGAGGTACCCTACATGGATGGATGCTGCTGCTGCTCCTAAGATTAACGTTTTTCAGTGAAAATCCCACTGCCAGGTACAGGATACCTCCCTAAGAGTTGCTGGCCAGAGAGGTCCCAGATGCTCCCCCAAACAATACAGGTTATTGCCATTGTTCTTGGTTGCCCATCAGAACTAAATGGTTAAGACCCTACCATCACACCACATATTCTGGTTACCAAACAGAGAAATCAGGCTGGAACTGAGCTAGGAACTCCCTCCCTGTTGGCTAGTGCTCATAGTACCCTAAGATGCTTATCTATGCAGGTTGCTGGAAAAGACCAAGTTTCAGTGGTCTTACTTGGCTGTGGACTCTGCATGCTGCAGTACAACCTGCCAGGCAAGATATACCACCGGTGCAATAGTGATGTGATTGAGGGGTGGATTAGTCAAACACTTTCAGATTGGATTTAGGGTCCACTTCACAAATAAACTTGGTCAAAAAACCTATGGTTGTGGGAGGTCAAAGGCCCTAGAGGGCAGGGAATCCTACTACTACTGTTTTTGCTAAAGCAATATGATGTCAAACTGCCTCCTACACTTCCATTTGTACTCATACTAGCCTGCTCTTAGCCTGGGGCGGTAAAGCTCCTTTTTCAGTGGGTGACGATTAATACACAGACTTGTAACTGGTCAAAGTGCTCAGAAAAACTGCTGAGTAGTTTAGCAACTACTTAATAGTTCAGTAACTGCTGAGTGCTCAGCCCTAACAGTAAACTTCTATCACCACTCCAAGGCCCAAGAAACATTTCAGAAGTAGAGGTGGAAAAATTCTAAGAGCTAGAGGATTGAGAGGAGTGAAATGTAATGCTGCTCTCTGGGTAGGGCATGTGTGCTGCTGTCATGAAGACAGCAGCTTTGGACACCTGCAAAGCCTGTGCCTAACTGGGCCCTTCAACATTCCATAATGGATGAACCCTACCCCTTCCTGAGGCGCCACTGTCAGTTAATGGTTGCTGGGGGGGGGGGGGGGGGCTGCCATTTTCTTCAGTGGTGTAGCCATTAAGTAAGCCATGCTCCAGCAAGTAACCGCAATGTAAGAAATTTTAAATAGGGAAGGGGGAGGGAGGAGGGACTGGAGGGATGGCTCAATGGTTAAGAGTGTCTGCTGCTCTTCCAGGAACCGGAACTGGGTTGCCAGCCCTCACTTCAGGCCCTCACATCAGGCTGTCTGAAACTCCAACTCCAAGAGATCCAATGCCTATGACCTCTGAGGCACCTGCATAAGCATACAGCCATACAAAGATACACATAATTTTAAAAATTAAAATTTTATAAGTTCTGAAGATGAAGGAAAAGATTCAAAGCTTAATTCTAACTGCCTATGACAATGAAAAATATCGTTAACTTTTTCAGAAACTTGTTTAGTTATGTTTCAATAGTGTTATACTGAAATGAGACATATGCAAACTTCTAATTTTTTGGTGACTATCAGAAATGCACAGCAATATGCACAAATTGTGAGGATACTCCAGAAATAACCAAATGAGATAACAAAGACTTCAAAACAGAAGATTTATGGTATCAAAGAAAAGACTGTAAAAATGAAACTGTGGGAAAAATTTTACTCTTTTCTTACCCAGTTACAACAGTTTTAGCCTATTCCATAAATCATATTATTTTAGCTCTTATATGTTGTCTTTTGCTCCATTTCATTCTCTCTGTTGTGTGTGGGTGTGTATGCTTGTGGGGTGTGTGTGTGTGTGTGTGTGTGTGTGTGTGTGTGTGTTGTGAAGCCAAAAGACCTCAGGTGTTAACCTTAAAAAAAAAAAAAATAATGTCTCATACTGGCCTGGAACTCCTCAAATAGGTTAGTTTGACTGACCAGCAGGTACTGGGACGCACGTACCTCCACCTCCTCATGCCACAGCTGGCACTTTTTTTTGGAGACAGGGCTCGCTGTAGCTCCAGCTAGCCTGACACTCACTATGTAGACCAGACTTGCCTCAATCTCACAGAGATCTGCCTGCCTATGATGCCAGAGCTAGGTTAAAGACATGTACCACCATATTTGGCCACAGCTGGCATTTAAAATTTTTTTAAATTTTATTTTACATGAGTGTTCTGCCTGCATGTAGGAAGTACACTGGTATCATGCAATGCCCACAGTGGTCAGAAGGTATCAGACCTGGAACTGTAGTTATTCATAACTGTAGTTATGAATGACTGTTAGATACCATGTGGGTCCAAGGAATTGAACCCCAGGTCCTCTGCAAGAGTGCTCCTAGCCATCTCTCTAGCCCCTCAGATGACATTTTTTAACATGGGTTCTGGTGACTGAACTCAGGTTCTTGTGCTTGCAAAGCAAATGTTTTGCCAAATGAACTCCCTAAGCCCTCTTTGAGCCATGTTTAGTTATTTTCTATATGGTTATTATGTTCAATATGGACATCCAATGGTTCCAGGATTCTTTCCCTGATAATTTTGGCAACTTTATCACAAATCAATGGACCTGGCCAGAGTAGAACATGTGCTTAATCATAGCAAGGCCCTGGTTTTCAATCTTCAGCACGAGAAAAGAGAAGAATCAACTGATCATGCACACAAGGGTCTGTTTCTAGATTCTAATCTGCTCCAAGGAGGTATATGCCCATCTTCATAACAGTACCAAGTCATCTTGAATACCATAGCTTTATAATGAATGTTACTGTATAATTCTATTTTGTTCTTTTCCACCTTGTTCTGACTCTTCTAGGCCCACTGTTCATATTTGCAAGTAAGTTTTATAATTAAATTTCCAGTTTTAAAAGTACTTGAATTATGATTAGGATTGAACCTATTTAATATATCAATATTTGGAGAATGGACATTTAATAATACTACCACACATTTTCCTTTATTTTTAAATATTTTATTATTTTTATGTATATGAATGTATTGCCTGCATGTATGTTAGTGGTGCACGTATGTCGTGCAATGCCCACAGAGGTCAGAAGAGGACATCAGATTCCCCTGGAACTGGAGTTACAGACTGTTGTTAGCCACCATATGGGTGCTGGGAATCAAACCCAGGTCCTGTGCAAGAGCAGCCAGTGCTCTTAACCACTGAGCCACCTTTCCAGCCTTCTGCTGTTTCTTTGAAGCAGGGTCTCACTACATAGCCCTGGTTGGCCTGAAACTCACTATGCATATCAGACTGCAAACCTCCTGCTTCTGCCTCCCAAGTGTTGGAATTACAGGTGTTTGCCAACATGCCCAGCCTCATTACTGATGCTATTATAAATATAAAATGTTTAATTTTTTACTTTGAAATTACTCATTATTTTCAATTTTTTTGGAATATTGACCCTACATTCTGCTAAACATCTCACCTGCAAATAAATATTTTACTTTTTTATAATCTTTAAAAACTACATGTGCAGGGGTGGGAGAAGATGGCTCGGTGTTAAGAGCACTGACTGCTCTTGCAGAGGACCCGGGTTCGATTCCCAGCACCCACATGGCATCTATGAATCATCCTTAACTCCAGTTCCAGGGGAATCCGAAGCCCTCTTCTGACCTCCGTGGCACTGCACAACATGGGTGCATTCACATACATGCAGGCAATATACTCACATACATAAAAATAAATTTAAAAATATTTTTTTAAAAAACATGTGCACTAGAAAATAATGTTCCATGTTTTCTGAGTACAATGTTCTAGAAAACCCAAGTCAAATTTTCAGCATTATGTTATTGAAGTTTTCTACAGTCTTAATGAGTTATTAACTATTTTGTAAGTTCTAAGAGGATATATTGAAATATTTAAGTACAAATTCTAAGAGGACAGATTGAGACATATACCTATAAGTCCTAAATGGGTGTGTTGAAATATTTAACTGTAATTGCTGCTTATCTATTTGTCATCTGGTTTCTATCAGTTTTCATTTTGTGTGCTTGAAGGTCTGTTACTAGGTTTATACACATTCAAAATTGTTACCTCCCTGATAATCTGACACATTTATCATGAAATATTCTTCTAAACCTTGGCTTAATATTCTTCTCCACTGTTTTTTTGCTTTGTTTTGTTTTTTATATACTAAAGCATACTGATATCAATATACTTCAACTTTGACAGGTATTAACATGGTACCTTTCTGTCCATCCTTTAAATATTAACCTCTCTTTGTCTTCAACACAATCTTGGGCCTTTATTTGCCAATATTAAAATTCCTTTGAGTTGGTCTGTATAGTTTTACTTCATATGATCCATTATACAGCTGGTCTAAAGCATAAAATTCTTTTATTTGCTGCCATCTGTCCCGCCATTTCTTTTTCCTATTTTTCTGCTGTCACATTTTTTTTTTGTGTAATTTCATCATATCATTATTGTCTTGTAGCTATCTTTTTAAGTGACTGCTCCAGGTTTTATAACATAAATCTCAAACATCACCATCACCAAGTAATGCCACTTCACATATTATTTTTAATGTATATGATTTTATGTGTGTGTGTGTATTGGGAATAGATTTAAAAATCAGACATGCACATTTAGTTAAGAACTGTTATGGCTACTTTTATGCTTTAATGATAGCATTAAATAGCTGCAGCAGAGAGACTATGCCTAAAATATTTACTATTATCTCTAAATGTATTATTTGGTTAATTGCATTTACTTAATTGATTAATTGGTTAGAGAACCTCTTAAACCAAATTTAAACATATAAAATATGAATTCTGTACATAAATTTCATTAATTACCGTAGGCACATCTGGGCTTTAAGATAAGCAATGATAAATAGGGTTAACTGTTGACTTAATCAGAATCCTATTAAAACAAAGATGATTTATTTGTACTATGGGATCTTCCAAATAAAAACTATAGAATATTTTTCAATTGAAATTTGTGCCATAGTATCTTCACTACGTCATGAGGCTTATATCCAAGGCTTTATCTCTTATCCCAATCGTATAAAACTGGCTTTAATACATTTTAATCAGTTTAGAATGCTGAAATCAGGTTAAACAAGCTGGATTATGTTTGAGTAAGATGTGTTTGTGTGTGTATGTGCATATATACATATGTGTGTGCGTGCGTGTGTGTGTGTGTGTCTGTGTGTGTGTAAAAACAAAAAGTTGAGAAAGGCAGTTAGGAATCTATCTTGGCATATTAATAAACTTTTTAAACTCTTTAAGTAAGTAACGTTTTAATGTGTTTTTAAGAAAATAATCTCTTGAGGGCTGTGGTGGCACACGCCTTTAATCCCAGCACTCAGAAGGCAGAGGCAGACGGATCTCTCTGAGACTGAGGCCAGCCTGGTCTATGTGAGTTCCAGGTCAGCTGTGCTTACAAGGAGACTGTCTCAAAAAGACCAAAAAAGAAAAGAGAAAGAAAATCTCTGTCAAGAGAACATATATTATTAAACATTAGTAAAATATGCTTGTGGGTAGTATATTTGTGGATAATGAATTTAAATATCTCTTCATCTGCCACTGAACATTTTGCTACAACAGAAAAGGTTTTAGCACAGTATTTATACCATCTTCTCTAATGAATACCATGTGTTTTGTGTCAAAGCTATCTGAAATCATGGATAAACTCATATCTATTCTTAAACTTCCAATTTTATTTAAAGATGGGAATATGTCACTACAATGAAGATATTAATTCCTAAATCAGAATATAATATTCCCATGTTTTGAAAGAAATGGAGGAAGAGAGGGTAGGAGGGAGGGAGGGAGGCAGGGAAGAAGGGAAAAGAAAATGAAAACCAGGAAGCATTATGTCCAGCTGGCTCATGCACTGAGTCAAAGCTCCAGTTTTCCCAGGCATCCTCATTCAGGCTCCTCTAGAAAAATCTGAGAATACTAAAAAGAAAAGAATGATTATACAAAGAAATCTACTTATGCAGCTAGTTTATATAATGAGTATCTAGTATACAAAACAAACATTGCTAAATGCATTCAATAAAAACTCTTACATGCTTACAAAATAACTAATAAAAGGTTGTGTTTATTCTTTCAAGTAGATATAACCTGGTCACCTACTTTAGAAAAAAACTTTTATTGACAGCTTCATAATGTATTTAATGAATTTCAGTTATTTTCACCCCTATTGCCCTCTCTCATTCCCCTCCCTCCTCCACTGAAACCCTTCTTCCCCCTCAACTTGTGTGTGACCCACTGAGTTTGAATTAGGGTTACTTGTCTGAGCATAGGTGGAGGGTATTTACTGGAGCATGGGCAACACAACTAGAGAAAATGACAGCCTTCCCCTAGCAACCATTAACTGCCAATAGGCAGGGATGGACCACATGAGCCCTTCCCCTGTCCATGATGAAATGCTGAAGAATGTAATATGGGGAAGGTTAATCCTAACAGTGAGTTCACAAATATAATGACTGCCATGTCCTGAAAAATCTTTTCGCAGCACACTTTCCTGGAGCCTCCTCTTCTGTGATGTTCCCTGAGCCTTGGAAGAGATGAAACAGAAATCCTGTTTAGGGCTGTGCACACAACAGTCACTTATTCTTGACACTTTGGGGTCATCTACTTTGTGATTCATACCAAATTACAAAAGCGAGAGAGGCTGCAAAGGTGAGTGCAAAGCATCAGTAATTGAAACTTGATACAACATTAGTAAAAAAAAATATAAAGCAAAAAATGTAAGATTTACACTAGTTTATGTTTATTCAATATACAAGAAAACAGGTAACCTATATTATGACTTTACTATAAAGCCTTGCTTATATTGTTCAATTATTGTACAATTATAATGGATACTTCTTATGGGGACTCGAGTTTTGTGTGAGACATGTTTAGTTGAGCATCCGAATGGCACTATGCAACTACAAGCATCAGCTTCATTTCTAGATTCAAATCCTAATTCCACCTGCCAGAAGATTAATCTCTATGGACCTCAATTTCCTAATTTTTCAAGAGAATAACAATATTCACAAGGTTTTACAAAGATTAAATGGTAATATACAAGCAAAACACCTGGTGTAATACCTGGCACATGGCAAGCTTCAAATGTACACATAGATAGCAGTGATAACAGCCATAATAACACTGTTTTATAGCAATAATAACAGCATGTCATGTTTAGTACGCAGCAAAATACATCGATCCAGCAGGTACAGGCTGCAGATCTAGAAAATCATCTACGTAAGGGATTGTTTTGGTAAAATAAAATGACAAAATGTGTAACTCTGGGACCTCTCAAAATGAGGAGACTGCTGTAAAAGAGAAGCAGGCAGAGGGAGGCATAGGCAGTGTGCAGCGGCAGAAGATGCTGTAAATTCTCAAGACTGCCTTCTAGACGTACAATCCAGAAGTCACGTGTGCCAAAGCTGTTTATGGAGGAGCAGAATGCTGACAGCCACAGGTTTAAAGAATGTGTGGAAGATCAGATATGTAGGAGAGGCATGTGATAATTCTAGGATTTTGCTGCTTACCACTGTGTCGAAGGGGACTGAGGATGTAGCTCAGTGTAGAAACCCTGCTCAGGACACACAAGGTCCTGGATTTTATAACAGCACCTCAGTATGCTCTGATCTTCATTAATCCATTTACCTCAACTGTGAACTAACCTCGTAAAATGCTCTGTAACCCCCAACACACTGCTACCTTTTGAAGGACCACATCTGTGCATCTCAGTTTTCAAAATGGTAGTGACAGGAATTCTAGAATCTTCTCTTACTTATTTGATAAGTGGCTTTGAACAAACTAATTTTACTAGGCCTTGATTTTTTTTTTATTGTCTGAGAAATTAAAATGGCACCCATTTTATTAAAAGGAGAAAAAGAAACATCAAAAAATAAAAGTCACACACTGCAGCTGCTCAGTACAATTACCGTAAATCCTTTGAAAAATAAATGACAAAATACATTATTAAGTAAAATGTTTATATTATCTATTATTTAATAGTTCAACACACAACTGAATAAGCACTAATATCACTTAATAGTAACACAGCAAATACATTACAGAAATAATCATTTTTTAACGTTAATGTATACTACAGCAAACATTTAGAGTAATATTTGATTTACAACATCACCAAAAATTAAGATTAGAATTACTAAAACATCCTTGGATTTTATATATACCATTTAAAAAATTTTAAGTCAAAAAATTAGCATACAAGCTATTAGATATCATTATACTATTATTTTAAAACGTCGTGATCCAGAAGCTTCGAAGAGAGACTACGCAGAAAAATTGATTGGATTACGTGTCATTCCCACCCCCACCCACATCCTCTGATAAACACGCAATATGTGACTACCTATCAGGCAGGGGAAGAAGAAAACAGTGACGCTTAGATGATTCATCCTAACAGAATTCATAACAAAGAAAAAAAAGAAAAATTTTTTTTCATAATTCAATATATCACCAATAGTCTTCATAAATAAGATTCTAAACGTGGTTTTAATTTTGACATTTGAGTATTTCAAATATTCTTTTAAAAAAATTTCCAGGATCTTCATAATAAACAGTCTTCCCAAAAGCCCAAGCAATCGTTTCTGCAACAGGTGAAAAACCTGTTAGCATCCTTTTCTTTAAAAATTAAAAAGCCACGTTTCCACGGATTTTTTTTTTTACAGTAACAATGAAACACAAATCGATCACCTTTTCTCAGCTGTAAGTGCGACAGCATTTCACTGGCCCAAGATTCAGCACCGGGTTGACTCTCTAAAAGGAAATACACTTAGCACTTATCTGCTTGGAAGCTTTTAAGCCCGAATTTAGAAGGAAAGACTGAATTCCCTCGGTTGCAGCACAGCGATGGACAACCAGGACCAGGAGAGCGGGAAAGTGGGCGGGTGCTGGCAGTCCACATCCACTGATGGCACATCCGCGCTCGGACTGCGTGGCACAGCTCATCCCCGCGCCCCACTCCCCAGGCCCCAGCAGCCCTCCCTCCGCCCCGGGGGCCCCGCAGGCCGAGTGCCGGACCCTGGATCTCGCCACACCGCGCCCGCAGGATACTCACGGAGGGCAGCGCGCAACGCGTCCTATCCCGCCCGAGCAGCAACCCCCGCGGAAGGAAGCCAACAGCAGGGCCGGCGGAGGGACGCAGCGATTCGACCACCTCAGCCGCCAGCGACCCGCGCTCTGAAGAGTGCGAGGGTGCCGCAGTGCGGGCCGCGCGCCGCCGCCTGACGTCAAGTCTGCCTCTGCCGCTGTTCCCTTAGCAACTCAAGTCTGCCCTGGCTGCCGGCTGGACCGCGGCCTGGCCACGCCCCCCAAGCCGCAGCTGGCTGGTTTCCGCCGCTGGCGCTTGTGGTCCCTCGGCGTCCAGCGGCCGCGCGCCTCGGCTGCGGGTGCGCGCGCTGGGCGGGGTTTCCGCCTGCCAGATGGAGCCGGAAGCCAGCCGGAAGTGTGCTGTGTCTGCTCAGAATCCATGCCTGTCCTCATCCCGGGGAAAGCCCTGTGCCCGAGAGCTCTGCCTAGCTGGGGGAGAAACAGGTGGTGAGGCAGACGGGGAGGCTGCAGGGAGCCCGCCCCCGACAGAGCCAGGAATGAATGGGGCAGGGAAGCCGAGAAACAGTCACCCCGTACGCAATCGCGCCCACAAAATAAAAGATGCTTTTAAGTGTGAAGAATGAAGTCTATTACTGACAGAATCCTAGGGGAAAGTATTCACGATTCGACTAGCGCTGAGTTGGCTATGTTGAAAATGAAGATAAAAACGTCATGTTTTCTTCTAACGCCCCCTCTCCTTTGTTAATATCTGCTCCAGGCGCCATCTTTAGCTCTGAGTCACCAGGAGTGGAAAAATACTAGATGCGTTGTTGCTTTACTCGAATTAGAGGCCATTTTCTGCGTTTTTACACCCACCCAATAACCTGTTGCGTCATTTATGGTGACAGTACTATCTGTTTCTTTGAAGGCCATCTTTTCCTTTCTTGTTATCACGTCTTATACAAAGCAAATCTCATTTGGTTCTCAAAATCCTATGAGGAGACCATGAGAAATGTTACCAATTCAAACAGCTTTATTTACCAAATAAAGCTGTTCGATTTTCCACTCAAAAATCTCAGTATTCCCCTTCTAGGTTTGTATCTCACTTTAAGCACTAAATAAGAATACTTAAGGTGACACTGAAATAAATATTATTTTTTTAAATGAAGATAAAGAGGACTGGAGAGATGGCTCAGCGGTTAAGGGCACTGGCTGCTCTTGCAGAGGCCGGGATTCAGTTCCTAGCACCCACAAGGGGGCTAACAACCCTCTGTAACTCCAGTTCCAGGGAGGGAGGGCATCGCACATCACGGGTTCACTTACATACATTCATGTAATACACTAATACATATAAAAATAATAAAATATTTTTTAAATGGTGATAAAGGTCCCCCTTAAAATTCTCAATTAATCAATATAGAAGGAATGATGTATGAAGAAATACCACCACTTGGCAATAGAGTAACCATTTAGGAAAAAATTCATCAAGATATGCTAAGGCCAGAGAATAACAGTTTAAGAGACACGTGATTATATATGTATATATAATATGTATACATACACACATCTGATGTAACCCACTAAGTACACAGTTACAAAGGGAAAAGGTACAAATTTTACAATGTAGAAACCTGCCAATGGTGATTGCCGTGGTTTGAATGAAAATGTCCCCCTGGGGGTCCAAGTATTTGGACATTTGGTCCTAAGTCACCAGTGCTATTTGGGGAGGATCATGGAATCTTTAGGAGGTTTGGCCATGCTGGAGGAAGCAGGTCACTGGGGGTGGGCTTTGAGAGTTCTTAAGCCTTGTCAGATCCGGAGTCTCTCTGCTTCCTCTGCCTGCTTGAAGACTTTGAGTGCTTATCTTTCTGCTCCAGCCACCTCTGCCACTATGCCTGGACTCTAATCCCTCTGGAATCCTAAGACAAATAAACTCTTTCTCCTATAAGTTGCCTTGGTCACAGTGTTTTATCACAGCAACAGAAAAGTAAATAATACAGTGATTGAAATCCTATTACCAATCAGGCAAAAAAAAAAAAAAAAAAAATCAGCATCATACTCCACCTGGAAATAGACCCTTAGAACACAATTCTGTGATATTTCTGCCAAAAAATGCACAATCTGAATCATAATATGAGGACTCAGACAACCCCAAACTGGAGGACATTTAATAAAACATGAATTTCCATTCTTCCAATGTTAAAATCATGAAAGACAGCAACTAAACATTTTTGGAGGAGAATGAAGAGACAGGATTACTTAATAAAATACATGATTTAGAATTGAATCCTTTGGCTGTTGGATCCCATTTTCTTTTTAAACCGACAGAAATGAAGTAAGTTTTTTTGTCAGATGAAGGTATTTTAGCAATGTTGACTACCTAAATTGAGTGACTGTACTCTGTTAACATAGGAATTATCTTTGTGGTTTTAGAAAATATGCACTGAAGTATATAAAGATAATGAACCTTTTTTTTTTATTACTTTCTCATTGCTGTGATAAAATACTTGACAAAAGTAACTTAGGGAAGAAAGGGTTAATTGTGGTTCACAGATTGAGGTACAGTTCATTATGGCAGGGGTGACATATGAGCAGGAGCAAGAGGTAGCTGGCAATGGTACATCGGGTCAGGAGGCAGGGAAAGACTTTCTCCTTTTTATTTTGTTAGGACTTTAGGCTATGGATTGGTGCCACCCTTGTTCAGGGTGGGTCTTCTCTCTTTTGTTAAACCTTTCTGGAAATACTCTCCTAGATACACTGAGAAGCAGGTTTCCACAGTGACTTGAAATCGTATCAATGTTAACAAGTTTAACCATCACAACTCCTCTCCTTATTAACTTGATGTCCAAATATTATCAGTGTAAATCATAACATTTCATCCCTGCCCCCTAAAGTCTCATTTTCATCTCATAATGCAAAATGCATTTAGTCCATTTCTAAAGCCCCCATAGTCTTTAACAGTCTCAACAGTGTTTGAAAATCCAAAGTCTCTTCTGAGACTTAAGATATACTCTTAATTGTGAGGTCCTATAAAATAAAAAACAAGTTACATGTTTCCCATATTGAATTGAACAGAGTAGACATTATCATTTAAAAAAGGAGGAATGGGATACAGCAAGCAATGATATGACCAAAGCAAGAAATCTAGCAGGGAAAACATTAAATCCTGCAGCTCTGTGTCCCATACCTGTGACTTCTGATGAACTCATCTGGGCTCCAATACACTACCCTCTAGCTCTGCCAACTACATAGCCTCTCTCTGTCTGGTTCTACTCCATGCCTAAAGTTTTCATCAGCAGATCTCTTATGTCCTGCATCTTTAACATTCTTGGATCTCCACTGTAACTTGTATCTCCACTCACCTTTAGAACTTCAGACATGGTGTTTCAAGGCCTCCTTTCAAGGATGCTGATATCACCACAATGGCCTGGCTTTAGCTGCTGTCCAGAACCTTGGTTCTATGATGCCTTTACTACTGCATCTTTCATGTCTCCAATACTGGTGGCATGTGAATGATGCTGCCAATTTTGTTGCCAGCTTGAGGTATAGCCTGTCCCCATTAGACCACAGCTGTAGTGGCCTTTGTATGCCATGACTGAATCTATGAAAACTGTTTTCGAGGAAGTTTTTTTGTTTGTTTTTTTGTTTGTTTTTTTTTTTTGAGCAGGAAGCCCTTTCTTCGGCATTCTCAATTTAGGCTCTCTTCTTTCAAATGAATTTGCATTTTTACAAATTAGAATCTTCAGTGGGTAAGATCTAGCTCTCAGAACACCTTTCCTGTTGTCCCAATGCAAAGCACTAGATTTCTTTGTGCGTGAGTGTGCATGTGTGTGTGTGTGTGTGTGTGTGTGTGTGTGTATACTGGTGAGAGGTGTGTATGTGTGTGTGTATACATATGTACATTTCCAATTGTGTATGTGTGAGTGCAGGCTTTCATGTGCCATGGTGTGCAGGTAGAGTTCAAAGAACAACCTTGGGTATCTATCCTCATCTTTCACCTTGTTTGGAACACAGTCCTTTTGTTTATCTGCAGCATATGCTAGGATAACTGATGTGCAAATTTCCAAGGGTCCTCCTGTCTATTCCTCTCATCTCCCTCTAATCCTGCACTGGGATTACAGACACTGACACTAAGTGTTCAGTTTTTACATTAATTCTGGTGATTCAAACCCAGGTCCTTATACATGTGAGGATACCCAATAAGCCATCTCCCAGTCCCACATTTCTCTTTAACAGGACCAATCCCTTTAATAATGCCAGCTGCTATGGTAAATGTTTTAACTGTATATTTATTTATTTATTTTTATTTTTTTACTGTC
>NW_008358774.1:5704955-5718887 GCF_000622305.1 Nannospalax galili | reverse complement strand
AGCAGTAAAGAAAGATGAAATCATGAAATTTGCAGGTAAATGGATGGAACTAGAAACTGTTATACTAAGTGAAGTAACACAATCTCAGAAAAAAAATCGACATATGTTCTCCCTCATATGTGGATCCTAGGATCAGACTCTGATAAATAAGCATGCAAACAGACATAACTGTATATTTATTTTTAATGTATATTTTTTATTGAGTTTTTGTGCATTTCATACAATAAATCTTAATCATATTTAGATTCCCTCCCCGAAACACACTCCCCATAGGTCCTCCCCTCCACCAGATTTAATGCCTTCTCTCATATATGTTAAGGCCTACCTGATCAAGCTTTTGTGCCCAGATGTCTCTCAGTGTAAGTTCATCCACTGGAGTCTAGTTTGCCTATCTAGAGTCACTCCTTTAAAGAATATCAACTCTCCCTCACCCAGCAGTAATCAGTTGCCAATAGTTCCTTGGCTAAGATTGTAGCCTGTTGCCCATTTCCCCAGTTCTATGCTGGGTTTTTGTCTGATTCAGTTTGCATGGGTCTTCTGCATGCCTTCACCATTGCTGAAAGTTCATATAAGCAAGTTCCAAGAAGTCTGAAAATCTGCTTCCTTATGTTCATGAACCAACCCTGGTTCTTACAGTCTTTCTATCCGCTCTTCTGAAATAGTCCCTGAGTCATAGGTGGGTGAGGGGTCCTATCCAGGGACATGTGCTCTGCAGTCTCTTATTCTCTACATCTTGCCAGTTGTGGCCTTCTGTGTGCATCACACTCTGTTACTTGAGGAAGCTTCGCAGGTGAAAGTTGAGGGATGCATTAGTATGCTCTCTATCACCTGTTCTGCTATATTCCATGAGCCTTGAGTCTAGAGGTTCCACTGTAGATGTGTCACTTAGAGCTGAGCATCTCTCAGAATCATATTCCCCATGTGTAACAAGTTTTGGAACTCTGTAATAGCCTCCATTGGAAAATGAAGCTTCTTTGATGAGTAGTGTACAGTGTAATTGTTTATAAATACAAGGATTCATATTTGGCATACAGTAAGAAATTTCATTTATCTAGAGATATGCCAGAGATAGGGTTTTCTCTAGGATTTATGACCTCTTCAGCCATGTGTATTTGGCTATATTTACAGTGCCACCTATGAGTTCCCTCCTATTGAGAGTGCTAAGTCCAATTAGATAGCTGTTGATTACTCCCCAGATAAAAGTGCCCAATACCACACTAATAGTGCTAGGTTGCTGTGCTGTTTGTTGTGGTTATTAGACTTTGAAGCTGGTATTGGACCATTGATTGAGTTCTCCCTTAGCAACTTGCATAGTATCCTTTAGAACTATGAAAGATAGTCTTCAGGGGAAAGGCATCCAGGTCAGTTCCAGCTTCATGGCTCCAAGTTCTGTGTCAGAAGTATGTCCTATCTTCAGCAATAGGGTCTTACTTTCAAGTTCTGGGAGGTAATCAAGGGCTGTGGCAATAGCCTGTGTTATTTTGGGAGTCTCTTGGACTACACTCTATTGACCAACTTGAAATGACGTTTCTCCTGCCTGGCACTGTGTTTCTTGTTATATGGCCTTCAGGTACACACATGCACTCATGTCAGATATTGTATGTGTATTTTTCAGTATGTTTTTGTCACTACATTTCCTTCTGTTTTTTTCACACCACTTAAGCTTTATTTATCTCTTTTCTCTCCTTCCCTGTTTAGCCTCCCTCCTCCATTCCCAGTTGAGGTACCCCCATTTTCCCTTTGATAACACCTGTCTCCAGTTATCCCCCCCTCTCATGTTCCTTCTTCCCCTTTACCCCCATGGTTCCTTGTATATCTTTCCTTCTTCCCTTCCCAATTGAATACCCCCATTTTTCCAACTTCCCCTTGAGCTCTTTCTTTCCAACTTTATCTCCATGGTTCCTTTCCATTTTTCTGGCTCCTGTGGTTACATCAGGATATATACTCACACAGGATTTGGTGCAAAGATCTACAAATGAGAGAGAACATATATCACTCGTTTTTCTGAGTCTGTGTTACTTCACTTAGTATACAAGTTTCTAGTTCCACCCAATTTTCTGCATATTTCACGATTTTGTCTTTCTTTACTGCCGAGTGGAACCCTATTGTGTAAATATACCACATTTTCATTATCCATTCATCAGCTGAGGGACATTTAAGCTGTTTCCATTTCTTAGCTAATGTGAAAAGAGCAGCAAGAAAAATGGATGTGTATCTCTCAAGTATGAAGAGTCCTTTGGATATATGCAAAAGAGTAGTATAATCAGATAATATGGCCGATTCAATTTTAGGTTTTTTTTTAAATTAGTTATTTAATAACCACATCCTTAGAAGAAACATTTCATTATAACAGCATTGACATATTCAACAATTTTCCAGAGGTAATTTGAGCTATCTAGCAGCAAGCTGTTGCACATATTCCTGTAGTTAAGATTGGGGTCTGCTGTCCATTTTCCCAGTTCTATGCTGGGTTAATGTCTGGGAGTCTCTTGGGCCACCCTGGCCAATAACTCAAAGGAAGGTATCTCCTTTCTGTCATTCTTGCTTGTTGTGAAAAGTGAAAAACATTACCATTGAAATCTACCTGATGACTTTATAGTCATGCTCAGATACCAAGGAGCTCAGAAAGTAATAGACTGTGACTAGTAATAATCAATTTTAGTTTTATAAGAGTTCTCCACACTGCTTTCCATAGGGGTTGCATGAGTTTGCAATCCTACCAGAAGTGAATGAGTGTTCCCCTTTCTCCACATCCTTGCCAGCATTTGGTATCTTTGGTTTTCCTGATCTTAGGCAGTCTGATTGGGATAAGATGAAATCTTATAGTGGTTTTGATTTACATTTCCCAAATTATTAAGGTGGTCGAGCACTTTTTAAGGTGTTTCTTAGACATTTTTATTGCTTCAGTTGAGAACCCTCTGTTCTGGTTCTTAGCCCATATTTTTATTGAGTTGTTTATTTTCTTGTTTCTTTGTTTTTTTGAGTTCTTTATATATTCTGATATTAATCCTATGTTGGATGTGTAGCTGGTGAAGATTTTCTCCCACCTACTGGGTTTCCTCTTCACTTCCTCTGTTGTTTCTTTTGCTGTACAGAAGCTTTTTAGTTTAATGAGGTTCCACTTGTGGACTGTAATGCCCAAGCAACTGCTGTTTAAGTTAGGGAGTCCTTTCGTACGCCTATATCTTGTATGGTACTTCTTATGTTTTTTTCTAACAGTTTCAGAGTTTCAGGTTTCATATTGAGGTCTTTTATTCATTTGGAATTGACTTTTGTGTAGAGTGAAAGATGAGTCCAATTTCATTCTTCTACAGGTAGAGATCCAGTTTTGCCAGCACCATTTGTTAAAGATGGCTTCTTTCCTCCAGTGTGTGTTCTTTGCGCCTTTGTCAAATATCAGGTGGCCGAAATTGCATGCACTCATGTTTGCATCTTCAATTATGTTTCATTGCTCCACTTGTCTGTTTTTGTGCCAGTACTATCCTGTTTTTATGACTATTTCTCTGTAATATAGTTTGACATCTGATATGTGGATTCCCCCCCCCCCAGCATTGTTGTTTTCACTCAAGATTGCTTTGGCTATCCGGGGTCTTTTCTCATTCCATATAAATTTTAGGGTTTTTTTTTTTCTAGTTCTGTAAAGAATGTCACTGGGATTTTGATTGGCATTGCATTGAATCTATAGATTGCTTTTGGTAGGATGGTCATTTTCACAATATTAACTCTATCAATCCTTCCATCTCCTGGTATCTTCCTCAATCTCTTTTTTCAAAGGTTTAAAATTTTCATTGTAGAGATATTTAATGTCTTTGGTTAGGTTTATTCCTAGATATTTTGATTTTTTTTTGAGGTATTGTGAATGGGAGGGTGTCAACAAACTTTCTTTGATTGCTTGTTATTGGTATATAGAAAGGCTACTGATTTTTGTAAACTGATTTTGTAAATTGCCACTTTGCTGCAAGTATTGGTCATTTCTAGGAGTTTTTTGGTGTAATTTTTGGGATCTCTTTTGTATAATACATCATTTGCAAATAGGGATAATTTGACCTCACGTTTCCAATTAGTACTCCTTTAATTTCTATCTTTTTTTCCTATTACTCTAGCAAGAGTTTGAAGCACTATGTTGAAAAGGAGTGGGTACAGTGGACAGCCTTTTCTGGTTCTTGGTTTTAATGGGAATGCTTTGAGTTTTTCTCATTCAGAATGATATTGGCTGTGGGTTTGTTATTTATAGCCCTAATTATGTTGAGGTATGTTCCCTCTTGTCCAATTCCCTCTAGGACTTTTATCATGAATGCATGTTAGATATTGTCAAAAGCCTTTTCTGCATCTATTGACAGAACCACGTGATTTTTGCCTTTAAGTTCATTTGTATGATTTATTACATTTTTAAATGTATGTGTATTAAACCATCCCTAAATTTCTGGAACTAAGGCTGTCCTCCAACACATACCACCCTGCCTTGCCCTTGGCCCTCCTCCTGATCTGCATGCCAGAGACCTGCTACCACCCTGCCTTGGGCCTAAGCTAGCTCTTGTTCTTCCTGCCTCAAATTTCTGCACTAACCTCTAGTCCAGACCCGGCCCACTGTGTACTACACCAACCTTAGCTCTATGACAGCCTAGGGAGGATCTAGGAACCTAGGCAGAGTACTTGTAGGCCCTGAAGCTGGACATTGCAGCCCTCTGAGTTCAGAGGATCAAAATGCAGTGAGCCAGGTCTGGGCTAGGAGGCTAGTCCAGAGATCTGAGGTGGGGAAGAACAGGAGCGAGCCTAGGCTCAAGGCGAGAAGGGGGGCAGTGAGCAGAGAGAGAATGGAGAGGCTCAGGTTGACTATCTTAAATTCACTTTCACTGCTTTCCTCACCAGACACACTTTTTCTTTTTTTTAAATCTTTTTGCTTTACTTGTCGCTCACTGTAGATTTGGATAAGGATGAGCAGTAATCATGGTACAGCCTAAATATTATCCTGTCTTAAGATTTTTTTCTGTCAAACAAATTAGTCCATTCCTTTAAATTCAGCCTCACTCAAGTTTTCAGGATGTGGATAGAATGCTGCCAGATTCTTTGTCAAAATATAATGTGAATTCTCCAGAGAGTCTTTGTTCTCTCTGAAACCTTATGAGGTCAGCCTTTTACTCTCTGAGATTTTCTTGGTGTTTTGATTTCCCAGACTCTCACTGTAAGGGCCCAGTAAGCTCTGCTTGTAGCATTCTAGGGATATTCTAGCCTGAAGTTACAAATTTCTCTCATATATTAGTTTCAATTGTCTAAAAAGTATATAGGTTTATCACAGCAACATTCCCCCTTCTGAGACCAGTTTTCTGTATTAGTTACTTGCATTCTCATTGCTGTGACAAAATACCTGACCAAAGCTCATAAGAAAAGAAGGGCTGAATGATTCTCTTCAGTCAGACCTTTCTGGAAACACCCTCATCGATACACTCAAAGATGTGTTTCCATGGTGATTCTTTGTCCAATTGACTGTGAAGAATAACCATCATAGATTTCATATGTTTAATTTGCTTAAATGGTTTAGAAAAAAAGTACACATACACAAAAATATGTAGATGGCAAAAATGATATAGCAAACGTATAACATGTCAACAGTTGGGGAACTAGAGCAAAGACAATGTTTTTTATATTAGTTTTTTCAATTTTTTTCTGTAAATCTACAGTTATTTTAGCATTATAAAATAAAGTGCTGGACCAGAGAGATGACTCAGTGGGTAAATGTGCTTGCCATTAAGACTGAGGACCTGAGTTGGATCCTGGACATCCACATAGAAAGAGATAATCAACTCCCACAGGTTTTCTTCTAACTTTTATACACATACATTGTGGTATAACATTTATACATACATGATACATACATACAATACATACATACATACAATACATACATACATACAATACGGTATAACATTTATACATACATGATACATACATACAATACATACATACATATAATACATACATACATACAATACATACATAAATAATTTTTTTTTGTCTTTTTGAGACAGGGTCTCCCTGTAACTCCAGCTGGCCTGGAACTCACTATGTAGATCAGGCTGGCCTGGAACTCACAGAGATCTGCCTGCCTCTGCCTCCCAAGTGCTGGGACTAAAGGTGTGTGCCAATACGCCTGGCACATAAATAATTTTTTTTAAAAAGATGAAGTGCTGAGTTTTGGCTCAAGTTACTGGGCAGACAGTGGCTGTTTCATTAAGAACACAAAGTCAGAAATTGCACCTATAGAGGAGATGTTTGCTTTCAGTAGGATTTATTCAACAGACAGCTGTGTATATGCAGCACTGAACACATTAATTAGCCCTATTCAAAATGTGCAAAGCCAATCTGCAACTTTGCTCTTCATCCCAGAGTACAAAACTGAGGTCACTGCTGTCCTGAGAGAGACACGTAGTTAAGGCTGTTATGTATTAACAATTACCTATTATCCATAAAAAAGGTTTTCAGAAATGAAATTGTTTTAGGGCATTTAAAATAATCTAAAGATTTATAATGTAAAAACTGAAAGTCATCCATATATTAGCTTCAGATCATGGCCTTTCATATGTTCTTCCAGAATCTCTTTCACACGTACATTAATAGCTAAATTATGAAGGCATCTGCATACTATCAATTTTGTCTTACCATACTATTTTTGTTCATCTTCGTGTATTATTATCCTAGAATGTTTGATATGATGATCTATTAAATTTTTTATGCCTTAAAGTTAGGGACTAGGGATGGAGAATAAAACTCAGTGAAAGAATGCATGTTTAGTGTAAATGAGGCTATGGATAGGGAACACACACACACACCCCTTTAAGTTAGACGAAATTTCCTAGATCTTTCTTTAACGTGATTTGTGCAAAGATTGTACTATATTCCATAAATATTTCTGATGAAACCTGATGTTTAGATCTGTCTTGTTAGAACAAAGATAATATAGTTCACGTCGCTGCAAACTGACAGGAATTCATCTTAAAAGCTTAATGCTCTATCATTTGTATTATTACTTTGCTTCTACAGTCCATGGAGAGTTCTACATTCATACAAGCATCTTTATTCCCATGCCGAGCAAGGTCTTAGAGCCCATATACTGGAAATCGATTTCATTTTAGCACTATACTCTTGCTATTAGCAAATGCTCCAGGATAAGAATATCCCAAGTACTTGTTTACTACTCTTGTTTCCATTCTGCTTCTCTTTGTGCCTAAAAATTTCCTCTGCCTCGCAATAGGGTGCATGATGTAACTCCGCCAGCAAAACCGATTTTGGATTTCCCTTTTAAGGTATCTGTTTTTAAATTTTTATTTATTATTTTTATTTTATGTGTATGAGTATTTTTCCTGCATATGTGTCAGTGCACCCATGTCATGTAATGCCGGGCGGAGGTCGGAAGAGATCATTGGATCCCCTGGAACTGGAGTTACAGATGGTGGTTAGCAACGATGTGCATGCTGGGACCTGAACCTGGGTCTTGTGCAAGAGCAACCAGTGCTCTTAACTGCTGAGCCATCTCTCCAGCCCCTAGGTTATTTCTTTGACATACTGAGCAAAAGCGAATTCCTTCTTTTTCAATTTTATGCATTGATGCTAATTGCTTTGTAGCAGCGATTGTCAGTTCAGTTTTGGAAGATGATTTCTTGAAATAATTTCCTTTCTCATACATTTTCTGTGGGGTGAAATGCTAAGAAAACCATATTAACCTATGGTTATTGACTGTACTAGAATTTACTGAATTTTCCATGATGAATAATGTTTTCTGTGGTTTTGGTACCTGCACATGAATATTACTTTATTAGGAAAACATTTGGTTTCTCAGAAGTCTTCATGGAAAACAGGAACTGCTGCAGAGACTATAAGGAAGAATTAAATCCTCCTCCTCCTCCTCCTCTTAGTCTCATATCTTCAGTCCTCATCCTCCTCTTCCTCCTTCTCTTCCTCCTCCTCTTCCTCCTTTTTCTTCTTTCCTCCCCCTCCTCCCCCTCCTCTCACTCTTCCCCCTCCTGCTCTTCCGCCCCTCCTCCTCCTCCTCCTCCTCCTCCTCCTCCTCTTTTTTCTCCTCATTCATTTTAGCATATGCTCTAACTCTCTGAAGCAATGAGCACTAGAGGGCAGCATATCAACACACATCACAACTTGTAGTTCAAAAATCTTGGTGTAAGGGTGTTAAGACCTTCTTACATTACACCAATAAGTTACATTTATGTATTTATTTATTTTTGACACATAGTCTCTGTTAGTCCAGGATGGCCTCAAATTGATTATGTTGCTGAGGATGACCTTGATCCTGCCTCCATCTCCTGAGTGCTGGATTACAGGTGTATACCACCATGCCCAGTTTTGTGTCATAGTGCTCCAGGGCTTCACACATACTAGGCAAGCACTCTACCAAATGAGCTACATCCCCAGCCCTAGCTTCAATTTATAATAGTTGATGAGATGTATTTGATGTCATGGCTGAAGAATATTGTTTCTAGATTAATGAATGGAGTATAGAATAGTATCTGTAACTCCAGAGTCCCTTTAGGTAATATATAGCATCCAGATCCCTTTTCTGCTATTAAAGGCTATATTTCAGTTAGCTCATATTCTAGTTAGACGAAAGGTACAGTTTAGACACTCATTCATGTCCCTAGGTTGTAAGACCTTGTGTATATGCTGATGTTTACACTTTCATCTACTTTTTCAAATGGCTTCTATTTATTAGATCAGAACCAACTTATATCTCTGACCAGTTTCCTCTGATCTGTGCTTTAAGGACTTACCAAGCTGCTGCCTTGAAAGAACTTGGGTCAGATATCTCTACTATAGGTGAGAAGAGATTTTCCTTGTTATCACATTTGCTATTGTCTCTTTTTAAAGATATTTTATTTTATTCTTGGTCTTTTTTTGAAACAGGGTCTCCCTGTAGCCCCAGCTGTACTGGAACTCACTATATAGACCAGGCTGGCCTTGAACTCACAGAGATCTGCTTGCCTCTGCCTCCTAAGTGCTGGTTTTAAAGGCATGTGCCACCGCACCTGACTTCTTAAGATTTATTTTTATTTTTAATTTTTTTTGTGTGTGTGTGTATGTGTTTGTGTATCACATGTGTACAAGTGCAGAGGCCAGAAGGGGGTGTCAGAACTAGAGTTACAGGAGGTTGTGAGCCATCTCATGCTGGTGATGGGAACAGACTCCGGTCCTCTGTAAGAACAGCAAACACTCTTAACTACTGAGTCATCTCTCCAGCCCTGAGATTATCTTCTAACATAATTAATGTGTAAAATATGTAAAAAGGGAAAGAAAACAAGCTAACAAAAATTTAATGCTTAATTTAGCTTGACGAACTCATTCTCTTCTTACCTGGGATAATTTTTTAATGCTTAAATTATTATTATTAAAGTACATACAAATAACACAAAAAGACTTAAAGGGGAAACGACAAATTCCTGATTTACCTATTTCTTTCCACAGACTTGTTGCTGATACCAAACCCCTTTAAACAGTTTCTGTATCTTGGGGTAGTGAGATGGCTCAGCGGGTAAAGGCATTTAGCATTAAGCCTGATGACCTTAGTTCAATCCCTGGAATCCATGTAGTAGAAGTAGAGAACCAACTCCCAAAAGTTGTCCTCTGACCTTCCTTCCACACATACACAAAATAAATGATAGATAGATGAATGTAAACAGTTGCTGTTTTCATTGCTTCTGGTGATGACCTCTCTATCTCTTATCACTTAAATTACCCAGATTTCTCTAGAGGACCAGAGCTCATAGAATGGATATATTACAAAGGAGATTTGTTAGGTTAGCTTATATTACCATATTGTTGGGCTGAGTAGACAGGCAATTTATATCGACACACTGGAGAGGCTGAGAACCCAGTAGCTGCTCAGTCCCTGAAGCTGGATGCCTCATCAGTCTCTAATCTGACAATGAAAGTCTGGAAGATTCCTGGAGCACTGTTCAGTCCATGTTGGAAGACTGAAAAAGCCAGGTTTTGATGTGACACGATGTGCTCACATGGTAGATATACCCACCAGCATGGGGTTCTCGAAGGCAGGCAGGCCTGGCTTTGCCTTTTCTCTCCCTTTCCCTTCCCTGTTTCCTTTCTCTTTCCCCTGCCTGCTCTTCTTTCTGTCCCGTCTTCCCCTTCTCTCTTATCTTCTCTTCCCCCTCCCTTTCCTCCCTTCCCTCCTTTCCCCTGCTCTGCCTTTTTTTCCTTTTCCTTTTCTTTTAAGGCCGGTTTTCAGCATGCTCCTACACTAACATCAAACTCACGGTCCACCTGCCTCAGAATCACCCCCAACAAGCCAATGCTAGGATCGCAAACATGAGCTAGCATAGTATGCTCATTTTACCACTATTTCTTGATTCATTGATTTTGATCTTAAGTATTGTCTTAATCTATTACTCATAGTCAATAATTTACCTCATTTCCAATGCTTTCAGCCTTCTTTGTCCATTTGTTCTTCATAAAGCTGCATAAAGAGGCAGTACAATAAAAGAGATGAGAATGGGGACTCTGGAATCCTGCTTGGATCATTTACCATCTGTGTGACCTAAGCAAGTTACACGTATGAGCCTTACCTTCCTCGTGGGTAAAATGGGCATAAAAATTGCCCATCCTTAGAGAATTGATTATTGTGAGGGTAAATGAACCAATACATTTAAAGCATTGCATTTCATATTAATTTTTCTTTTGTTATCTTTGTGCATTTTAATTACCAAGTGTAATTTTTCTTTTGGTTATCTTTGTATGTTTAAATAATACACTTACCCCTTATTTTTAATCAACTGTACATATTATCTCTTGACACATGACCTTGTAAGAAATTCACAGCTTTGTACTGCACTTCACGCTTTGTCTTTTATATCACAGTCTCACCTCCTAGGCTTTCTCTCTCTAATGGATTGCTCTGTTTTCTGGAAGAATTTATTAATCTTCCATCTGTTATGCATCTTATATTAACAAACATATTCATAACTTCTAAGAGTTATCTGATCTCTAATGTTCACTTTTGCAGGATTTTAAAGACTCAATTTCTTACCGAGTATTACATTAGTCAGGGTTCAGTGAGAGGACAAAAATTATACTAGTGATTTGAATAGAGAAAATAATTGAGAACTAAAGAAATAATGAGCTAAATAAAAAATGGAATTAGTTACTAAATGAGAAGCCTGTGGTATGCAAAAATAGCAGGTGTAGAAAGCAGCTACCATTCCTGGGATAGAGGGAAGGGTGAATAAGAAAGAACTTAGAAAGTGTAAGGAGGAAGGAAGCCTAGAGAGGGCCTGCTTCACAGGAACACACAGCCTGCTGCTGGGACAACTAGACTGACCCTTGCATGCCAGGGGAGAGAGAAATGACACCAGAAGGAAAGTGCCTCTCATCTGTTGTGTACAGTCCTTTAAAAGAGTTGTTGAATTCGGTTTGCTAGTGTTTGGATGAGGATATTTACATCTATGTTCACCAGGGTTATTAGCCTGTAATTTTCTTTCCTTGTAATGTCCTTGTTTGGCTTTGGTATCAGAGCAATGCTGGCCTTGTAAAATGTGCCTGGAAGTGTGCCTTCAGTTTCAGTGTTTTGGAAGTGTCTGAGAACATTGGCACTGGCAGCGGGGTAATGATCTGCTCCTAAGGCTTTCATAGGGGGAGCTTTTGATTACTGTTGCAATCTTCTGATTCACTTCTGGCTTGTTCAGATTTTTTATTCTTCTTAATTCAGACTTGGTATGTTTCTAGGAATTTCTTCATTTCTTTGAGGTTATCAAATTTGTTGGTATATAATGTTCACAGTAGCCTCTGAGGATTTCTCCTTTGGAGTCCTGCGATATTTAATTTGTTCTCTTTTTAAAAAATATTTTATTACTTTTATTTTATGTGTATGAGTGTTTTGCCTGCATGTATATAAGTGCACCCATGTTGTGCAATGCCTGCAGAGGTTAGAAGAGGGCGTTGGATCCTCTGGAACAGGAGTTATGGATGGTTGTTAGCCACCATGTGGGTGCTGAGAATTGAACCAAGGTCCTCTGCAAGAGCAGTTGGTGCTCTTAACTACTGAGCCATCTCTCCAGCCCTACTCGGTTCCCTTTTATCACAGCCTTATTTGCTTAAATCATTTTTTTTTCTTAGTCTAGCTGTTTGTCAACTTTATGTTCCAAAGACAAATAACTTTTCTATTGTGTCCTGGTGTTTACTTCATTTACTTTTGCTCTAATCTTTGATAGGCCTTTCCTTCTCCTAATTTTAGGAGTTTGTTCTTTTTCTATTAGGTTGATACCAAAGAAAGTAGAGTTTCAGACCATGAATTTTAAATCATTATTACAGGCTCAAACTTATGTTTATCAATCAAAATAGGAACCGTTACAATCAAAACAATTTTGACAATGAGAAATAAGCTTATTTTTTCTTGTACCATAAAAATCCATGCTTCCAGATTTGATGAACTCTTGGGAAGCACTTTCTGTATCCTGCTTGCTGTGGAAGAATTTTCCCTACAACAAGGTATTGAGCTGCTTGAAGAAGTGGGAGTCTCCTGGTGACAGGTCAGATGAATATAGTGGATGAGGCAAACTTTTCGGAAGCACTGAATGTGCAGCTTGAGATCAGATGCAGTTCTGGACAGCTGGGCCTTCTCCATTGAATGATGCAGCTAGAGGTGCTGTAGTTTGGGTGTGTTTCATTGATTTGCTGAGCACATGTGAGATATAATGCTTTTCCTGGGATTCAGGAAGCTGTAGTAAATAGACCAGACTTTGCAGACCATGACTTTGTGGCCATGATCTTTTTTTTTTTTTTCTCTGTCTTTTTGAGACAGGGTCTCCCTGTAGCCCCAACTGTCCTGGAACTCACTATGTAGACCAGGCTGGCCTCAAACTCGCAGAGATCCGCCTGCCTCTGCCTCCCAAGTGAGTGCTGGGATTAAAGGCGTGCGCCACTACACCCTGCTGATCATGATCATTTTTGGCTCAAATTTGGCTTTGAGAAGTGCCTCTTCTCAGTCCAACCACAGAGCTGGTCACTGCTGGTTGCTGAATGTGATCCAGGTCCTGTCACATGTCATGGTCTGATCAAGAAATGGTTTGTTGTTGGGATTGGAGGCCTGGTGGCTCAGCAGTTAAGAGCACTTGCTGTTTTTCCAGAAGACCCAAGTTCTAATTTCAGCTCCAGGGCGTCTGTCACCCTCTTCTGGCTTCCATGGGCCCCCTATCCACATGCATGTACTCACATGCAAATGCACACAAATAAAGAGATGTTAGACACCTCAAAAAGAGAAATGGTTCATTGTTGCATAGATAAGAGAAGACAATTTATAACAATTTTTAAAATTTTAAATTTTGGGTCTTGTCAAGAGGCACTCAATTAACAAGCCGCTCACCTTTCTGGTTTGTTTCGAATGCTAAGTGACCATTGAATGGTCCATGTTGAATTTGCTCTCAATTTCTAGTGTAGTTGTAAGATCAGCTTTGATGGTTGCTCTCATTTGGTAAGGTCTGATGGCCAGCCATCACACTCTTTGTCTTCAAGGCTCTCCTCTGGTTTGCAGAACCACCACTGCACTCACTGTCTGCTCCTCAGCAGTTCTTGGGCCAAGTATACTGTTGATTTTATAACTAGTCTCCATTAGTTTAGAGCCCATTTAAACTGAATGAGAACATTTCTCAATTTTTTTGTCTAACATCATTTGCATAATATAAAATAAATAGCAAGTAATAAGTCATTAACAAAAAACTATAAAGTGAGAAATGCTCATTAAAGTGATGTATAACATTGCCACTTTTTTCATTTCTCAAGTTTTTTGTCTAACATCATTTGCATAATATAAAATAAATAGCAAGTAATAAGTCATTAACAAAAAACTATAAAGTGAGAAATGCTCATTAAAGTGATGTATAACATTGCCACTTTTTTTTAACTTTTTTTTTTTTTAAT
>NW_008358774.1:5700915-5701309 GCF_000622305.1 Nannospalax galili | reverse complement strand
GGACTTTGAACATAAATGCATGTTGAATTTTGTCAAAGGCCTTCTCTGCATTTACTGAGATGACCATGTGGTGCTTGTCTTTGAGTCCATTTATATGATTTATGATGTTTATTGACTTACATGTATTGGACCATCCCTGCATTTCTGGAATAAAGCTGACTTGATCTTGGTGGATGATCCTTTTGATGTGTGTCTGTATGTGGTTTGCAAGTATAAGTATTTTATTGAGAATTTTTGCATCTATGTTCACTGAGGATATGGGTCTATAGTTTTCTTTGTTGGTTGTATCTTTATCTGGCTTTGGTATTAGAATGATGCTGGCCTCATAGAAGGAATTTGGAAGTTCTCCCTCCATTTCTATTTTTGAATAAATGAAATAGAATTGGATGCAGAT
>NW_008358774.1:5682445-5700605 GCF_000622305.1 Nannospalax galili | reverse complement strand
AGCCCCAGAAAGAGGCTGTCAGCCCCAGAAAGAGGCTGGCGGGTGTTGCAGGATCAGGAAGCAGAGAGAGGTGGGGGCGGGGCCGGGTCTAGAGGCAGTGCTCCTGGGGCCCAAGGAAGGCACCAAGCCAGTTGGGGGTGAACAGGGTCAGGAATCAGCAGTGGCTTCCCAGGTGTCTGGGGCCCCAAGACTAGGAATGGCACAGGGCCCAAGCTTGGAGTAGAGAACAGCCGGGTAGATGGAAGGCTGGGGGATTCAAGGCACAGAGGGCTGTGTGGTAGACTTACCCCAAGAGAGGCCTGAGGGCAGGAGAGCAGGCCAGGAGAATTAGCCAGTGGTGCAGGTCCCTGGAGCAGGGAGATGTGAGGGTGGGGCCAGGTCCCGAGGAAGCAGTGCTCCTGGAGCCCAAGGAAGGTACCAAGCTGGCCTGGGCGAAAAGGATCAGGAAGCAGCACTGGTTCCCCAGGTGTCTGGGGACCCAAGACCAGGAATGGCGCAGGGCCCAAACCAGGAGCAGAGAACAGTGGTGGAGATGGAAGGGCGAATGAGGCCAGGGGAGTCAATGCGCGGAAGGCTCCGTGATGGACCCACCCCGAGAGGCCTGAGGATAGGGTAGAAGGCCAGGAGAGTTAGCGGGTGGGGCAGGTCCCGGGAAGCAGAGAGAGGTGAGGGCGGGTCCGGGTCCAGAGGTAGTGCTCCTGGGGCCCAAGGAAGGCACCAAGCCGGTGGGGGTGAACAGGGTCAGGAATCATCAGTGGTCTGGGGCCCCAAGACTAGGAATGGCACAGGGCCCAAACTAGGAGTAGAGAACAGCGGGGGAGATGGAAGGGTGAACGCGGCTGGGGGAGTCAAGGCGTGGAGGGCTGTGCGATAGACTTACCCCAAGAGAGGCCTGAGGGCAGGAGAGCAGGCCAGGAGAGTCAGCCGGTGGTGCAGGTCCAGGGGAGCAGAGAGAGGCGAGGGTGGGGCTGGGTCCAGAAGCAGTGCTCCTGGAGCCCAAGGAAGGCACCAAGCTGGCCTGGGCGAAAAGGATCAGGAAGCAGCACCGGTTCCCCAGGTGTCTCGGGACCCAAGACTAGGGATGGCACAGGGCCCAAACTAGGAGCAGAGAGCGGCGGGGGAGATGGAAGGGTGAATGTGGCCGGGGGAGTCAAGGTACGGAGGGCTGCGCGATAGACCCATCCCAAGAGGCCTGAGGATAGGAGGACATTGCCACTTTTTTTAAAGAATGTATTCTAATAAACGACAAATTTCAATAACGCAAAAATCAGAATTATCTTTGTACCAAGTTAATAGCTCCCTAAAGAATAGGATTATGTTCTTTATTTGACATAATTTTTTCCTACATTTTAAGCATAGAACTAAGCCATAAACTTCTGTATTAAAATCATTTTTTTCATTCCCATAAGTTTTGGTACATTGTGTTTCCATATTTATCTCAAGATGTTTTTAAATTTCCCTTCTTTAATCCACTGTTTATACTGGGTTGTTACTAACTTAAATGTCCATTGACAAGTGGGATATATGAAGAAAACATGGATATTTGAGATTATTAACACATGAGATTATTCTTTCCCCTTGAAAAATAAAATCTTCCCATTTGTGACAACATGGATAGATCTGGAAGACATTATGCTAACTGAAATAAGTCAGACACAGAAAGACAAATATGGAAGTTTCCAAAAACTCACAGGAGCAAGAGTAGACTGGTGACTGCCAGGAACCAGGGAGAAGGAGAAATGTGGAGGTGACTGATGATTCAGAATACAAAGTATGGGGCTGGAGAGATGGCTCGACTGTTGAGAGCACTGACTGCTCTTGCAGAGGACCTGCGTTCGATTCCCAGCACCCACATGGCGGCTACGAACTGTCCTTAACTCCAGTTCCAGGGGAATCTGAAACCCTCTTCTGACCTCTGTGGCATCGCACGACATGGGTGTGCTCACATACATGCAGGCAATACACTCATAAACATTGAAAAAAAAAAAAAGAATACAAAGTTTTCAGGCTGGAGAGATAGTTCAGTGGTTAAGAACACTAGCTGTTCTTGCAAAAGACCTGGGTTCAAATCCCACTACATGGCAGCTAACAACTGTCCATAACTCCAGTTCCAGGGGATCTGACAGCCTCTTCCGTCTTCCATGGGCATTGCATGACACGGGTGTACTTACCCACATGTGGGTGATACACACATAAAATTAAAAAAAAATACACAATTTTCAGGCACATAGGAGATCTACCATAAGCACAGTGCTTATAGATAACAATACTATTGTATTTTTTTATTTATTTAATAACCACATGATTAGAAGAAGCATTTTATTACAGCTTTAACATATAAAAATATTTTATTATTTTTATTTATGTGTATGGGTGTATTGCCTGCATGAGTCTAAGTACATTCGTGTTGTGCAGTGCCCGAGGAGGTCAGAAGAGGGTGTTGGGGGCTGGAGAGATGGCTCAGCAGTTAAGAATACTGGCTGTTCTTGCAGAAGACCCGGGTTCAAATCCCAGCACCCACATGGCAGCTAACAACTATTTGAAATTCCAGTTCCAGGGGATCCAATGGCCTCTTCTGTCCTCTGTGGGCACCGCATGACAAGGGTCCACTTACCTACATGCAGGCAGTACACACATACACATAAAATAAAAATACATATTAATAAAAATATTTTAAAAAAGAAAAAAGAGGGTGTTGATCTCCTGGAACTGGAGTTATGGATGTTTGTTAGTCACCATGTGGATGCTGGGAATTGAACCCTGGTCCTCTGCAAGTGCAGCCAGTGCTCTTAACTGCTTATCTATCTCTCCAGGCTCTATACTGTATTCTTAAAGTGTATTGGGAAGTAGGATTGTCAGGAGTTCTAGCCATAAAAGATGAAAGTAGGCGGGAACTTTGGAAAAGGAGGGACATATTTATGGCTTTGATGGTGGTGATGGGTATACAGGCAAATATGGTTCCAAACTAATCAAGTTATATCGTTAAATATATTTATTTCAGACACCCTTCAATGAAGTGGCTTAAAATAAAAAAAAAAAAACCATAAAATAAAATATTTAAGCCCCTATATCAGTGATCCATTTATACCAGAGCCTACATAAAGCCAGTCAGCAAAGACCAAAGGTTGGGTACGGTTGCAGTATCTCAAACAGGGTAAAGGGGGAGGATTTAGAACAAAAAAATAAAAATTTAATTTGCATGATTATCTGTGAGCGTATTCAATAAATAGTCTTCCTATTTATTGTTCTCTTTTATTTTTGAATTATTTCAACTTTCTTGACTTTTCTTTTTAATCTCTCTGGATCCTTTAAAAATGTTTGGGGATCCTTAGTTACTTGTCATTTATTTAAAAATAAAGAAAAATAAAACAATGAGGGGCTGGAGAGATTACTTATTGATTAAGTAAGTACTGACTACTCTTGCAGAAGACCTGGCTTCTGTTCCCAGCACCCATATGGTGGCTAACAACTGTCTATAAGTCCAGTTCCAGGGGTTCTGACATCCTCTTTTGGCCTCCTTGGGCACTGCATGATACTGTCATACTTAGATACATGCAGGCAAAACGTTCATACACATAAAACTAAAAATAAATAAATCCAAAAAAACTAAAGAAGTGGTCAGCAATTATAATTTAACTCCATGGTCTACTGCCTTCTTTAATAGGTGTTTCTGTGCATTTCTGTATTTCTATAAGGCCAGGGTTTTTTTTATATTTATTATTTTTATTTTATGTGTATGAGTGTATTGTCTGCATGTATGTGAGTGCAAACGTGTCATGCAATGCTGCGGAGGTCAGAAGAGGGCTTTGGATTCTCCTGGAACTGGAGTTAAGGATGGTTTGTAGCTGCTATGTGGTTGATGGGTCTCGAACTCGGGTCCTCTGCAAGAGCAGTCAGTGCTCTCAAGCACCGAGCCATCTTTCCAGCCCCTGGGCCATTTTTTTTTCTCAGCTTCTTGACATTGCCTGCATTGGTTTCCTATGACTACTCTAAGAAACCCTCACAAACACAGTCGTTTAAGCAACTAAAACATATTCTTTCATGAGCCTGGAGGCCAGAAACAAACAATGAAGGAATCAGCCAGACCACACTCCCTCCAGAGGCTCTAGTCAAGAGTATGTTCTTAGTCTTGCCTGGGTTCTGGTGACTGTGAGCATTCTTTGGCTTTGATATCCACATTAGTCCATCCTCTGCCTCTGTCTTTACAGGGCCTCTTTCACTTCTTGTAATTTGCTTACTCTGTCCAAATCCAATAAAGACAGTATCATTGTATTTAGAACCAACCCAGAAAATTCAGGATCACATCCAGATTTTTAGCCTAGTTTACATGTGCAAAGACTCTCCATGTAAGGTAGCATTCATAGGTTACTTGGGTAAGTCCTTGGCATACCTTGGACACCATCGTCCAGTTCACCATGCCACTATTCTTACTGCCTAATCTCTAAGAATTGCATTGGCATGTATTGCCTACTAAGGGCTTGTTTTGTGGCCTCATTATTAATCTCACATGTGTTTTTTTCCCCTTCTGTCTCAGTAATTTGTAATATGTTTATTTTATGTGTATATATGTGTTTATGTCCTGGATATATGTGTTGGCTTCTTTTATGACAGTTTACTAGATTATTAGGAAAAAGAGAAGATAAATGTGTGTGGGCAGCCCACAATCTTAACTTTGGCATATATTCAGAAGAATTTTTAGTAGGTAGTCTCTGACTAAATCAAATAAAGCTAAAATTTGAAAATATGCAGGATAAGCCAGGCTATATAAAAGAGTTCAACAAATAAATTTTCTCTTAATATTTTTCTACCTGCTTCACCATGATGCCCTAAATACGCAAATCTTTCAGGTTTCCATGGTAACAATAAGCATTCGGCAGTTTGTTTGACCCGACCATCTCTGCAAGCAAAAACAACCTAACAGAAAGGAAATGTCATTAATGTATTCAAAGCTGGCCATTATGACATTTTGCTGGTTTTACTTTTTCAAATATTTTTGCTTCTCTCCCATGGTTGAGACTTCAATTTTCTGGCTCTGGGTAGAAACAAGTGGCGTATCTACTGCCGTGTTGCTGTGGCCATAATCACTAGTCTGTCATATCATTCATTCTTAGTAAGCTCAGCTATATGCTCAGAATTGTTTTCAATTTAGTCCCCAGGCATCTGTACTAATTAACTGGAGCCATCTCTGCTCTAAACCTATTTACAGAACTCATAACTTCAATGATAGCTTAACACTGTAGGTCTGCCCTAAGGTTAAATCTCTTTTGCTCTAATGAAGCAGTTAGAGAAGCTGGCACAGTGTCTTCCACTACATGAGGATGCCATCTTTGAGCAGAGACTGGACTCCCAGAAGGCACAGAATTCTTTGATACCTGCATCTTAGGACTTCCCAGCTTTTCAACTATAAACAATAAAATTCTGTTTATAAACTACTCAGTGTAAAGTAGTTTTTGATATTAGCAAGAATAGACTGAGACAAGGATTAGTTACTTCAGTTTTGAAACAGTAGGTGACAATCTGGGCTATGAGCTCCAGGATTCTATAACTGATCATTTATTGCAAAAAGACAATGTTGAGGCTCAAAACTCTCAGGAAAAATTGATTGTTATTTACACAGAAATATTATCCAGACAAACAGGACCCATTAGATGTGCATTTGATATGCATAAGGACTTAAATCATGTGATTATGGAGGGTAAGTCCCAAAAGCTGCAGTTGGTGAGCTGAAGACCCAGGAGAACCCATGGTGTAGTTATAGTCCAAAGGCTTGCTGCCCAAGAACTAGGAAGAACTGTTGCTTCAGTTTGAATCCAAAGGCAGGAAAACTGCAATCTCAGCTTGAATGTTTAGGTAGGAGGAATTCCCTCTTGTTCATGAGATGATCAGTCTTTTTGCTCTATTCAGGCCTTTCACTGATTTCATGAGACTCACCCATATTAGAAAGGCAAATCCGCTTTATGTGGTTTATTTATTTCAATGTTACCATCACAAAAACACTCAAGATAATGTTAGGCCAAATGTCTAGACCCACGGTACTCAATTGAATGGATGCATTTTTGTCTTTTTTGATTTTCTTGGTAAGAGCCAATGAAATATTAAAATTTACCTTTTTAAATAGACAAAAGCATAGAAAATCCTATGGCCCCTATGTGTCTATGGTTGATATGAAATTGCGATATCATGGTGATCTGCAGACAAATGAAGAGGGAAAGAGAGAAGTCTCTAAGTTTTGCCAGTCCTATAGCAATGCTTAATGTTTGGTTGATTCATCTTTAATTCAAGAAACCCCTGCTGAAATGCTAACTGTATGCCAGCTAAGAACATGGTATACTCACGTGTGGGAAAAGACTCATTTTTAAGAGCTGATATGCATTATATAAATAATGAATGCTAGTAGAGTTTCAGATTAAGTTTATTCCAGGGCTTAGAAAATCCTCAAACTGACAGCTCTTTTTAGTGATGCCCAACAACAGATGCTATTAGATGTCAACCTACAGACATAGCTCCCTCAAATGTTACTCAGATGGGACTCATGCGTGGCAAAATGATAGGAGCCCCATTTCTGTCAATAAACAAAGTCTGAAATTCATTTGCTGCCCTAAGCCTGCTATTGAGCAAGTCCTGTGCAAACATCTATGTAGCCACCAATATTAAGCCTCCCTTTCCTGACCCTAACTCCACTATATACCTAGACTCTCACTTCTGTTCTTTGTTTGCACATCATTCTCTGCTGGAAATGGATTCCAGCCTTGAACCCAAGCCAGATTGTCTGGGTCTGAGAAGCCAGCTAGTCTTGCCAACTTCTTTTCTCCAGGGGACTTGGATATTATCCCAGTGTTCTTCCCTCTGCAGTCCACTGATGAAGGCCTTATTACAGACCAGACAACTCCTCCCACTCCAAGCATGAAACTATCATCATCAGATAGTCACCCATTCCTGGTGCTATGTTCCCTCCTGGCTCATTCCAGATGATGACTACCAACATTAATCTGGTGTGCACTCAAGATTATTCCCTGTTAGATGTGAGATTGGGGGAACTCTAAAGTCATAGCCACAAGGTTGGCCCTTCCCCCACAATTTTGGCTTACTGCCCGTCTGCGGAGTCACAGCTGGAGTTCTCGCCTGTCTACCCTGCCAACAACAATCAGATCATAGCACCAAAGAATAAGAATTTCCAGCAGTCTGCACAATCTGCTTCTCTGAACAATTCTTTAGATTATGATGCATCTTAATCATAGTTAAAAGAAACATTTTATCCTTTCTGCAGAATATTAGGCCTCCTGCAAAATAGTCATTTTCATAAATCGCCTAAGATTTAAATGCTGCACCCAATGTTTGTGCTTTTTGCAAGCAATGTGGGCCTAATCCAACATATCCTGCAGGGTGAAGATCAATGGTTCTTCTAACTTCAACAGTGATAAATATTTATTATGCTTCTACTATGGTCGTGGCACTAGACCAGATGCTGTTATAACGATTTTTTCCTTTCCAGAAAAAACAAATTCAAATATGGAATAGAAAACCCATACTCGTGAAACTGGACTGACTTTGTGTCTTAGAAATTCAACATGCTGCAGCTGTGTGCTTAAACCTGGTTCAAACAGGATGATAAAATAAAACATTATTATGGTTGGGAATATAATATTGTTTGAATAGATGGCCATAGTGAAAACTGCCTTCAAAAACTATAGCACATGAACTTACAGCCTGTAATTAAGTAATACGTTCCTCTCTGTTCTGTGGCATGGCCAGTTCAGAATGCCTTGCCATTAATCTTGAGGACATTTAAAGGTGTTCAGTTTTCCAACTCTTTTTCTTTGAAAGTATATGTGAACTTTATTTGCAATAAAAAAATCTCATAACATCTTATTACTTTTTGATGTGCCATTTCTGTCAAACGATGCCTGGACTAAATCAACTTTGATTTTTTTCTTTTGTATAACAGATGCTGTTTCATAGTTGTAGCATTGTAGAATACGTTAAATTTTCTAATATTCTTACTCTAGGAAAAACAGAATTTATGCGTATATGGATAGGAGAAGAACCAAGCTCACTTAGTCACTCTTAAACATATTTCAGAAGCCTTCTGGTATTGAATTTTAATTATACACTTGAACAGTTCAGAATTTCTGAGTTTTGTTTTTCAGATATATTACTAGAAAACAGATCAAAATATGGAATGTTCTAAACAACCTTTTAAAGTAATTTTACATGTCTGTATGATGTTTGAATTATAAATATCAATATTTTGATTTTATACTTCAAAGGTTACATCTATGTGAATGTCAAATGCCATACAGCTATAGCTGTTCAGGAAGAAAACTTGCTTCAGTAATTGATGATCTAAGTTGTAGGTTATCCTGACAGAATTCCAATGTATTTTAGAGAGTATTTTGCTCTCCAAGACTTTTTTGACCCAGACATTTATAAAGACCATATTTAATAGATTAGATTATAACTTTGTAGAACAAAAGATTTGTTCTTGAAATGTGCTCAAAGCAATTCAGTGGTAAATAGTATTGTATGATAGACATTTCTGCAGATAAGTGATCCATACTCTCATGATTAAAACTCTTATGGTTGATTTTCCAGAGATTAATAAAAAATTCCAGTGTCAAAAAAGATTTTCTATTTTTAATAAAAGTACTTCTTAGTGGAAAGGGAGAGAGTTGCTCAGTTCCATATAATTACTTTTTTATTGAACTGTGTTAATTTGTGAATAATAATTCAATAATTCTCTCTCTTCCCACCCAACTTGGAATTGAATCTATGGTTTCATGGAAGCTAGGAAAGCACACTACCATTGAGCTATGATCCTAGCTCTCCTTTTGCCTTTTATTTTGAAATAGGGTCTCACAAAGTTGCCCAGCCCAGCCTTGAATTCGCTCTGTAGCCATGTCAGAACTTGAATCCTTCTCCAGTAACTGGTATGACAGGTCTGCACTAGTGATCCAGTCAGTGACCAAGAATTTTCTCAGTTATTGAGGCATGTATCATGAAGTTCAGATATAGATTACTATTTGCCAAGTAAAATGAATCATGTAACAGAAATTTGCAATTATAAGAGGTATACCAGAAAATATATATTTTCAACTTTATATAAAGAGACTTATAGCACTGAATTGATTCAAGGAATCCTATAGCAAGACCTGTAAGCGCTAACAACCGGCATTTCGTGAATCTTTATTATATGTTTGGTATTTTGTGAAGTACTTTATAGCCTTTAGTTCATTTAATTTGCAAGACAGTCATTTGAAGCATATATCCTTGGGTTGGCAAGATGGGTTATTGGATGTGATGGTTTGAATGAGAATGTCTTCCATAGGCTCCAAGTATTTGGACATTTTGCCCCTAGTTGGCAGTGCTGTTTTGGAAGATGTTAGAGGGTATGGCCTTGCTGGAGGAAGCACGTCACTGGGAGTGGGCTTAGAGAGTTCTTAAGCCTTGTAGGTTTCCAGTTGCTCTCTGCTTTCTGTGCCTGTTTGAAGATGTGAGTGCTGTTCCTGTTCCAGCCCCCTCACCCTTCCTGCCTACCATGATGTACTCTAATTCCTCTGGAACCTAGAACCATAAGCTCAAATAAACTTTTTCCTGTAAGTTTCCTTGGTCATGGTGCTTTATCAGAGCAACATAAAATTAATTAATACATCTGGTAAAGGTGCTAGTTGCCAAGCCCAATGACCTGAGTTCAATTCCCTGGACCTACAGTAAAGGAGAGAACCAACTCCAGCTAGTTTTCCTCTAATTTCCACTCACAAGTCATGACACATGCCTGCACACACACACACACACACACACACACACACAAATCTTATGCATACACACATCATATGCATACACACAGGCACACACATACACATATACAAGTGTGCACGCACGATATAAATAAGTAAAAAGTAATAAAATAATTTTAGAAAGATATATTATTATTAGCCTTATCCCAATGTTACTGAAGTTGATGCCTTGAGGACCAGGCGGTCCTAAGTACAAATTGGGAATCTTCAGCTGGAAATACAACATGACTTCCTCTGCTCCAATAATACTTTTTTTTTTTTACTAATTTAGTTTGTTTTTAGCAATTGCATGCATATATAATAAGGTCTTATTACTCTCTCATCCCACTATCCAACCCCCCCTTCTAGTCTCTTTCATAGACTCATGACTTTTGGTTGGGTTTGTGCCACCAGAATTATCTGTGTCATGATTAGATTAGAACTGTATTGGAACCCAAGGGTCACCAGTGGGCACACAAGGAAAGCCATGGTTCATCTGTAGCAAATAGTTCTGACCAAGACACAATCACTGCTTCAATAGTACTCTGGTCATATATCTCCTACACAAATATCTGTTACATGAGTATATGAACTCATTGAAAAGAAAACCATCTCTTTTAAATCTTCATGGTCATTAATTCCCATGGACATAGTAAGGAATGAACAGATGTTTGGTGTTTAAATTTCATTAAAATTTAGTAAAAATAACATTATGATACATAGAAATACATATTTAAAACTTTTTAAGGGCTAAATAAGGACATCTTGTGATTAATCACCTGATTCTGCCATAAACAACATAGCCCATAAATCCTTTGGAATAGTTTTACTGCCAGTGAGTAAGAACATTCATTTGGCAAACGTTTTCTGAGCATCTATTGAGTGCCAGGCACTACAGCAGCAGCTGAAGACACAGGGATGAACAAATAAAAAACAAGCACTCCATTCTTATGAAGTAAACTCTATTGCAAGGTATGACAGACAATGATGACAATAAAACGCAGGAGAGGGATCTGATGATAGGAGATACTCTACTTTAGTAATGAAAGCTAGGAAAGGCTCCCATAAAGTTAAAATTTTGCAGAGACCTGAAGATTGAGAAGGTCTGTTAGGTCAGCTTAAATAGGATGAAAAGGGATGATTTGGCTGGAGCACAGTGAAACAGCATTGTTCCTATCTATGGGAAACAAAGGCAGGAGTTACTGAGCCTCACCATTCCAGACTTCCCTGATGAGTGTGGATGAAGTAATCCCAAATCAAATGTTCATGTGCTGGAATTTGATATCGGATGTACCTTCAAAAATTTTTAGAATAATTTCAAAGCTACATACTCTTGTTACTTAAATGACTAGTTGAAATATAAATTCTTTTGGGACATTATCTCACTTCTTTATTTTGGGGAAGAACTGGGAATCAAACCCAGGATTTTGCATGTGATATGCAAATACTCTCCCAATGCAACATATCCCTAACTGTGGTATTACTAAGCCATATTACAGTTGTACCTGAATAAACAGCTTGACTCTTAACTTTGGTTTTAAGAGTGGACCTGAACTTGTAGGGCACCCATTCCTTCAGATGTCTCCTGGAACTGTGCTCCCGAGCCTGGCCTCACCCATACTTTTATTCAAAACCATTTCTTTAGCATCAATTGGAGAACTACATTCTTGGACCCACCCTTACCAGAGAATCTTGTCCTTTGATCTCTGGGCCTAAAGCATCTCATACACACAATAGCTATGGCAAGCATTCTTCTCAGTCTTCACTGCTTCCAATGAGGGCAAGAATGTGAATACTCTGTGTTTCAGTGCTCTGATTTGCTAATTCAAGCACATCCACTTTCATTCACTATCTTGGATGAAGAGCAAATTGGGGTCCCAAGGGATCAAAATCAGATGCTCAGGTCACAAGAGCACATGGCTCAGTGAGCTTGTTTGCATTATAAACAGTAGATTTTTTTGCTTGCAAGGTTAAGTAAAAGTTGTTAGTCCAGATTCTGTCCATTTTGTAAAAGTCATTCCTATTTCTGTTTTGTTTGTTTGTTTGCTTGAGGTAGGTTCTCACTAAGTTGTACAGGCTGGTCTGGGACTTATTCTGTAGAGCAAGGATGTCTTGAAATTGTGATTCTTCTGGTTCTGCCTTCCAAGCAGCTGGAATTACAGGCCTGTGTTACCAGGGCCAGATTTTTATCTCACTTTTATATTGCTCCTTGGACTGAAGCATATGATCTTCTATCATCCCAATATTTCAGCTATACACTTAGACTATCCACATGCTCTGTATATCTGAAGAGGACTCATTGATCTCCTTTCTGGTCATGGCCAATGCCTGGGCCTCAAGAAGACAACCCTTCTAGGTTACTTATTTTTTCCAGACAAGATCTTTGGCACCTGGGTCACAACCTCACATTTTTTTTTGAGGTTAACATGTATTCCTCTCAATCCCTGACAGTCATGGATGTTATCCTTTGTTATCCTTTACAACCACTACTTCATGCTTCCAGTTCTTCCTTTATTTCTCTCTGAGCCCTAACATATCTCATGGCTTCATTGTAGTGTTTTCCTGTTCTTCTAATGTCCTTTCCCAGCTTGGACCCCATGAATGATTGTTGGAGTCACTGTTTTGCATCAGTACCTACAAATCTCCTCTTTCCTGGATTCTTCCATGCATGTGCCTGTGCCAGTGAGTGGTCTGTGTTTGCTGAGCATTATGCTTAACTCAGCTGAGAGAGTGTAATCAATGTCTTACAGTTCTGTACTTTGGACTTGATAAGTAACTCTTGCCACTCTTCTCAAGAACTCAAAATTTCTGTCTTCTCCCTTATATTAGTCTATTCTTCACTACTATAATGAAATACCAGAGGCAGGCTAATCTTGTAAAGAAAGAGTCCTGGAAAATCAAGGACATAATCCCAATATAATGATAGAATGGAAAAACAGGGTCCCCTTAAGGGTTCTTAGTCTCATTCATAAAAGAATATAAGAATGGGCTTAAATGGAAGCTTTAGGACAATTTTATTAAAATTTAAGGAGGAAATCCTTAGAGCAAGCAAGGCGTAAGTCTCAGGGGCCACCTTGAGGAAGAGAATGGAGGGGAGAAGGAAAAAAGTCATAAAGCTGTGCTGGTTTAGAGCTTGTATGGAGATCATGGTGGACTAGCAGCCACATGCAAAGAGGGAAAGGGATATTTAGAGAAAATTAAAGAAATTCAAGATGTTGGGGAAGCCCAAAGTGTTTGGAAAGTCATGGTTTGTGGTGTTACTATACCAACATTACAAGCACCTGAACAAATAACCTGACTCTTAAATTTAGTTTTTAAGAGTGGGCCTGAACTCAGAGGACACCCATTCTTCCAGACAACTCTTGGAACTGTCTCCTGCAATAGTGTTGATGAAACTGTCCCTGGAACTCTGTTTCTGGAACTCTGTTCTCAAGTCAGGCCCCACCAATAATTTTTTTCAAAATGGTTTCTCCAGCTTCAGTTGGAGAAGTACAAGTTTGGCTCCACTCTAATCTTAACAGACAATGTGGCTTTTTCATCCCTAGGTCTAGAATAGCTCTTCATCCAAGGCCAAGCATCCTTCTCAGTCTTCATTGTGTGCAACAGAGATGGGTGTGTTGCCTTTCAGCACTTCAATATCTTAATTCTCAAGCATTCATTCATTCATTCATTCATTCATTCATTCATTCATATCTTTTTGGGGTAGAGTACCAAATTGAAATTTCCAGGAAACCAGATCAAGTGCCCAGGCCACAAGACATAAGAGTACATAGTTTTTCTGAGGTTAAAAGTCATTAATCCAGATTATGTCCATTTACAAAATCATTCTACAATGGTTAGAAAAGAAATATAAAGAAGTAAAGGAGAAGTTATGCTTTCCTCAAGAACCTAGAAAAAAAAGCAAACTTACAGAGGCCTCAAGTCTGTAACCTGGTATGGGGCACTGCACTAGGGAGGGGGATACTGGACAGGAGAAGTTCACCATCTCATTAACACTGTAGGTATTCTGCCCATCTCTTTAGCATAACTTAAGGTAAACCTGCCTTCCTAGGATTGGTCCTGTGACCAGGTGATAAGGAATAACTGGAAAGTTCAGGTTCCACCCAACCCCAGATTGTTATTTAAGTCCCTTCCTTCCTTCCTTCCTTCCTTCCTTCCTTCCTTCCTTCCTTCCTTCCTTCCTTCCCCCCTCCATCCCTCCCTCCTTCCTTTTTTCTTTTCTTGAGGATCTGTTCCTCAGAGGTCACATGGGCTTCGGATTCTTTCTTTCTTTCTTTCTTTCTTTCTTTCTTTCTTTCTTTTTTTTCCCTACTGTAGCAATAAGCGTGGCTGTGGTGAGGACATCACAGTGGTGTGAACACTTGTGGAAGGAAGAAATAACATCACTAAACAAGAAGCCAGATAACTAGGTCAGGCATGCTCATACAACATGCTCTTTTGAGAGTTCAGAGGTCTCTAAGTGCCACTTAATCCTTTCTAAGGGCAGCTTCTCCAGTGACCTGAAGAATTCTAAGTGCCACCTCTTAGAGGTCTCGATGCATTTCACCCTGACACACTGTAGGACCCTGAGACCCTCTTCATTCACCCGCTACCCTCCAATCCCTCCAGACCCCCACTAATTGCCCTTTTAGCTTCTGTAAAATGCTTGGCTGCTGCTTTAGACATGCCTAGACATGCCCTGATCCCCGCCTGCTATCCGCCCCCCCTTCCAGGAAACTATAGATTAAGCAAGCCCGAGCATAAAAACTGCCCTATAAGGTAAAAACAGAGACTCCTGGCCCCACAGGTAACAGTCAGCACATTCCACAGCCCTGAGAATAGCACCCACCAATAAGGAACCTCCAAGGCTGCATCCTATACATCCAATCAGTTTAAAATTATGTTGGTGTGCGTGCACTCCTTGAACCAACCAAAATGTATCTTCAATAACTCCCCACCCCGCTTTTGTCTAAAACCTATAAAAGGTTCCTCTCTCCTTTACTCTGGGCTCTCAGCACGGATCCGTTGAGTTGGTGAGGTCTGAGAGCCCGCTCTCCCTTACTCTGGGCTCTCAGCACAGATCCGTTGAGTTGGTGAGGTCTGAGAGCCCGAGCTTAAGCCCGAATAAACCATAAACTTTTGCTCTTGCATTTTGGTGTGTTGGGTCCTCGGTGGTCTTTTTGGGGTCCAGTGGATGAGGTACAACATTTGGGGGCTCGTCCGGGATCCCCCCAGAGCCCTCCGAGAGGAACCGACCCCAAAAGGTTTGTGATCAACCGGCCGGATAAGTTTTTGTAAAACTCTGTTTGTCCACCTGTCTTCTCTATACTTTCTCTTTGGTCGTGTCCATCTGATCTCAGTTTTTTGTCCCTGGAACACTAGCAAGGCAACCTGGAGTATTCGGGAGACATCCCCATCCTCGTCAGGGTGGGTGTTCCCCACTGGACACCCCACCAGGACACTAGTCCATCTGAAACCTCAAAGGACCTCTGTTGGGACATGCGCGTCCTATCCATACGGTCTTTGGCACAATCAAGCCAGGGAATCCACATGGCTGAGAGTCCAGACCATCTGAAAGCCGCGGTAGTTTATTTTGGGCCCTCTGTCTGTCTGTGTCGTTCTTGTGTCTTGTGATCTTCATTCTAATTTCTTTGTTGATGAAACGGACGGGACTGATAAATACTATGGGCAACACCCCATCTTCCCCTCTAGATCTTACACTAGTCCACTGGGAGGAAGTTTAGATGATTACCCATAACAATAGTGTAGATGTAAAGAAAAAGAAATGGACAACTTTATATTCGGTTGATTGGCCCTCCTTCAATGTTGGATGGCCCCCTGAAGGGACTTTTAACCTGAGTTTGATTTCCAGGGTAGAGGACCATGTCTTCCGCCCATGGATGGGCCACCAGTACCAGATCACATACATCGTGACCTGGCGAGGCCTCATTGAATGACCAGATGCCCCCCCCCACCTGGGTCAAGTCCTTCCTTCCCCCGATTAATCCAACTGCTCCCCCTCCACCTCTGCAGGTCCTCCCTCTCAGACCAAAGGTGGAAGAGAAACCCATTCTCCAGGGAGGCACAGAGGAGAACGACATCTTTCCGCTGCCCTACTCCTCTCAGGCGGGCACCCCGCCAATGGTGCCACAAGTGCAGGCCCCACCTCCTAACCCTGAGGAGGCACCATCACTTCCACAGGGACCTGCACAGGGCACACGGAGCTGGAGGGGCGCGGCCCCCCAGCCTGACACCATTGTCCTCCCCCTCTGGCTGGCAGGGCCCCCAGACAGAGAGAGCAATCAGCCCTTTCATTACTTGCCCTTTGCCACCAGTAAGCTTTACAATTTGTGCTCACAGAATGCGCCTTTCTCTGAAAACCCCAGGGACTTGATTAACTTATTGGAAACTGTTCTCTTCACTCACCAGCCCACCTGGGATGCAGGGACCCTACCACAGACCCAGGCACCATTAATGCGAGCTTTCCCTCTAGCCATCCCAACTGGGACTACAACATGGCAGAAGGTAAGGAGAGGCTCCTGGTCTACTGCCAGACTCTGTTAGCGGGTCTCAAGATGGTGGCTCGAAAACCCGCCAATATGTCTAAGGTCTATGATGACAGGTGCCTGAAGAGAGCCCAGCCTCATACTTAGAGAGGTTACAAGATGCCTTCCAGCGGTTCACTCTGTATGACCCAGAAGCAGAGGAATCAGCTCAAACTGTGATGTTTTCTTTCATTAACCAGGCAGCCCCTGACATCAAGAAAAAGTTACAGTCTTTAGATAGACTAGGAGAAAAAAACCTTAGAGACTTAATAGCAGTGGTGGAAAAGGTTTATAATAGAAGGGAGACAGCAGCAGAACAAAGAGAGGAAAGAAAAGAAAAAAGACAGGAAGCAAGCCTGACCAGGGTCCTGGAGAGGCAACAGGCCTGCCACAAGAAGGACCTCAGAGAGATATTATTGGCAACCAACACCCAGTACAGAGGGAGCTCACTGGCAGGGTCCAGACCATGAAATAAGGTAGGGAAAAACCAGTGTGCGTACTGCAAGGAGGAAGGGCACTGGGTGAAGAACTGCCCCAAGAATAAGCGATCAGCTAAGGTATTACCAGCTCTAATTAGGGGTGAAGACAGTGACTACAGGAGACGGGGCTCAGGTCCCCTCCCTGAGCCCAGAGTAACCCTGAAAATAGATGGGAAACCAATTGAGTTTATGATGAATACTGGTGCCCAGAATTTGGTTTTACTGGAGCCAAGAGGGCCAGTGTCCTCCAGAACTACATGGGTACAGGGGGCAACAGGAACAAAGCCCTATTCATGGACTACCCGAAGAAGGTAGATTTAGGGAAGGGCTGGGTATCCCACTCGTTTCTAGTAATCCCAAAGTGTCCCTACCCACTTCTGGGCAGAGATTTATTGTCAAAAATGAGGGCACAGATCCACTTCACAGCTAAAGGAGCCACCCTGCTTCACAATGGGGCACCAGTTCAGGTTCTAGTCACCAATGACCTGACTGAGGAATATAGACTCCATCAGGAGCTGATCCAACCAAACCCTGATATATCAGATTGGCTCCAAAAATTTCCCCAAGCCTGGACAGAAACAGGGGGTATGGGTCTGGCAGGACACAGGCCTCCTGTATATGTTGAACTCAAAGCAGGGGCGGACCCTGTTAAAGTGTGCCAGTATCCTATGCCCCTAGAGGCAAAATGTGGAATTACTCCACATATCAGAAGATTAATGGAACTAGGGGTTCTGAGAACGACCCAGTCTGCCCGGAACACCCCACTCCTGCCTGTCAAAAAGCCCCAATCTGGGGACTATAGACCGGCACAAGATTTAAGGGAGGTGAACAAGAGAGTCATTGACTTTATCCCACTGTCCCCAACCCTTATACATTACTCAGTACCCTGCCACCAGATCGGCAATGGTATACAGTTCTGGACCTCAAGGACACCTTCAGCTTGCCACTAGCTCCCAGCAGTCAGCCCTACTTTGCCTTCGAATGGCATGATCCAGAGGCAGGAGTCAGTGGCCAGATGACCTGGACACGACTGCCTCAGGGTTTAAAAATTCTCCAACTATATTTGATGAGGACCTGCATGAAGATCTGGGTGAGTACAGAGCCCAATGCCCTGACATAAGCCTGTTACAATATGTAGATGACTTATTGATTGTGGCACCGGACCAGAAGTCCTGCCTGGAGGGGACAGAGGACTTACTCCACATACTTGGGGACTTGGGATACCAGACCTCAGCAAAAAAGCTCTGATATGTCTGCAAGAAGTGACTTACCTAGGGTACATCCTCAAGGAGGGGCAGCGGTGGTTGACTAAGGCCCGCTAAAGATTGTGCTAAAGATACCTGCACCGACCTCCAGAAAACAGGTGAGGGAATTCCTGGGTACC
>NW_008358774.1:5678071-5680837 GCF_000622305.1 Nannospalax galili | reverse complement strand
GCCAGCCTTTGTCTCTCAGGTAAGCCAGGGAATAGCCACTGCACTGGGGGCTAATCATAAATTACATTGTGCTTATAGACCCCAGAGCTCAGGACAGGTAGAAAGAATGAATAGAACTCTAAAAGAGACCTTAACCAAATCACCTTTAGAGACTGGCACAGACTGGGTGGCTCTCCTCCCCTTTGCCCTTTTTAGAGTAAGAAACACTCCATACCAGATGGGTTTGACCCCCTTTGAAATCATGTATGGAAACCCCCCTCCTATGATACCTAGCCTCCAAGCTGACCTAGTATTGACCTTGGGAGACCAAGACCTACTGGACTCACTCCAGTTGCAGCTAACCCACCAACGGGTCTGGCCACAACTTGGAGCCATATATGAAGCTGCTGTCCCCCTGCAACCCCACAGGTTTAAACCGAGCAACTGGGTCTTCATCTGCAGACATCAATGGAAAAATCTCGAGCCAAGATGGAAGGGCCCCTTCATGATCCTCTTGACAACTCCCACTGCACTCAAAGTGGATGGCGTCGCGGCTTGGGTGCACTACTCCCACGCAAAACCTGCCAACCCATTTGCAGTCCCAGAGGATTACAAGGGAGACACCTGGAAGGCATCCCCACACCCTTAGAATCCATTCAAACTCCGCATCCAACAAGACCCTTCCTGCTAACCTGTCTATTGTTGACATTGAACTGCTTATCGGCTGATGGCACCTTTCCTGCAAGTAACATAAATCCCCATATGCCCCTTAGCATGATCCCCTCAGATACCTGCGAGCTGGCTGACCAGAACCCATGATTGGGTTCCCCAGTTACAAGACAAGGGGGGAATGTAGGACCCTGAGATCCTCTTCATTCACCCGCTACCCCCCAATCTTTGTCTATTGTCTAAAACCTATAAAAGGCTCCACTCTCCCTTACTCTGGCCTCTCAGCTCAGATCTGTTGAGCTGGTGAGGTCTGAGAGTCTGAGCTTAAGGCCGAATAAACCATAAACCTTTGCTTTTGCATTTTGGTGTGTTGGGTCCTCGGTGGTCTTTTTGAGGTCCAGTGGATGAGGTACAACAACACTAGGTACTATGAACTTGTCTAAAACCTATAAAAGGCTCCACTCTCCCTTACTCTGGCCTCTCAGCTCAGATCTGTTGAGCTGGTGAGGTCTGAGAGTCTGAGCTTAAGGCCGAATAAACCATAAACCTTTGCTTTTGCATTTTGGTGTGTTGGGTCCTCGGTGGTCTTTTTGAGGTCCAGTGGATGAGGTACAACAACACTAGGTACTATGAACTCTTGGGGGATAAACTTGAATATAGTTCAAACCATATTATCTCCTTAAACTCTTCTTGGCTTTCTATTGGTACCTTAAACTTTTATTCTATTGAGAATATTTAGATGCTAAGAGTGAAAACATTTGAACACCCATAACATCCCTCCAATTTTGAATTCTATCCTTAACTGTTCCTCCAATCTGAGCAAATTAGTCTGTCTTTGAGACCTGGTCTGCTGGGGTCTGGAGTAGAATTCTTTGCTGCCTCTTCTCCATTTGTTTCATATGCCTTTAGCCTCTCTGCTTCTCCTTGTCTGTCTTTTCCTAAGGAGTTTTGCCCTCACAATGAGAAGCCCTAGGATTTGGTTCCTCTTTAGTGCTAGCAATACCGATTCCTTTCTCAGCTGGTGTGGTCGCCAGCTGTGGCTGCTCCTCTGGCTACTGCCACTCTCCTGGTCTCTCAGTTCCTCCGATCAGTCGTCTGGTCTGGACCCCAGGGCTGGTGAGGAGTCTGCGCCAGCGTTGCCACATTTGACGTCTGGTCTGGACCCCAGGGCTGGTGAGGAGTCTGCGCCAGCGTTGCCACATTCAGACGCGACACAGGAGACCAGGTTCAGTGACACAGATCTGCTTTATTTCAGGAAAGTATGGGCTTATATAAGGGTAATAGTCCAATCATAACACAGCATATGGGATCCCTTGTTAGCATCTAGCAGGTCAGATGTCCTATTAGCATGATAAGTTTCAGTTTCTCTAAGTTTCGGGTTCCTGGAAACCATGTGACCTACATAGTTTTCTCTCTGATAAAAAACAGGAAGCACTGCATTCCAGCATGATAGGTATGTAAGGCAAAAGGCAAAATCAGTCACAAGATTTTCCACAACAAGCTGGATTTTCCGAAGGGCCACCTACGCTTGATTGTTTCTTCACTTCTCATTCATCCACCTATTAAACTCTGACTTTTTCCTCTACCTCTTCTCTAAAAACTTATGGCTAAGCATTATTAATCTTTATGTTTGTAAAACTACCTAGCCTTTAATTACACGTGTGTTTTAAGTATCGTCTGACTACCCTTCTTGAGACCGCCCCTTGATATGCCCTCATATGATCCAACTTTATGTGCTGCTTCCTTATCTAGCCTCTTTTCCTTTCATAATCCCACATATTGGTGCTCTTGGGCTCTGTTTTCAAACCCATGTTTTTAGCCCATGTCTTTGCACTGGTAAGACTGGATATCTAGTACACATCTGCTTCATGTGGGACCATTAGCACCTGAAAGCTTGCTATTTAAGCAACAGGAAAGTGACACCTTTAACAATGGGATTCATAACTCTTGACTTTCAACTCTGAGATGTCAATCTAAAAGGTAATGAATGTATGTAAAGCACTTCTTTTACCATTATGTCTTTTCAGCATTAAATTGTATTAGTAGAGTTCTAAGTAAAATCTTTATTCATTATTAATTGATAGAAATAACTATAAATTGCATCAAATTTGAGTCCCC
>NW_008358774.1:5664036-5677920 GCF_000622305.1 Nannospalax galili | reverse complement strand
AACTTTAAAGTTCAAAGACTTTGGCTTGAAAATTTTTATTTCAGAAATTAAGAATTCAAGAGTAAATTCCTTACCTTTGTGGCTATTTATATTTTTAAAACTGTATATGAATATTTCTTCCTCTAGCTCTCTTGTAACAGTTCTTTTTCAATACACTTATTCATTCAAGAAGTATACGTTAAGATCCTAGCAACAGTGAAAACAGACAAAATTCTTAATTCCAAGAAATTTTCTTGTGAGATGGAAAATAAATAAAAATAATACCATAAAATATGCTAAAGGTGATAAATGAAATAAAAAAGCAGAAAGGGACCAAAGAGCTAATAAATATTTGAAATTTTAAATACTTTAATATTGTTCTACTTTAATTCTTAAATTAGTAAAGCAGGGCTCTGGGGCTAGTTACTTTCTACCAGCCTATTCTCCGTGTAGATTGATTCTTTTTGCCTCAGGAGTCTTATCTCTGTGGGCTGCATAACCCAAACATACATGCCTTCATCTTTCCTTTTATCCTTCCTTTTCTTCAGCTTCCATTGGATTTAGCCAGTTGAGCTGGGAAGGCAGGAAAGAGAGGTAGGGGCATTATGCTATTCTTCCCAACTTTACCACAGTTTCAACAGTGCTTGTATTCCTCAACAGCCAGAGCTCATCATTGGGCATCCTCTTGCCCACAGTTTCTGTTTTTAACAGCATCTTGACTTTGCACTTCAAGGCTAATGGGTTAGTAGTGGACTCTCACTTTGTGGCCTACTGTATGCTTTACATACCCTATTGGTACACTTAAACCTTTCATTAAACTCTCCCAAGTGAAATTTTTGGAGTGTATCATCCAGGGCTCAGGGACCATTGACAAGAAAGGGCAGAAAGACAGTAAGAGCCAGGCGTGGTGGATGACCACAAGGAAAGAGAGTTTTCTGGGCTTCTTGCAGCTTGCTCATATGAACTTACGGCAATGGTGACAGCATGCACAAGACCTACACAAACTCAGACTAGACAAAAACCCAGCATAGAAGTGGAGAAATGGATAAGAAGCCCCAACTTTAGCTGAGGGACTATTGGTAGCTGACCACTGATGGGTGAGGGAGGAGTTGGTCTTCTTCAAGGGAGTGATGCTAGATAGGTTGATCAGGCTCCAGTGGATGAACTCACACTGAGGGACATTTGGGGACACAAACTTGACTGAATAGGCCTTAACATATATGACAGAATGCATGTAATCTGGTGGGAAGGGTTGTGGAGGGGTGCAGATTGGGAAGAGGATAAAAAAAAGTACCAAAGGGAGGGGGGGAGATGGCAATAATGATGCTATTTTAAAGCTTTTATCTTAAGATATCCATTGCAGCATCATAGGCAATAAAAAAAATAGCAAGAAACTTACATAGCCATGAAACAAGTCAATAATAAATGACATTACATCAATATGATAAAATACTTTTCATCTCTACAGTGAGACTTAGGAAGATTGTAGAATGCATAAAAATAGAAGTAATGTGCCCTATATGAGATGCATCTGCATTGTAACTATGGAAAAACAAGACGTACAAAGTAATATGCAAATACAGAGATAATTGTGTTTGGGTGTAAATCTCTTGATTTTTTTTTTTCAATTTTGGAAGGTCATGCAGTTAAAAAAATTAAATTATTTCAAATGCTTTATTATTATTGGTATTCAGATATTTGATATACTTAATGCAAATCAAGATAAATGCTCTAAGCCAGGAAGAAAAAATTATTAAATATTAAAATTATTCTTCTTACATCTTAATTGTAAAACCTAGCCATAAATGATTAATATACCTGGTTTCCAAGGTTGAACCACAGGCCTGTAAGGTAGAAAATGTTATTTTTTGGTTAGCTAATAATAATTTATAATCAAAACATAGCTCTTGAAACTTAGCATAAGAGTGAATATAAGTAACGAAAAACTTGTTAACATGTGTGCAGATATATTGGACAGCCTGGCTCTTAACTTTGCCATGAATGTTTGGTAGCCTTTACTTGTATTTGCCTGTCTTTTAACATGCTCAGACTTCATGTTTCAGCTTGTTATATTCAGGATCATGAGACTGATCACAGGGCTAGATTTTAAGGAGGCAGAAACTAAGAGGAACAAATTGCTTCACTAAACCTTAGGTATATTTTAAGTTTCTTAACTTAGAACATAGAAATATACCAGTCATAATGGTACACACCTTTAATCCCAGCACCCAGGAAGCAGAGGCAGAGAGAGGCAGATGGATCTTTGTGAGATCAAGGCCAATCTGGTCTACATAGTGAGCTCCAGGCCAGCTGGGGCCTCAGGGAGATCTCTTCTGAAAAAAAAAATTAATCTGATTGTTGACGCAATGCTTTTGAGAACATGCCCTTTCTCTAAAGTTCTGAAAGTGGTGTGTTCCAGAGCATTTATAAAACAGAGATGTTCTGCTGAAATGCCAGTGATGCAAAGCCAAACATTGCCAAGCTGTCACAGTCGAGATCTGGCAGCTCTTTCAGTTCAGTCCACTTTTGCTTACTTCACTTATCTAATAGCAAAGTGTGGTACTATGGTTTATTTCTTCCCCTAGCATTCTAATATTATTTACCTATTTATTTAGTGTGTTTATGTGTGTGGGTATGCATATGCCACAGCATGCATGTGGAGATCAGAGGAAGCTTCTGATAGTTCTCTCCCTCCACCAGGTGAGTCTTGGAAATTGAACTCAGGTCATGTGGCTTGGCAGCAAGGGTCTTAACCTGTTCACTCATCTTGCCAGCACTATTTTTTTTATTTTATTTAATTTTTAATTTTATTTTATGCGTATGAGTGTATTGCCTGCATGTATGTGAGTGCACCCATGTCGTGCAATGCCACGGAGGTCAGAAGAGGGCTTCAGATTCTCCTGGAACTGGAGTTAAAGACGGTTTGTAGCTGCCATGTGGGTGCTGGGAATCGAGCCCGAGACCTTTGCAAGAGCAGTCAGTGCTCTTAACTGCTGAGCCATCTCTCCACCCGCCGCACTAATATATATTTTTTTAATTTTATTATTTTTATTTTGTGTGTATGTAAGTGCACCCATGTCGTGTAGTGCCCATGGAGGTCAGAAGAGGGTGTTGGATCCCCTGGAATGGAGTTATGGATGGTTGTTAGCCTCCATGTGGGTGCTGGGAACCAAAGCTGGGTCCTCTGCAAGAGCAGCTGGTGGTCTTAACTGCTGAGACACCTCTCCAGGCCCATTAGTAACATTTTTTAAGTGTGGTCAATGACTATCACCTTCATCAGTTGTCAGTCTTGCAGTATCCAGAATCATCAATATCAGCTCCTCATACTGCTGATGTAGGAGGAACGCTTCTTTAATTTAGTAGAGGTTGAACCACATAGCCTGATCAGTATTATGCAGCTCTAGCTTCATTGACCAGATAAATATACTGTTGCTTCTGACAATGGAAACTATAAAAATGACATAGTGAGTGATGAAGAGGAGCAAAATGAGCAAAAGCCACTAAAAAGAATTCAATCTGCATCGTAATGATACAGGATTAAGCAGGGAGCCATTTTTCCTATTCGTTATTTTTAATAGTTTTAGAAAGTTCACTTCTCCTGTATATATCATCTATATTACATTTTCTTTTTCTTTTTCTTTTTTTGGTCTTTTTGAGATAGAGTCAGCTGGCCTGGAACTCACAGAGATCTGCCTGCCTCTGCCTCCCAGCTGCTGGGATTAAAGGCATGCATCACCACACTGGCTATATTATATTTTCTTATCTAAAAGTCTTCTACCAAACAATCAAGTTGCATTTTTTTTTCACTGAAGTATAATCTCTTTTTCAAGATGAGTTAACTCGGGGCTGGAGAGATGGCTCAACAGTTAGGAACACTGGTTGTTCTTGCAGAAGACCCGGGTTCGAATCCCAGCACCCACATGGCAGCTAACAATTGTCTATAACTCCAGTTCCAGGGAATCTGACAGCCTCTCTGTCTTCCACGGGCCTTGCACGACATGGGTGCACTTACCTACATGCAGGAAATACACACATACACATAAAATAAAAATAATAAATAAGATTAAAAAAAAATCAAAACCAAAATGAGTTATCTCAAATAAATTCTTTTTCACACAAATCCAGTTTAAAATGTTTTGTATTAAATCATTCATTTAGGTTAATATTTACTTCACTTTCATATAATTTTTAGTAGGCACTAAATTGCAATATACGAATCAATGCAAATGATGATGAATATATAAAACTATAAGACAATTCTTCCTTGCTTACCATATGGTAATAGGACATTAAAATCTCTGATATATAAAGAACAATAAAAATAATTCAATGACAGGGAACTGAAAAATAACTCAAAAGAATAGCAGAAATCTAAAACTTTGAAAACAATTTAATAACAGTATTTTTAAAAGTTAGCTGTCTCTGAAATATAACAAAAGATTTATTATTAACTGATAGAAAAACTACATTTGATTTATTCTTTAAATTTTTCATGTGTATGAAGTGTTTGCTAGTTACTAAAGAATGGCCATAATGATTATTCTATTGGCTGGGGCTCTGGTTCATTTGGCCAAGAATCCTGCCCTTGTTATGTATATTAGAAGATATTTTCTCTATGAGTTCTTCATTCCACCAACCACAGGTATGCAGATATTTCTTGGCTTATGATGGGGTTATGTCCTTATAAACTCATAGGAGGTTGAAAATATTCCAAGACAGAACTTCATTTAGTATCTCTTCTGAACATCCAAGCGTAATATAGCCCATTTTAAACATGTTCAGAACACCTACATTTCCTAGAGTTGGGCAAAAAAATATTACCCAACGTAAAGCTTATTTTCTGATAAAGTCATGAATACCCCACGCCATTTACCGATACTGGTAATAGATAGTGGAAAACAGAATGGTTGTATTAGTTCCTTTTGTACCAAAATAAAGCAACAAATTTATATGTTGAACCTTTCTAAGTCAACGGTAATCTGTAACTGAAATTAAAGCAGAAAATATCTTAATTTATTTCATCAATGTACTTATTATAGGCTTAACGATATTAATGTTAACTATTAAATATGAAGACACTTTTTGTTATATATGAAGACATCTTTTGTTATATATATTTGTTGAACACTTATACTATTCCTGGTAGTTTTGCTTTGGTCAATTCATAATCCCTTCCCAAATTCTTCTGTGGTTTGAGCTCTTGCTGTTGGAAAGATCCTTCCTATCCTATGAAAATTTTAATAATGACTGCTGGTGTGTGTGTGTGTGTGTGTGTGTGTGTGTGTGTGTGTGTAAACTCTTGATGCATCTATTAATGCCTCACTGGTAATTTTATGCACATATGGACATTTCCATGTTGCAGTGAGCCTTTTGGCTCCTAGCAGTGTATGCCTGGTCTTCCAAAGAAAACCTTAGATTCTATTCTGGAACCTTTTTTTATGGGCTACTAGCAAATTATCCCACAAGAGGTCACCAAAGCTCTAGTGTTTTGTGTGTCACTTTTCTGACTTTTGTCCTTTCTTCAAAGAAACTGAGACAGATTTTATGTTTCCTGGTTTTCTTTTTGCTTTTGTGAGACCTGGGGTTGGGGGGCTGCGGGGGGGCACGTCTCACTTTGTAGCCCAGGCTGGCCTAAAAGTCAAAGCAGTCTTTCTGTCCTAGTCTCTCAAGTGTTGAGATTGTAGGCATGAACCACCATGCCCAGGACTGCTTTTTATTTTTCGACCTAGGAAAAATAACAGAATCAATGTCTACTTAGGACCAGATCAGTTTATGGAAATTTGTAGCTGTCTAGGCTAAATCTAAAACACTGGCTTCAGAATAGTCCTTGTGACAATTTATATATGAAAAGTAAAGGGAAAAAACATCAGGGACCTTCTGACATCAATAGCAAAAACAAAAACAAAAACAGAAAAAACTTTGCCATTGAACCCTGGGTTTAATGTACTTTAAATAAGTGTTGTACCACCAATTTATTTCTACAGTCTTCTTTTTACTTTTTATTTTGAGTCAGGGTCTCACTAAACTGCCAGTTTGGCTTTGAACTCACTCTGTAGCCCAAGCAGGACTTGAATTTGCAATTCCTCTGCCACAGCCTTCTGAGTAACTGAGATTATAGGTTTATATGCTTGTGTCACCAGGCCTAGCCCAATAGCTAAATTTCGTGTGGTGTGTGTGTGTGTGTGGTGTGGAGTGTGTGTGGTGTGGAGTGTGTGTGTGGTGTGGAGTGTGTGTGGTGTGTGTGTATGTGTGTGTGGTGTGTAGTGTGTGTGTAGTGTGTGTGTATGTGTGTGGTGTGTAGTGTGTGTGGTGTGTAGTGTGTGTGTGTGGTGTGTGTGTGTGGTGTGTGTGTGGTGTGTAGTGTGTGTGGTGTGTAGTGTGTGTGTGGGGTGTGTGTGGTGTGTAGTGTGTGTGTGATGTGTGTGTGTGTGGTGTGTAGTGTGTGTGTGGTGTGTGTGTATGTGTAGTGTGTAGTGTGTGTGTGTGGTGTGTAGTGTGTGTGTGGTGTGTAGTGTGTGTGTGGTGTGTAGTGTGTGTTTTGTGTAGTGTGTGTGTGGTGTGTAGTGTGTGTGTGGTGTGTGTGTAGTGTGTGTGTGTGATGTGTGTGTGTATGTGTGTGTGGTGTGTAGTGTGTGTGTAGCGTGTGTGGTGTGGTGTGTAGTGTGTGTGTGGTATGAAGTGTGTGTGTGGTGTATAGTGTGTGTGTGTGGTGTGTAGTGTGTGTGTAGTATGTGTGTGTATATATGTGTGTGTGTAGTGTGTGTGTGGTATGTATGGTGTGTGTAGTGTGTGTGTGTGATGTGTGTGTGTATGTGTGTGTGGTGTGTAGTGTGTGTGTAGCGTGTGTGGTGTGGTGTGTAGTGTGTGTGTGGTATGAAGTGTGTGTGTGGTGTATAGTGTGTGTGTGTGGTGTGTAGTGTGTGTGTAGTATGTGTGTGTATATATGTGTGTGTGTAGTGTGTGTGTGGTATGTATGGTTTTGTGTGTGTGGTGTGTAGTGTGTGTGTAGCGTGTGTGGTGTGGTGTGTAGTGTGTGTGTGGTATGAAGTGTGTGTGTGGTGTATAGTGTGTGTGTGTGGTGTGTAGTGTGTGTGTAGTATGTGTGTGTATATATGTGTGTGTGTAGTGTGTGTGTGGTATGTATGGGTGTGGTGTGTAGTGTGTGTGTGGTGTGTATATGTGTGTGTGTGGTGTGTAGTGTGTGTGTGGTGTGTATATGTGTGTGGTGTGTAGTGTGTGTGTGGTGTGTATATGTGTGTGTGTGGTGTGTAGTGTGTGTGTAGTGTGTATGTGGTGTGTAGTGTGTGTGTGGTGTGTAGTGTGTGTGTAGTGCGTGTGTGGTGTGGTGTGTAGTGTGTGTGTGTGTGGTGTGTAGTGTGTGTGTGGTGTGTGTGTATATGTGTGTAGTGTGTGTGTGGTGTGTAGTGTGTGTGTGGTGTGTGGTGTGTGTGTATATGTGTGTAGTGTGTGTGTGGTGTGTAGTGTGTGTGTGGTGTGTGGTGTGTGTGTGTGTGTTGTGTGTGTGTGTGTGGTGTGTAGTGTATGTGATGTATATGCACTGGTCTGTGTCCATTGTGCGTTCAGAGGCCAGAGGAGGACATCAGATACCCTTATTCGCCATTCTGCATCTTATTCCCTTGAGACAGGATCACTCATTGGACATGAAACTAGCCATTTCAGCCACACTTGTTGGCTAGCAAGCCTCGGAGATCGTCTTATCTCCATGCCTCCTAGCCTCCATAGCACTGGAGTTATAGGTGCACATACACAGCCATGCCCAGCTTTTTTTAATGGGTGCTTGAGATCCAAACTCAGGTCCTCATGCTTTCTTAACAAATGCTCTAATGTACCAAGCTGTCTCCCCAGCTGTTCCCAAACTTCTTTGGACATAAATCAGATTCTTTAAAAGCCCTAGGTTATCATTGCAATTTCTTGTACACATCACGATGATAGAACAATTTAAATAAAGTTTACACTCAAATCTTGCTGCAGGGATGATTGAATAAAGAAAGACTAAAAGCACTCTAAATAATGGGAACTTGCTATTAGAACTCATTGCTTCTTGGGAGAATGTTTGGACTCAAATAGTCAAATTCTATTATAAAGAATTTAGTTAGGGGTTGGAGAGATGACTCAGTGGTTAAGAGGACTTGCTGCTCTGGCAGAGGATCTCAGTTCAGTTCCTGGTCCTGTGTCTGGCAGCTCACAACTGCCAGTAACTCCAGTTCCATGGGATCTAACACTCCTTTCTCTGCTCTGTGAGCACCGTCACTTACCTTTACAAAGCCACACTCACACACATATACACATAATTAAAAATAAAAAATAAAATCTTTTTGTTCCTTTTTGGTCCTTTTTGAGACAGGGTCTCCCTGTAGCCCCAGCTAGCCTGGATCTTGCTATGTAGACCAGGCTGGCCTTGAACTCACAGAGCTCTGCCTGCCTCTGCCTTTCAAGTACTGGTATTAAAGGTGGGCACCACCATGTCTGGCAATAAAAATGAAAATCTTAATAAAGGAATTTCGTTAAAACAAAGTTTTCTTTTAGGAACGCCCTCTGTTTTCTATTCAGAAACCAAAAACACACAATTATATTTTAGAGAGCTTGATATTTGGATCCTGCCAAAGTTATTTTTTCTTTTTTAAAAAACAGGTTTACTTTATTTTTATTTTAAGTATATGTATGTAAGTGCACCTCATGTGTGCCTGGTGCCTGCTGAGGCCAAAAGAGGGTGTCAAATAGCCTGGAACTGGAGTTATAGGTGACTGTGAGCCGCTCAGTGTGGGCAATGGAAACCCAATCTAGGTCCTCTGCAAGAGCAGCAAGTGCTCCTAACTGCTGAGCTATCTCTCCAGTGCCTCAAAGACAATTGTTTTATCAACTTTTTAAATGGTGGATATGGGTTACACTTTTCTGTTTCTTTGTATGTCTCATAGCTGAAGAATGAAAACTAGACATTTAGAAGGATATATTATAGCAACTATGTGTACTGAATCTTTCCCAATTTGTTTCCTAATCCAATCCTTTGAACTGTTTCAGTGATGTCTATGTCCCCTGTACTGTGTAGCTCTGATGTCATTCTCAAAAGGTCAGTGCTTTAGGTATCCATGCAGATATCTTGGGATGATGTCATTTTATCAATATTCTTTGTGCGTGTGCATGTGTGTGTGTGCCTATTTGCATGTTTGTGTGTATGCAAATGCACATCTGTGAGTGGGTGAACATGCAGGGGTGTGTGCCTGTGTGTGTGCCACATAGGAAGGCCAGGGGATAGTCTTGCATTCCTCAGATACCATCTACCTCTATTTGGGATAGAATCTCTCATTAACCTTGAACTCACAGATTAGGCTTGGCTTGCTGGCCAATGAACCCTAGGGATCTGCTTTTTGTCTCACCATTGCTGAGATTACATCTGTATGTCAACATGCCAGTTTTTTTTTTTTTTAACTTAGGTTCTGGGTATCAAATTCAAGTCCTCACGCCTGCAAGCAAGCACCGTAGCAGCCGAGCTATTGCCCTTTCCTCTAGCAGTGTTCTTTTTGACCCACTTTCAGATGTCTTTATTAATTTCTCCACTTCTGTGAGTACCACATCCAGTTGTCAGTCTCCACTAGTTGCTGGCTCATTGATTGTTTTTAATATTGTCTTGGGTCATTAATATGATCCAATTAGATTCAGGTCCCTTTGCAAGAATAGTTTGGGAGGCTAGCCTTTGGCAACTGTCCCAGCTTCAGGATGGCTCTTCGTAGCACCTTTTCTGATTCTCTCTGGTAAACTCATGATTGGTTTATAATTCTGCTACTTTTTTTCTTTATACAAATTCAATATTACACATAAAATTATACACATTAGTAGATACCATATTTCAATACATGTACACATTACATAATGTTTAAATGAGGTTAAATATATTTATTACCTCAAACATTTATCATTTCCTTATAGTGAAAACATATAGAATCCATTCTTGTAGCTTTTTGAAATACAAAGTACATGACTGTGGCAAATAGTCACCCTACTGTGCAAGAGCACAGCAGAACGCTATATTTTTAACCTTAACTTAGTACCCATTGATCAAGCAGATGTAGTCTTCTATGTAGCCGTATAAATACATTCAAAGAACTAAAACTACCAAAGCTAAAGAAGTGGAAGAAGTTTGATGTTGCTATATCACCAAACAGATATTGACAGATATAAAAATCATTTTTTAAAAAGCCAAATGGGAATTCTGGAGTTGAAAAAGAATAGTAATTGGAATGAAGCATTCAGCAGAGTACTCACTACTACATGTGAACTGACAAGAAGGACAGAAAAACTGAAGATACATTGGTAGAGATTATATAATCAAAATAACATACAGGGAATAATTTTTTAAAGAGAAGACTTCAGAGAAATGTGGGTCATAATTAAGCATACAAAAATATGCATAATGGGGATACCAGAATTACAAGCTAAATAGTAAGGACCATAGAAATATTCAAAGTATTTGGAGAAAGAATGTCTGAAAAGTTTTATTTTCATTCATTGTACAACTTAAATAGCTGGAAAATTTCATTTGTGAAAACCGCTCATTCAAAATGATATACTGTAACAATTCTACATACCGAATCCTTTCTTTAGACTTGCTATTGTTTGCCTGTTGATTTGCATGGTAACTAGATCAGTGGGGTCTATAGTCCCCATAGTATGTCTTTTCATCAAAATTTCACAAAAAAACAGTAAAGACACATTGAAGAAATTAAGTAAAATTCTACTAGGAAAAACAAAGAGGTCTATATTCAGGCATTTCAAAGTAAAAACATTCAAAGACAAGGACAAACAAAATATTAGAAGAAAGAGAAAAGTGACTTTTAAATATACAAAGGAATACCAATGAGGTTCTCAATTGATTTTAGCACAGTTTTGCCAATTGAGTTTAACTTGGGGGGACATTCCAGACTAAACTATGGCACACTGCAAGAAATACTAAAAGAATTTCTAAAGGCAGAAAACAAGTACCAGTATGATTATTATACTATTGGTCCATAGCATACAGAAATGTGAATTGTACTTGTCAATAAATGTGCAAAATTAGTATGTACAGTAAGATATGAAGATAAAGACAAGATACCAACCAAGAGAATCCACGAACCAATGAAGAAGCCACAGGAACAGGATCACAGCCAAAGATCACTCGTGAGAGCAGAAGAGCCAGGAAGGGCAAAGAGCAAGGGTAAGTATCACAGTATGTAAATACAGACTTAATCTCCTTTCTTCTTTCAGTTCCTTTAAAAACTGTAAGTTATATAATACAAAAAATTTTAACAATGTATTCTTGAGTCTTGACCTTGTAACATATATCCTTGTCATGTATATATACATTTTAGAATAAAAAGGAAAAGAATACAATGTGAGTTTTATTCTTACTCTGGGAGTAATATCTATATATCACTGGAAGAATTAATATAACTCTAGAGAGGATACTGATAAGCTGTGTATAGCGAGCTCTAGAAAAAGTGTTAATAAAGTAATACAAAAATGTAAAAAATTAAAGGAATTAAAAATGTTAAACATGAAAACATAAACAAGTCAAAATAAGGAGGAACATAAAAGATCAACAAAAGACATGCAATAGTAAGTAAACAAAAAGAAAATGTCAGATAAACTATATCAGTATTGACAAAATGCGAATGTATTAAACAATCAAATTATAAAACAGAGATTGTATCTGGGCATGGTGGCACACACCTTTAATCCCAGCAAGTGGGAGGCAGAGGCAGGTGGATCTCTGTGAGATCAAGACCAACCTGGTTTATATAGTGAGTTCCAGGCCAGCTGGGGCTACAGGGAGACCCCAAAAAATCAAAAACAAACAAACAACAACAAAACAAACAAAAAAACAAAAAAAGAGTAGATATTGTCATACTGGAAATAGAAACAAGAATTAACTCTGCCAAAGATATACTTTATATTTAGATGGGTTGAAAGTAAATGGATAGACTATATAAGTAATAGCCATAAGAGAACTAGAGGGCTATAAAATTGTTGAGCAAAAACAATTTTTTAAACAAGAAAGTTATTAGAAAAATGATTTTTATAATGACAAAAATATCAACCGATCAAGAATATTTAACCTTGGGACTGGAGAGATGGCTCAGCAGTTAAAAGCATTTATTGCACTTCCATGGTACCTGGGTTCAGATCCTAACGCCCACATGGCAAGAAATAATCATCCTTAACTACAGTCTCAGGCAATCCAACACCCTTTTCTGACTTCTGAGGGCATCAGGAGTACATGTGGTATACTTACATACAAACAGGCAAAAGACTCATACACCAAAAAAATAAAATCTTAAAAAAGAATATTTAGCAATATTAACTATACAAGAGTCTAACAGGTAAATCTCTACATGGGAAAAATCTCGCAGATCAGAAGGAAGAAGCAGACAATTCAACAATGGTAGTTGAAGACTGTTAATACCTCACTCGATTAATGGCTAGAATAACTAGACCAAAGAGCAACAAGGAAAAGCAAAGACTTAAGCAACACTGTAAATAAATGACCTATTCCAGACATCTAAAAAAGACCCCACTCAATAAGAACAGAGATGTTATAATACTATACACTAGATCACAAAATAATCATTAATGCAGTCAAAATGCCTGAAATCAAAGTATACTATTTAACTACAGTGAAACAAAATTAAAATCAATTACAGAAAGAATGTGAGGGAATTCACAAACATGTGGGAACTGAAGATCAATTACAAGAGAAATCAGAAGAAAAATTACAGGAGAAATGAGGAAATATTTTGAGATGGAACATACTAAATTTATAGGGGGCTAATTTCAAAAGATCATATACATTTACATAAAATGGATTGTACAAACATATGAAATGCACAGACTAGGCAAACGTATAGAAATAGAAAGTAGATGAGTGGTATGCTTGAGTCCAGAGGAGTTGGGAAGAGATGTGGGGAGGTGAGAATAGAGTTTCATTTGGAAGTAAGAGTCAGGGGATATTTTGAAATTGATGATGGTTGTACAGCTCAGTGACTATATTAAAAAATGTACATTTTAAATAGGTGAATAGCATAATATGTCAACTACATATCAATAAAGTGTTAAGAAGGAGAAAGAGAAGCAAGACCTGGCCACATTCATTAGCTGATCATATTTATACCTGCATCTGGTGTACTTTTCTAGACTACGTGTGTTTCTAAATAGAGAATGTAATTTACATCGGCATCCATAACAGGTTTGGTTCATGGACAGATAGATGAAAATAAGGCATGTCCAATTGTAGAACTTACGGAAAAAACAAGCATCTAAAAATATTCTCAGGTAATCCCACTGAAAAATTCAGTAGGAACCTTAGAACACCCTTCCCATTGGGAAATTTTTCACATTCACTTTTGCAAAAATGATCAAAGCTCTGAGTCTGTGCTCACAGAACACTTGTGTCTTGCACTCCTGGAGACATGGCCCCTGGTTTATCCAGTTTACAACAAAGCCTGGTACTAGAGAAGAAGTCGTTTCTGTTCTGAAGAGGGCAATGAACGCAGCAATCCTAACCGCAATGTCCTGATAAAGCAAAAGCAATGATTTCCCTGAGTATATGAAAAACATGTTGAGAAAAATGGGCTTAAAATTTGAGGCTCTTTCTCTTTAGAGAATATCCTAAAACAAAAAGGCAAGTTTTCCCTGAATTCTCCAACCTCATGGATCTTGGAAGAAATAGTGTTCTTAGTGTTGTACCTCATCCACTGGACCCCAAAAAGACCACCGAGGACCCAACACACCAAAATGCAAAAGCAAAGGTTTATGGTTTATTCGGCCTTAAGCTCGGACTCTCAGACCTCACCAGCTCAATGGATCCAGAGAGCCCAGAGTAAGGGAGAGTGGAGCCTTTTATAGGTTTTA
>NW_008358774.1:5601182-5663954 GCF_000622305.1 Nannospalax galili | reverse complement strand
ATGTATAAGATGCAGCCCTGGAAGTTTCTTATTGGTAGGTGCTATTCTCAGGGCTGTGGAATATGCTGACTGTTATCTGTGGGGCCAGGACTCTCCGTTTTTACCTTATAGGGCAGTTTTCATGCCCGGGCTTGCTTAATCTATAGTTTCCTGGAAGGGGGGGGGGACTAGCAGGCGGGGGTCAGGGCATGCCAGGGCATGTCTAGGCATTGTCTAAAGCAGCAGCCAAGCATTTTACAGAAGCTAAAAGAGCAATTAGTGGGGGTCTGGAGGGATTGGGGGATAGCGGGTAAATGAAGAGAGTCTCAGGGTCTTACATTAGTACCCCTAACTCATAAAATGAGAGCTGCATACCCTTCTAGCAAGAGCTGCTGCTACATGGTTTAATGAGGGTCTTATATGGGGGCAGAAGTCCTAGGCAGAGACTCATTTGATGCTCTGTGTCCCTTCTCTAATGAGAATATGTAACTTAAAATATTGTGGTTTAAATATAGGAACAAAAAAGTTTTATTGTTATGAGTCAAATAGTCAAACAATACTTATAGTTGTTTATATAATAAATATTTTTATATAGTCACTGGACTGTATAGCCATCATCAAACCATATAATTTCATAGGAGTAGTTAAAAAAAAAAAGACTGTGAGAATAAGGAAACCTATAAAGAGTCTAACTTTGTGAACATGGAGCAGGTTAAACAGGATGATTTCTAAAGTTCCTTGTATCTGGAAAATGGAATGACCCGATTTAAATTCTCCTGCTTTTGGACTATAAAAAAGCCCATTTCCATTTCAACAAGGTTTCTTTAGATGGAGGTCATTTCTTATTTGAATAGCTGTCTGATAATAAAACCATGGTTTGAAGTTAAAAGCTAGACCATTAAGATTTATTTTTCTATAGTTACCAAGATTTTACATTGTTCTCAATTATAACTATATAATTTATATCTCTAACTACTGTTTTTATGAGCATACTGTTGTGCTACAAAATACTAGCATAATTCTTCCCCCAGTTCTTTCTGGAGAAAGGTACTCTTTTAAAAGCCGTGATCATGAACTAAAAAGTGAATAACAGGACAGGGGTATTGAATTTCTATTTGACTTGAGCCATCACTCAGGAAGAAAACGAAATGAAAAAGGAAACAGGCTAGCTAGGAAAATGGGGCACGGGACAACCATAGTGGATCAGAAGGCAGGATCCTGAATCTTAGGTAATGACATCATAAGTGGTTTTTAATCCCATTATAATCTACTCTACCATTCTTGGCTAGTGCTGGTTGACAAAGCCCACCGGCTATCTCCAGTTTACTCACATTACTCCCAGACAAGGCACAGCCAGAGGACCTCTGAAATATATGTGGTTTACAAATAAGCAAGGGTCACCAACTTGCAGCCCAGTCAAAGTTGGGAGGGTATTGGGACTGCTTGTGTGACTTGCACTCTTACTCTGGCCCTTATACTGTTTTCTTGCCTGCACTAAGGCTTTCCAGTTAGTCCCTGTACTCAGCTCATTGAGCAACTGGTGAGAGAAAAGAGCAAGACCACAGTCGGCTGCAACATTGCATCAGTGCAAAGGCCTGTCATTTTTTTCAGTGTTTCATAACTCAGAAATCCAATTGTGTCTTACAATTGATGGCATCTTGAAGACACCGTGTCTGGGTGGCAGTCATAAGTGTTCTTGGTTTGTGTGGATGCAGGCTTGCTCATAACTGCTGACATGCAGCCATTCACCCATGTTGTGCTTTGTTAATAGTGAGTTCAGCTTTCTGTTGTTTAAAACACCTTTAAGCATACTCAGCATTAGAATGAAAAGTCATTATGGATGCAGAAAGTGGGGCATATATTTGATGTCAGTGAGACAGATACTTCTCACTGGAGAGATAACCCCATTTTTAATATTCCTATAAATGAAAGAAACTTTTTATGTATGTTTTTCCTGAGAAAAGAAATACAAATTAGATACATCTTACATGATGCTGTGAGTGAGATCTATGCCAAAGCGTGCCTTTCACCTTGCTACAACAAGTGTGGTCTTTAATCAGGAGCATCAGCTTCATTGTCTAAGAGACTTAGCAGAAATACAGGATCTTAGGCCCCAGCCCAGACTTTCAAAGTCTGAAACTATGCTTTGATAAGACCCACAGTGATTCACATGCAAGTAACAGTCTGAGAATCACTGGCATTACAGTTAAACTGAAGTCAGGGGAAGTTGCCAAATGCTTTTAAAGATGTGAAAGAAATTTCAAAACAAGAAACTGATGTGACCCATTCATTCCTCATGCAGGACTGCCATTAAGGTGTCAAGTTTCACTACCATGTGACATGAAACTTGATGGAATTAAAACGGAGACTGTCATTTGGTTCAATGAGAAATGCTAACAAGAGCCCTGGGCTCTTAGATACACTTATCAGTAACAGTAAAAGTCTTTCAATATGTATAAAATAAAAGTTTTAAATGATAAGACTTTTATAATTTTATTGGAAGCTTTATTTTTTTTTCTCCCAGTGTTTTGTGAACTAATAGTGTGCTTCATAATTGCTGGTGTCTCAGACTTGATGGAAAGCAATATAATGCATCGTGCTAAGTACTACAATAAAAAGAAGCTGGGAATGTGGTAGCGCAAATGGTGCTCATGTCTCACAATCAGGGAAGGTTTGTACCTTAAGCAAGTGTTAGTAGATGAAGATGAACTGGAGAGAGGTAAGATTCAGGGAGAAAGCATTCTAGGGAGAAGGGATCACCTTTCCAAAGACATCAAGACTGCTTGTCAAGAAGCAGGTGGTTAGAATTCAAGCAGTCCCCCTGCCCCAGGGAGTGGATACAGCATGCAGGGATACTTCATTGTGGTTTGTTCTACCAATGGTAGTAAAGAGCAAAAGAAAATACTTACGAAAGGCTAAGGAGGATTTAGTGTTCAAAGTGCCCCATTTCTATTGGGAGAACTGACTTCCAGATCAGTTTTCTGTAGAATTATGTTCAGGAGTGAAGGCTGATCTGCACTTGGATTTTCCTGAATGAAGTTGGCCCCCAATAAGAATGGAATAAGTTTATTTTTATTTTTTATTTTCATTTTATGTGTATGAGTTAAGTTATGCTTGCATAACCCTTAACTGCTGAGCCATCTCTTCAGCCCAGGAGCCCTAGTTCTGATGATCAGTGATAATGTTCTCAGCCTTGTCTGCTTGCTATTATTGCCCAAAGTTATGCCTGGACTCCACTTGCAGAAATTCCAAGATCCCAAGATAACTGGCTGGAGAGATACTTGAGTACACACACACACAGACACACACAGACACACACACACACGCACACGCACACACAATGTATACATACACATATACACAGGCACATGCATATATATGTGTGTGTATGTGTATTTATGTGTCTGTGTCTATTGTATTAAATAACCTACGCAGACCACAGGGGTACAGTTACCCCCCTGGTATTACTATAGCTAATTTTAACAATCAGCTTAGGGTGAGGGAAAGTTACAGGTGAGCAGCTGGTCAGTAGAGAACAGGAACTTCAGCACCAATAACTTCTCATCCCAGAAAAAGCAAAGCATCATTCAACACCTTTCCTTGCTGAGTAAAGCCAGTGACCTATGTAGGTGTGATGGGGGAAATGGAGGATGAATCTCTGCCATTACTTTGTGAGCTCAAGATTTACCAAACACTTTTGGTATCTTGGAACTCATTCTAGCATAAGGGGTCTCAGCTTTCAAACTGAGCCACAGGATTGACACATCTCAAGAAAGGCTCAAGGTGGTGCTGTTCACTGATGGTTGTATCATGGTTTAGGAAGGCTGGTAAGGACTGTGAGGCAGGGCTGTCCTGTTAACCCAGCTGCTTTGCCGATTTCACAGAAAATTGGCACACCCTTGTAATGACTATGAGGACTGTGGTGAGTGACAGAAAATTGGGAAGTTAGGGTGGGCTGGTATGAAGCAACCTTAAGAACAGTTCTGTGAGCTCACCGAGCTTTGCACCTTCAAGCCTTTGTGATCTAAACCTATGAAGCATCATGGTGGTGGGATGGAATCTTGCCCAACGCTACCCCAATTTTGCCTGAGGAACACATTTCTTCTTCAACCTGTTTATATGCTTCAATCAAAATGTCTACTTCAGTGAATGCTGCCTATTTATATAAATCTTGAGCCAAGCATGTTCTTTACATATAAAAATGGTTGTCAAAAGATCAGCAGGCTAAAAGACCCTCATGATACTTATGATAGTTGAAAATTGTATAAAGTTCAAATTCAAGTGTCCAACAATGAAGTGTTGTTACATGATGACTGGGCTCATTCTACTTGTATCTGATTTTGCTCTGCAATGGCAGGTTAAGTAATTGTGGGTGACTATATGGTTAAAAAAACCAGTCATCGGGCTCTTTGTGGGAAAGGCTTGCCGACTGGTACATACCCCAGACCATCATTGTATCATTATTTCCATAATAGCAGTGAATGACTCAGCACAGGATTCAGGAACAAATGCAGGACTTCTCTTTGAGCTGTTGGGGAGATGGTTATTTCCTCTGCTGGCTCAAGTCAAAGCCTGAGGATCTCAGGAACCATGCATTGACCTCTGATGATGAGGGCTCAGGAACCACATGATGGCCCCTAATGATGAGGACTCAGAAACTATGCGTTGGCCCCTAATGATCAGGACTCAGGAAGCACGCACTGGCCTCTGATGATGAGGGCTCAATCAAATTTGTTTCAACTCATCCCAACTCTGGAATTTTCAGCTCTCAGAAATAGTATATTCTCCATAGTCTTTAACTGGGTAAAATTTTCTTTTGATACTTGCAGGTAAAGAAACTTAACTTATAAAGTCATTTGAAGAAACCTTCTTCTATGTGTGGAAAGAGGATTAATTAACTCCCAACATCACTTCCTTACCCTGGAGCTGTAGTTTCCTAGAAGAGACAGGAAATCATTTTTGGTCATGCCCTGTAGGACCTCAGTATATCCTGTTGTGGGAGAAAATCCAGAAGACCAGGGACACCGGGACTTCAGGTGTCTCAGTCTTCCAGAGGCTTAGCTCCTGAGGCATCTCAGGGCTTATGATATCTTCTTACTAGAATCATCTATACAATGTCTGATTTAGCACCTCTAAACTCTTTTTGGTTTCCATGCATGCAATAGTAATACTCTGTATCTTTAACTTCAATGAAATTCATGAAGGTGTTCATGGAGGAAAGGATAGAAAACTCAGTAATGAGTAAGTAATGAATAAGTGTGTTTTACTTGGATTTTCAGAATATTAGCCACTATCAAATATAGGCTCATCATCAAGTCAGAACATACACGCATGCGATATTTTGATAGTTGAAATACAAATTCATGTTTCCTTCCTACTGTTTAATCTTACTCCCTGCATTCAAGCTGCAAAGTACCTTCTGCTCAGTATCACAAGGACAAGATGTGACACAATAGTAAACAGAGACAAAACTGTGCAAAAATCCAGGAAAATTTGACAGAAAACCTCTCACCTTTTGCACAATGGAGAATCTCTTGGTAGAGATAAATGGAAAAAGTACCTTGAGTAGTTAGTTGCGTCACCATCTGGAGATACTATCTGTCAGCATATACATATCAGAAAGAAAAAGAACGAGAGAACAGAGAGGATGGGATTGCAGTGCAAATGGTGGGTTTCAGAGGGACAGAGGACCCCAGTTCCATCTCAGACCTCTGTTCTGGGTCCCTGTGGGTCCCCTTCACACTAGAAGAAGTTCCTGGAGCTGTCCCATTTCGACATAAGTGTGCGTGCAGCCTGGGTGTGCAGATCTGGTGAGTTTCCAGGAAGAAGGCAAGAGCACTGGTACAGGGGGCAGGCCTGCTAGGGGGCACACACCGAAGCTGGCAGCCTTCCATTTGTTTTCCTTACTCCCTCTCTTCATGTTACTGATCCACCGAGGGCCCTTCCTTAGCATAAGGATATCCAGGGAAGTAGAAAACTTCCCAAAGTCTTGGGACAGTGGCGAGTCTTAAATTTACTGGGCAGAATTTTCACAATCTCCTCTTGCTCCCCCAACATAAGGGTTTGACACAGAAATTACATTGGGTCAAATAAAAATGTTTCTGACACATATGCATTTATGGATGGAGAGGGAGGGCCTTATAACTCACAGATATTCATCTCCATTAGTGTGAGTTGGCGTCACTCCTCACTCATTCCAAATGTGAGGCTCCAAGTGTAACAGCCAATAGCATGCAAGGATCAGAATAGGTTATCTGCATTCTATGCCGCTGGATTTCACAGCATACATTACAATGTATGCTGTTCATTTTGAAGAATTGCTTTTTCTTCATTTGATTATGAATTCTATTCTTCAGCAAGAAAGGATGAGTCACTGTGTTTCAGTAAGAAGCTCTTGAGAGAGATTTTCAGACTTAGTTGATTTTCTTTAACATCTAACCAATGGGATAATAGAACAAAAACACATTTATCTTTCATAATTGTTTCCTCCTTTAATATAGAACAGATTTTGTGGAAACATTAATATAACAGCTGTGTTGAATAATTCTCCCTCATCCAAACAAAGAACAATATGAGTAATCTATTCTATTTCTAAAATCTCAGTTTCCTGATAATGTTTTTCCCATAATTCACCTGGGGAAAAAGCAAGGTGAGAAACAGACAAAATGAACCAAGGTAAAAGCTTTCCACTAGCAAGACAGAATGATAGTTTGATGCTATTAAGGGCCCAGGAAAGGTGTGAAAATTGCACAGGCAAATGATTCTCGACCTGGAACTATTTTGCATGCCAGGAGCTATTAGTATAGAGACATTTTTGGTAGTCATGGTCAGGGAGGAGGAAATGGAAGGTGTGTTCCTGGCATTTATTGTGAAAAAGCTAATGATGGTGCTTAAGCATTTACCATGCAGCAGACAACCCCACCTTTAGCAATTAATTTTCTGACCCCAAATGTCAATAATGTCCAGATTGAGAGAGTCTAGTAAAAACGAGAGATTTGGGCAACTGAGGATGAGCAGGGTTTCTATAGGCTAAGAGGAGAAACATGGACATTATTTTTTGAAAAGAAAGGAAGCTATCATACCTGAAGAGTTGGATGATTCTATTTGTGGCTCATTTTAAAGGGAAAATGTTTTAATGGGTTGTTATTTCAGACTTTTTATGAGAGAATGAAACCCTGTGAAATGAATATTGTGCTTATTAAAAGCACAGTAGAACCATGATTGTGCTTCACAATTTGTCTTGCTTATTTTATACACTGTAATGATTTATGCACTGAATGTAAATATACAAATAAGCTAAAGGTGAGAAAGCATGGTTTATTTCTGTTTGGTTAGATTGTAAAGGCAATAAATGCCTTAGAAGAGGCTAGTCTCACAGCCATCTTTGTGGGGCTCTTCAGTGGAAGGTTATGGAGTTTAAGTCCAGTCAAAAGATATGTGTGCATGTATGGGAGGGCTGTTGAGGGTTCTTCCAAGACACACACACACACACACACACACACACACACACACACACACAATTTTCAGTCCCGGGAGTTAGAAAGTCCAAAATCTATAGAACAGTTTCACAAACTGGAGATTCAGGGAATAGTTGATGTCGCAATCTTGAGCTGGAAGGCTGGAAATGGTCAGAATATCTGTGTCTAGAGGCAGGATTCCTTCAGAGGCCTGTGAAAGGCAGTATGTTTTGACCTGTCATCTCACTTGTGGGGTTGGGGGTGGGTTCGCTGATGATTACTGACATTGCTTGTAGAAATATCATTCTGATTTCTGTCTTCATCTCACATGAGATTTTCACCATGTGCATGTGCAAAATCTCTCCATTTTTTTTTTCTGTGAACTCTAGTCTGTTCAGATTAGGGCTCACCCTAATAACTTCATCATTACAGCTCCCTGCTCCTATTTCTTTTCTGAGTTATTGGGGGTGATAACCAGTATATAAATCTGGGGGTGACCGGGACTTGAATAAGTGGTGTTTTCTAAATTGTTCTGAAAGGGCAGGATTTGCATAGCTTTCTTCTTCCTCAAGTACGTCAACTATAAGAAAATGTAACAGTAAAGATAAATGGGACAAAATATTTTAAAAATATGTTTTGGGGGCTGGAGAGATGGCTCAGCGATTAAGAGCTCTGCCTGCTCTTGCAGAGGACCTGGGTTCCATTCCTAGCACCCACATGGTAACTATGACTGTCCTTAACTCCAGTTCCAGGGGAATCTGAAGCCTTCTTCTGACCTCCAACACATTGCACGACACGGTGCACTCACATACATGCAGGCAATACACTCGTACACATAAAATAAAAATAATAAAAATATTTAAAAAAATAAAAAGTTTTGATTTATTTTAATTTTATGTGTATGAGTGTCTTGCCTGTGTGCATGTATATGTATGCAAAGCCTGCAGAGGCCAGAAGAAGGTACCAGATCCCCTGGAACTTGAGTTACAGTTGATTGTTAGCCACCATGTGGGTGCTAGAAACTGTGCCTAGGTCCTCTGTAATAGCAACAAGTGCTCTTAACTCCTTGAGCCATCTTTCCACCTCCTCGGACAGAATCTTAAAATATTTTTTGAATAAGTACTTTGTGTTTTATTATTAATATATATGTAAATATCCTAAGACATTGATAATACAGAAAGCAAACTCATTAATAATACAAAAAGCAGTCATTATATTGCTTCACAGAAAGAATCAATTTTAGCAGTAAGTGGCTCATCTATATTTAGTTATGTATATAGAAAAAACATATTTACTAAAAATGAGTTTCAAATCACTCTTTCTGAAATTATTGTTTCTTTTCTTTTTTAATCTTTGAAGTATATTTTGGGCATATTTTTGTGTGAATACTTCCTTAACTCATTTTCTTTTGCTAAAACTGAATACCAGAAACGAGATAATTTATAAAGAAGATGAGGTTATTTAGTTTACAGCTCTGGAGGCTGGGAAATCCATGAGCATGGTGTGACATCTGTTTGGTACCTGGTGAGGGCTCTCTGTTGCATCAAAACATAGTGGAGTGCTCACATGGGAGCTAAACTGTGCTTGCTGGTGAGAGCTCTTACGTAGCAAAGACATTTTCTCTGTAACTCATCAATCCATAAATCCACAAATGGATTAAACCTTTCATGAAGGCAGGGTCCTTATGACCCAATTATCTATGAAAAGTCTTTTGTCCAAATTCTAATAACGTGTGACTTTGAGGACTGTTTCCAACATCTGAGCTCCAGGAGACAAATATCCAAACCATAGTAAATAAAAAAGTAAGTTTAAAAAGATGCTTTCATTACTGTGTGTCATGTAGACAAATCCTGGGCAAAGACCAGTTGTTCTCAGACAGACCTTACCTAGACATACATTTCGTGATCTGCTATGCACAATTTGTCAGTAGGTTGAAGAAGTAATATGGTTCCCTCTGGTTTTTAAAACTAGCTAGGCATTGTTTATCTCTCACATTGTCTCACCCCTCCATTATGGTTTTCCCCCTTAAGATGCCCCCATTCCCCCCCTTTCTCCCTTAATAATACCCTTCTCCTAAGGTCCTACCTCTCTGAGCTCCTTCTTTCCCTTTATCCCCTAGGTTCCTTGAATACCTTTCCCTCCCCCCTCCCTTAAACCAACCCAATTTTTATCCATATCTCCCTTATTAAAGCCTGTTTCCTACTTTTCTTCTTTTTCAGGTTGTCTACATGACACACAGTAATTAAAAATACCAAACTGGTGGAACTAACCTTCTTGGGTGTTTAACAGACATACTTTGAGGTCTATAATAATTCAGTCAGAGGGACATAAAGGACACTTTTTGCTACTTGCTCTCCTAGGTCGACTAGTTCCAGGGGACTGTGGGCATCTCTCAAAATGTCCTGTGATGGTGGTGGGTCACCTGTCCTCTTGATCAAGGAGGCTGAGGAGACCCCACCAGACAGATTTGAACTAGTGTCCTGTCTGTAGGGAGGAGGGTCAACACAGAGGAATCATATCCTCCATGCTTCCAATTGAAGCCAACCATGGTCAAGCAGGACCTTTGACTTAACTTCACATAGGCGGAACTGGTAAAAGAAAGGAGCCAGGGGCTCCTCTCAAGCCCATGTGACCCCTGAGGAACAGATCCTCAAAGGACCTTAAGAGTGAAAATAAATTGGTTTTCTGGACCAACTGTATGGCCTTAAACACCCAAAAGGAAAGTATAACCAAAGATTAAAGGGGCCAATATAATTTCATAAGAGTCCATGTGTATAGCTAAAGGCTACATAATGAGTAACAATGCCAGACAGGTGATACCTTCTTTTGAGTTGTTGGCCAGGGTGGCCAAAGGGATTCCCAGATAGTAACCCAGCATAGAACTGGGAAATTGAACAGCAGACTCCAATCTTGTCCAAAGGAATATTGACAACTGATTACTGCTGGATGAGGAACAGCTGACCCTCCTGAAACAGGGACCTCTAGATAGGCTGCCTAGATTCACCAGAAGGGCAAGTCGGGGGGAGTGGCTGGGGGTGCCAATGACGCAGCAGACAGTAGCAGGGATAACAGAGTATAGGGTCTCTAGTGGGGTGAGGGAGGCTGTGGGAGGGTGCTACCTAGGAAGTAGGTGTATAAAAAAAATAATAATTCTTCAAAGCATAAAAATTTGCTCCTTAATAATTGGTAGATGTGAGAAACATTACCATTGAAATCTACCTGATGACTTTATATCCATGCTCAGATGCCAAGGAGCTCAGAAAGTAACTGACTGTGACTAGTAATAATCAGATATATAGAGATTAGAAACGCATGTGCATCTTAGTGTCAATTGTATTAAAAAGGAATTTTTCTGTATAAAACTGTATTTTAATAATGAAATGGAGATCTTTTATGGGGTTTGAAACCTCATTTAATTTTATGTCTTATAGGGTTTATATGGAGTGCAATATTGTGTAACTGTATTAATTCAACTGTAAACCTAAAAATTTACAGCCAATTTTGAAAGAGACGCATCTTAGCTCTGGAGATTGTTATTGAATATGACAATGCTGTTGTAATGAAATGCCTCTTCTGGTTATATGGTTATTAAATAAATAATTAAAAAAAGATGTTTTCAATTGATTGGAATTCCATTGAATGAGTCCACTCTGTTTAAATGAAGCCCTTATTGAAGGCTATTTGGTTTGGTTTATTTACAACTTTTTAGTTTCTAAAAGAAATGATAGAATAAATGCCATTGACCAGCATCGTGTTTACCTGTGTACTTCTTTCAGGATAAATTTTTGGAAGTAGAATTGGTGAGACAGGGTATGGCCACAAAAATTACCATGTTAATAAAAGAATAGCTAGAATTGCTTTATTAATACACACTCATTTGTCCTCCTTTGAGCTCTTGTTAAACAATCTTAACTTATTGGTAACACTGGTGCTCCTCCCAGATGGAGTTTGTTTATGATGCAATACAGATTTAATTGCTACCAAAGTATTGAACCTTATGTATTTATTTGAATGTTATCTGCAAGATTACATCCCACATGGCCTCCTCTTTTAGTTTCAACTTCTCCAAATGAGTAAAAATGCATGTTGAAACTATAATGCTTGATTACTGTTTTAGAAGGCTAAAAAATGTGATCTGCAACTACCAGTATGTAGGACTAGGAAATTTCCGATTTTCATTTTTTTCTGTGCCTCTTTTCAATTCCCTGATGTGTACATCATAGGTCAAATGTGAACTCCTTTCTATCGTTTTCTTTGATGAAGCCAAGGATCATGTGAATTTAGTCTTACTTCTGACTGAGGAGGATGTGAACTGAAGGAGGAAAGGAATAGTCCATTTGTGTTTGTGTCTCAAAAGATGCAGGAGCCTCCTTGCAACTTTCTATCAAGCTCCAGCCAGACAAACTGAAGACCACAGGATGGCTTTAGCTTTTGGAGACTTCATGAAGTTTCACTTCCAATGTTTGACTTTTCTGGTGATCTTCTTAAGGAAAAGTCATCAATCATGTTTTTCCGCATAATCTTTTCTGTACTAACCAATTTATAGCATTTTCTAAACATCATTGTCATTTGAACTTTCTTCTTAACTGCTGATGATTTCTATTCTGCAAGTTTTGATTATAATATTGTCTTTGTCACATCAGATGATGAAATGGAAGGTACTCAGCCAGTGAGCAGGACTCATTTCTTCTGAAATGGTTGTTGTTGAGGGAAATGTGGAGGGTTTGTGATCCTGTAATCAGTCACATCAGTAGAAACCACAGCTATTGGGATATACCACCAATAGCAAGACAAGTCTCAGCTTCAAGATGTTGAAATGAGTGTCTTAGAATCAAACGTAATATGCTAAGTAAAAAAAATTTATGTCTCATGTGGTTTAATCAACTATTTCCTTTAATCATAAATATTTACTCAACTCCTTTAGATAAAGAATTCTGTGGTAAACCCAGATGACTCTTTTATTTGTTGTTCATACATTTGTGTCTTCTCACATATTTTTAATTAACTCAGTTACTAGTTCAAGATTTTTATTTTTTCTTCCATAGAGAGTTCTTTTTACTTTCCTTCTTTTTTCTCTTCCATTTTTTCCTGTTTTAACTCTCAACTGTTCACTTATGTTTTTCCAACTTCTTTTTTTTTTTTGAGACAGGGTCTCCCTGCAGCCCCACTGGCCTGGAACTTACTATGTAGACCACGCAGGCCTTGAACTCACAGAGATCTGCTTGCCTCTGCCTCCCAGTGCTGGGATTACAGGCGTGCACCACCACGCCTGGCTTGTTTTTCCAACTTTTAAATTTGAATGTTATTTACAATTATTTGTCTTCTTCATTGTTGGATATATAAGTATTTACAAGCATAAATTTATTTCTGCTCTAGCCATATCTTATCAATTTACTAACTTTTGTGGCCCAATTAATAATCAATCTTGGAAATGTTATAAACTCTTGAAAAGTAATTGAGTTGTATTTAAATGAATGTATCCATCATTTTGGCAGGTCATTTGGTTCATTATTATTTTTTATGTGATTGGGAGTATAGGTATTAAAAATAGATATACACATACTAAACAAAGCTCCAATTCAAATAGGTATACAGATGAAACACTTACTGATAATAAATCATAAAGAAATTTATTTTGGAACTATTCTTTGTTATACATATGATTTGATAATTTATTAAACACAAAAGCAGATGAGTATATTTAAAGAATTAATTCTTGGCTGATTATTTGATACTACAGGACACAGAACATCTTCAATGTTTTTCAGAGTTGATCAATAGTTTTATTTTAAAGATATTATATGGCTTTACATAAATATGCTGTAGAAAATAACAGCAGTATGTTAATGACATTTCAGAAATTGTTGGACATTCTGTCCTAATCCTAAGTCAAAATTCATTTGGCTTTTTATGAAATTCCAGTCAGCAGCTCAATCAGGATTTTTTAGAATAAAATATTTTAACACAATGCAATTCAAAGACACACTAAGCTGACACTTCCATACTGAGGAGTGATGGTAGGCAAATATTTAAAAATTTTGTTTTCTGTAATCAAGTCATTATGTTTCTCTAAGAGCAGGAAACTGTGTGAACTGTAAAAACATTCCAGCTTATACAACAGTCTCAAATCTGAGCTGAGGTGTTTCAGCAATGCTTGTTGGGGTTATGTGGCTTAACAGCATGCACACTACAAAATACGTAAGTTGGGTGTTCAGAACCAAAACTGCAGTGAAGTCACATGATGCCTCACAGGTGAGACCTTTCAGAAGCACCTTAGAGTCATGAAGCCTTTGGTTTTCTACTAATTTTTGATCATTGTGTCTTCAGAAACCTCTCAGTGTTCCTAAATTTTTAGCAACTACTTATTTAGTTATAGCCCCATACTGAGTCTCCACCCACAGTTTAACAGCTGTGCTCTAAGTAATTCTCTTTGCTTTTTGACTTTAATGTAAACTTTGGAATGAAATGTCTCTCAAGGGCCTTGTGCTAAAGGCTTGGTCACCAACATTTGTCACCATTGGGAGATGATACACCTTCAGAGGATACGGTCCAGCGGAAGGAAGTGAAGTAACTTGAGGTATGCCCTTGAAGGGAATATTGGGACTCCAGTTCCCTCCTCTCTCACTGTCTCTGTCTCTCAGTCTCTTCCTTTCTCTCTGTTTTCTGACTGTTGTGAGGTGAGCAGCTTTTCTCCACTGCCTTATGTTCCCTGCCATAATCTTCTACCTTGCAGTAGTTTTGAAGCAATGGGGCTAAGTAACTATGAACTGAACCCTCTGAAACTGTGAGCCAAAATGACCCTGTCTTCCTTCAAGTTGAGTTGATCCATCTCAGGAATTGTCACTGCAGCAGAACTGTAACATAGTCTGAAACCACCGTCATGACTGAACTCTTTTAGTTTATATTTGCCAGGCAAGTTTTTTTTTATTTTTATTTTCACTTTACTGTTTCACTTTCTTTCAACCTAAGCATTTTAATACACTATGTTTTACTGGGTGATTTAATCTTATTTGTTTATTCCTTTTCTATTTGTGTTCTCAAAAGTGTAGATTTTATGATTCTAATGGGTATTTCATAACATTGTAAAGTGGTATACACAGAGTTTTATTTAGACTGAACATAATTGATTCATTTTAAACAGCATTCATTGCTTCCTCCGCGGATCTTCATCCTGTCCAACAATAATTTTTCTACCTAAATGAATCAGTTCTTGTACCTTAGCATGATCATTCAAAGACCACAGACTGACCTGTGATAGCCATTGCCACCCAGGTTCATTCTCAGTTCTTCACTTAAATGGATTTGCTGTTCATTACCCACACTTCAGCTACTGGAAGGATCCTTTTTTTTTTTTTTTTAACTAAGTGGTTTGTTTCTTTAAGACATCTTCTGGGGATGGTAGTTCTCTAATTCATCCATGTTTTAAAATGCCTGATGTGCCTTTCTCTATCCCTGGACATTGTTTTGACTACAGAGCTCTGGAGCATATGTTCTTTTCTTTGAGGAATTGATATTTCTTTATCATCTTCCAGCATGACATTGTGCTGTGGGAAAGTTGATGCTTCCCTGAGTTTTCCCTCTCTAGGTGATTGGATTTCCCCTTTGTCTTTGTATCTTTAGTATCTTTACCAGGATAGGTACTTTGTTTGGTTACTTGAATGCATTTTTTTTTTTTTTTACTGAAACATCATGTGACTTTTGAATTGGTAGATTGAATTATTTTATAAAATTTGAATTCTATGTTTGACTATTTTTTGTATTGCTTTCCTTTTTTAGCTCTTTTGTTTGACTGAAGAGTCTCAAGTTTTTCTTTCATGTCTCTAATTTTATCTTTCTCCTTTCTGTGGCTTCTAAATGTGATTTTAATTGTGTGATTTTTAAAAATATTTCCCTCCCATTTTCTATTTGTTCTTCTATCACATAGAGGACACTGAATCCAAGATGTGAGAAGTTGTGCAGTGCCCAATATTAAACATAACTCAATAATTATTAAGTAATTGTATGTGGTTAAGTGAAAATGAAATAAAACATCTTAATTTATGCATATTATTTTCTCTTTCCACATTTATTTTTTACTTGTATATGTGTGGATGTCTACATGCCACTAGTACAGAGGTGTGGAGGTCAGAGGACAACTTGTAAGGAGTCAGTTCTCTCCTTCCATCATTTGGATCCTAGAGATCAAACTCAGGTCTGCTGGCTTGGCAGTACCCCCTTTGCCCACTGAGTCATATCACAGGCCCTGTGTGTATTGTTTTCCAAGCATAAAAATCTATGTGTAACTTGAAGGTAAGACCTTATTGATGAAGATAGGACATACTTTGGACACAAGACTTGGAGCAATAGAGGTGGAATTGACCTGGAAGTCTCTTCCCTGAAGACTAGCTCTCATAGTATAGGGGGATACTATATAAGCTGCTAAGGGAGAAAGCCAATTAATGGTCCAACCCAGCTATAAAGCCTAATAACCACAACAATGACAAGCATAGCAAACTATCTCTATTGGTGCAGTGGTGGCACTTTTCTCTTGGGGATAATCAGCAGCTATTCAATTAGACTTAAAGCTCACTCAGTAGGAGGGAACTCATGCGTGGTACTGTATACATGGTCAAATACAAATGACTGAAGAGGTCATAGATCTTAGAGAAAATCCTACATCCCTAGACAAATGTAATTTCTTACTGTATGCTAAATATGTATCCATTTTTTTTGGTCTTTTTTTTGAGACAGGGTCTCCCACTAGCCCCAGCTGGCCTAGAACTCACTATGTAGACCAGGCTGACCTGGACCTCACAGAGATCCACCTGCCTCTGCCTCCTGAGTGCTGGGATTAAAGGCGTGCACCACCACACCTGGAAGTGTACCCCTTAACTACTCATCAAAAAAAACAACATTTTTTTTTTTTTTTTTTTTTAGAATAGACGGGACTGTTACAGAGTTCCACAAGTGGTCAAATGCAAAGAATAAGTGTCTGTGAGATTCCCCATCCCTAAGTGACACATCTACAATGCAATTTCTACATCTAAGGCTCAGGGAAAATAGCAGAACAGCAGGCAGAGGGAATATTATGTATCTCTCAACTCTGACTAGCAATGCTTCCTCATGCAGCAGATGGTGATTAACACAGAAAGCCACAGCTGGTCAAAATGTAGAGAATAAGAGACTGCAGAGCATGTGTTCTTGGATAGGAAGAACTATATTAAATCTCTGCCACCCAGGGCTCAGGGACCATTGTGGAAGAGGGGACAGAAAGCCTGTAAGAGTTAGGAGTGGTGGATGTTCAAAAGAAAACAGTTTTCCAGGTGGCTGGGAACTTGCTCATATGAATTTACAGCTTTCAGAAGACCCATGCAAAGCCAAACCAGACAGAAACCCAGCATAGAAGTGGTGAAATGGGTAAGAAACATCAACCTTAGCTGAAGAACTATTGGCAACTGATCATTGCTGGGTGAGGAAGAGTTGGTCTTCTTTAAGGGAGTGATGCTAGATAGACTGACCAGACTCAAATACTTGAACGGACACTGAGGGATATCTGGGGGATACAAATTTGCCTTGATAGGTCTTAACATACATAACAGGATGCATGAAATCCAGCAGAGGAGTATGGGGGAATGTAGATACAGGTGTGGGGGTGTCTAAATATGATCAAGATGTATTATATGAAATGCACAAAAATTCAATTGAAAATTTAAAAATCTATGCATACACCACCATCAATTAATGCATAATCATTTCAAAATGAGATACTTTCAGACCTGTAAGATCTCAAAGTATTTATTTGGATTACCCATTTTCTCAGAAACCTGAGAAGATAGAGAAATGTGTAATTCTTGATAACAAGGGACTAAATGAAGAGAGGGACTCGGGCAACTGGAGATTTATAAGAGAAGTAAAACCAAGGGAATTTCCAGTATGCATGCAAGTTGCTAAGTTAAATCTTTTGCTCGTTTTTTCACTGGGATGATGATTTTCTGTGTATTGACTAGAGCTGTTTATTAAGGAGATAACTCTTTTGTTTATTTGTTGTACTGCAACTTACCTCTCTGATTGTTTCTGTCCTTTGATTTGTGTATGGCTTACTTTATCATACAGAAGCTTAGAATTGTTATGTGATCAAATTGATCCACCTAAGGATAATTTTTTACTTTCAGAACCTATGATCCTACTAAATGGGAATGGAAATGGAACAGGTGCAAGGGTGGCACATGAAAGAATGCTGGGTTGCATTCCACCTACAGTAATACTTAGAGTTGCAGAAACCAAGCTGGCTGCTGCTTGATTTCTTTGGACTTTAGTATCAAGTCCTTTACTAGCGATTTGCTGTCTCTTCTAACTATGAGTGTTGATCTATTTTTATTTCATGTAATGGGAGGCTTATGACAATAAATTAATACTGACCTCTGGAAAAATTATTAGAAATCCGTGATAACAACAAAAAAAAAATCAGAAAAATACAGAAGACCAACTACAAAAAAAATTTAAAAAGAAAGAAAAATAAACATTGAAATAGCCCCAAATTTCCCAGTGAGTGATGCTCAGAGGACATCAAGGAAGGAAAGTGTGTCCTCATTTCAGTCGTGGTTTGGATATCCTGTGATTGTATGAATGGAAGCAAGGGCACCAAGGTGTTTAGAAATGTCAAACTGGCAGAGAGGAAACAGACGGGAGACCTGTGGTGTGCCTTCAACACAAACATGCTTCTTGTTTTGTTCTGAGAGTGACAGATCATTCATAATAGAGAAAAGTGACTGGAGAGCTCTGAAATGCACCATAGGAAACAAAACTCTTGTGGTAGGAGAGAGTTCATGTTTTCTTGACTCCCCTCTTTAAATCACTACTCCACTCAACTTTTGCTCATCTTGATCTCTGTGGTCCTTTTTCAGTGCTATGATAGGATGTAGCTTTCATTAGCATATCTGCAAAGAAGAATGAGACATTGTGTGCATTCATCTGGATAGGACATCAGCTTTTTCTTACTTCAAATAAATAAAAGTATGCTCAGCCCATTAGCATGTTTTGTGAGTCTTTGTCCTGGCCATCACTAGTAGAACAGAATCTTGTCTTTCTGTGCTAGACTTCTTTTATTTCTTAGATTTTCTAAGCTGATTTTCATTCTCACATGTATGCAATGATAAAGTCCTCACAGCTGCATAATTTGTGATTTCACTTGGTCTTGTTGAAAATTACTTAGAGCCATTTCATTAGTATCAGAGAGAAAATAATATAAACTTCAAATCTCTGTCAGAATAAATGGTTAGGAATTAAATAAGCTTGAAAACCCATTGTATTTACACACATCTGAGACATTCATTTGGGCAATAGACTATAAAATAGCTGTTTTGTAGATTAAATAGTGTAAGTACAATTTTTTTTGAGCATTAGGGGTTTTAAATGAGGAAAAAAATCCATATGTGTTTAAAAGAAACTAAACTGTATTAGAGAAATTCTATTAGAGGCTAGGCATTCATATTACTGCAAAGCTATTTTAATAATGTCTTTATATTGTCATATGATACCAAACATTTAAGAATTCTAGACATCTTTTAATTATAAAATAATTCAATCACATTTTAAAGTACTGGAATGCAGGAAAGGACCCAATACCAGCACCTTTTAAACTACTGTGTGCATTGTTTTATCCTTATTGGACTTTGTGATATGCAAGTTTTTATATAGTTGTATTATCTGTATTCAGGGGTCTATTCAGTAGTCTTTCAAGGAAATGTTTCATTTACTACATTTTCATAAACATATTTACAATGATAGAAATGGTGGAAATAGTCTAAAGGTATTTGTATGTTATAATTTGATTTTTGTGCAATTTTTTATTTTTCTATGAAAATATCACTTCTGTGATTATATAATCATTTTAACCCATTTTGTACAGTATTGTTAAGAAACATAGTTACTGCATTAAAATTTGTAGCAGTTTTTATAGTTCTTGATACATATTGACAAATTGCTTAGAGTTTAGAGTGTGCAGTAAACAATATAGAAAACTGCCTGTTTCACTGACTACCACCAAAATACAATTTTAAGAAACTGAGCATTGGGTATGTTCTTGATTTTGGTTTTGTTTTAAACTGATAGTTTTGGCAAAATAGGTCCAGTTGTGCTCCTAAAGTAATGCTGATTGCTGTGGAATGGAGCAAGATACCCATGAAGGTTCTAGTGGAATTTATCAGGGAAGAAGAGCGTGAGGAAGACTGCATTGCCACGGGGTGTGGGGTAGTGTATAGAGAGGGTTATATTAAAATAAAACAAAACAAAACAGACACAGGTTTTCCTCTCCTGTATTTTGAATTCTGGTTTTAAAACTTGGCCCATTTTTAATTCCCTTGCTATGATTTTTCAGAAGAAACAATCCTTCCCACCTGCTACTTCAATAGGAAACTTATTATTTTTGTCCCTGAGGACACTTGTTTTGTGTGAGTCAGATAAAGGCTCATGGGAAGCTTTATCTGCACCTACCTGTGCTCTTTGTCACCACCAGGACTCTGGAGTGAGTGACCAGAGGTCAGTGACCAATTTTTGAGAACAGTCTAGTGAGGAGAAAAAATTTTGAATCTAAATCCCAACTTTGAAGATGACAGCTGAGTTTTTAATATATGTTTCATAATTTCTGGTGCTTAGAAGTCCTCAGAGTTCAACTGTCTTTCATTATTAGGCTCTTGGTCCACTAGAACCAGGAACTCAGCTACCACAGGTTGCTACTCTGAAAAGTATATGTGTTTGTGTGTGTGTGTGTGTGTGTGCATGTGCGCACGTGTGTACATGCCTGTGTGTACACTGACAAGAGAAGTAATGGTAACTGGGCATAGCTTCATATTTATTACCTAGGTAATGCAGGAGAGTAGGAGATGATCTAGTTCTGTATTCTGTTGTAGCTTCTTTTCCTTTGCTGTGTGGAATGTCCCCCCAAGGCCTGGGTGTTAAAGTTTTGGTCTCCAGTTTGGCACTATTGGGAAATATTGGAAACTTTATGAGATAGGGGTTTAGTAGGAGGTCTGAAGGTCACTGGAGACATGTCCTTGAGGAGATTGTGGAACCCTAGTCTCTTCTTCTTTTTCTGTTTTGCCTCTTGGCTACAAATTGAGTAGCTTTCTGTTCCCCACCAGCCATGGTGTGCTGCCCCACCACAGGCCCCCAAACACTAGGTCAACTGATCATGGGTGGAAACCTTCAAAACTGTGAGGCAAAATAAATTTTATCTCTTTATAAGTTGTTTTTCCTCAGACATTCATTATAATGACAGAAAGTTGATTAACACAGCACAGCAGACTAATATTTCTCTCTGGGTCAAAAAATAGGACTGTGTACCTAGTGACTGGTTCTACTACTTAGAGCAAATATAAAGTGTATATCAATTAGAGTAAAGACCAGTCTCTATGTGGCCATGCAGTTGCCTGTGTTCAGTAATGAAATTGGACACAGGTTTGAGTGCTTCTGTTTTTAAAGACAGGCAGAATTATAAATTATGGAGAAAGAGTTGGTAGAGGGAATGGCTGATGGAACAGTGCTCCTGGGAGATAGCAATAGACACAATCCATGAGCTGGAGGAGACAGCTGAGGGGTTGATGGTGGTGTTGAAAGCCATAGACGAGATCCAATAATTGAATTCACAGCAATGATGAACTTGTCATGGAAGAGCCATATTGCAGATGGAGGAAATAAAAGCAAACTTTGATAAGGAGACCTGGAAGGAAGGAGCGAGCAGAGTGAAAACTCACAAATGTGACACTGAGCTTACATTTGTCACTTCAGAAAACAGAATGTAATTTATATTCCAGGAATCTTAAGATAAAATATGCATGATATTCCTACATATTATCCAGAGTATTATAGGAATCACAGTAATTCTACCGCTGCATATACATCCACCTGCCCATAAAACTGAAAACAGGGATTTAAACTACAATCTGTGTGCCTTCACCTGTAATGTCATTGCTCTCAATACACAAAAGGTGGAAGCAACTCAAGAGATGAATGGCTATATAAGATGTGTACATATCCCACATATAGTACATAATAAAGTAAACAAAACAAAGCCTTAAAAATGAAGGAAATTCAAACATATGATACGTGTATGGACAGACCATAAAGGCATTATGCCGAGGGAAGAAGACAGTCACAACAGGAAAAGTAGCATTTGATTCTGCTGACACGCAATACCTAGTATAATCAGATTCATAGATCACAGAGGCGATTGGTGGTTGCCCGGGTCTAGAGGACAAAGAAATGGAGGTTTAGTGTTTAATGGGTTTAGAGTTTCAGATGGAGAAGTTGAAACATTTCTGGGTATGGATGGTGGTGATGGCTCTACGTGCACCAAACTGTATATTTAAAAATGGTTAAAAATGACAAAGCTCATGCTATGAGTATTTTGTCATAATAAAGAAATAGACTGCTTGAAACAACTTGCATATATCGCAAAAATCTGACATCTCTTGACAACCAATCTTTGAAACTCTAAGGTCCACTTACATAGTTTAAAATATATATCAAAATTTAAGAATATGAGATCTTTCATATTCATGAGGTTTAGTTTCATCTCTTAATTTTATTCCTAAGCTTGACCATCCAGGTTACTTAATAAGCTCTATAAATAAGCAAATTAAAAATTTCTGGAGTCTACCCCAGAGCCACTGAATCATAATCTCCAAGAATGGGGCCAAAAAAATTAGCATTTTAACAGGTGCTTCAAAGGATTCTTAGGCAGGCAGCAAAGAGTTTTAACTCCTCAAATGACCTCTTCCTCCTTTGGATCCAGTGAAGTTCTATAGAAGAGTATTATTAGTTATGTTTCTCTTATGACAAAATGTCTGACTTAAAAGGAAATAGTATTTTGTTTGTGGGATTCAATCCATTGTGCTGAAGGGGGTGTGGAAGAGTATAGCAAGTCATGTCTTGACCACTAGGAAGGAAAGAAAAGGTGGATGTGAGAAGGGACCAGGCAGGAAAGAGTCTGTAAGCACACATACACTTCAACTAGGTCCCACCTCCTACTCTTCTACATAACCTCAAATGTATCATTTCATGAATCCATAAAGGGATCAACTAATTCATTAGTTCAAAGCCCTCATGATCTAGTTGTCTCTAGAAATCCCTCAGAGATAATCCAGAGGTGTGCTTTTCCAAGCTTCTAGGTATTTCCCAACCCAATCATGTTGACCATTTAAATTAACTGTCACAAGAGACAAAAGGGATCATTTAAATTTTATCCTTTTAGAAAATATATGCAAAATCAGTCTCAGGAAATATATTACTTTAAAAAAAAGATTTATTTAATTATGTGGACCTGTGCATGTCTATGTCTGGTTATGTGTGCATGTGAGTGCAGGAGCCTACAGAGTTCAGAAGAGGGAGTCTGAATCCCTGCAGCTGGAGCTACAGGCAATTGTGAGATGCCCAGTGTAGGTGCTGGGAACCAATCTTGGGTCTTCTACAAGAGCAGTATGTGAATTTTTAGAAAATATTGATTTTTTGAGAATTTCATACATGAGTATTATCTTTGCATTATTTTGATCCCTCCTAGTCCCTCACCAGCCCTCCCCATGTCCTTCCACTCCCTCTCAAATTCTTGTCCTCTTCTTTATTAGTGGTATACATATGTACACATTTATAAATATACATGCACACATATGTATACATATGCATATGTATATAATGCTCAAGGTTCATTTAGTAGTACTCATGCATACCTGTATTGAGAGCTGCCCACTTGGGATTAAACAACCTCTCAGGGACCTAGTCCCTGGAGAAAATTGATTCTCCCTTGCTCTGCATCCATTGATTGCCTGTAGCTCTTTATCTTGAGGTGGGACCCATGATATTTCTCCCATCCACCATGATGCTAATTTGTTTTGTCATTATGTAGAGCTATCATTATGTTAGACTACCGTACCGTGAAGATTTCATTGTTTCAACTTCCCTATCATGTCTAGAATACATTAACTAGCAGCAGGTGTCTTGCCCCTCTAGCTCTTAGATGCTTGCTGTTCCTTCTTCTGACATGTTTCCTGAAACTTTGGTATAGAGGTTGCATTGTAAATGTGGCACTTAGGGCTGGGCACTTCAGTCATTTATTCTCCTCATTTGACCTGTTGTAAAAATTTGTAATAGTCTCCATCTGTTGCAGAAAGATGATTAGTAGTGAGAAGTAGGCTTGTCTGTAAATATAAGGATACATATTTAGGATATAGTAAGAAATCACATTGGTCTAGGGAAGTGACAGAAAGGTTCTTCTCTAGGGTCAATGACCTCTCCAGCCATGTGTACGTGGGTATGTTTATAGTACTCTGCATTGGTGTCCCTCCCATTGAGCAGGACTTAAGTTCAATTACACAGTTGTTGATTACCCCCAAGATAAAAGTGTCACTACTGCACCAATAGAGATAGTTTGCTGGGCTGCTGATTGTTGCGGTCATTGGGCTTTACATCTGGGTAGGCTCACTGATTGGTTTTCTTCCTTGGCATCTTGCACAGTGTCTTCTAATACTATGAGAGCTAGTCTTTAGGGAGAAAACTTCCAGCTTGATTGATCCAAGTTCTGTGTCCAAAGTTTGTGGGGTCTTCAGCAATAGTGTGTTACCTTCAAGTTCTTGGAGATAATCAGGGGCTGTGGTAACAGCCTGGGACACTCTAGACAGCCCTGACTAACAATTTGAAAGGAGGTTTCTCTTGCCTGGCTCTGTGATTTTTGTTACATAGCCTTTAGCTATACACATGCACCCATATTTATATTATATGTGCATTTTTCAGCAGACATATTAAATAACCACATTTCCCTTTGGCTTTTCACACAAGTTAGGCATTATTTATCATTTTTTCCTCTCTCTGCCCCTGGATAGCCCTCACTATTCCCTCCTTAGTTAAAGTATTCCCCCCATTTTTCCAATTTCCCACTTATAATGCCTATTTCCTACTATCTCCCTCTTGAGCTCCTTCTTTCCCTTTCCCTCTAAGTTACTTTCCATTTTCCTGGTTCCCGTGGTTACATCAGGACATATACTCATATCTGAGGATTTGGAGCTAAGATCCACAAATGAGTGAGAACGTGTCACTTGTTTTTCTGAGTCTGAGTTAACTCAGTATAACTGTTTCTAGTTCCACCCATTTATCTGCAAATTTCATGATTTTATTTTTTCTTTATGGCTGGGTAGAACCCCACTGTGTAAATGCAGCAAATTTTTATTATCCACCCATTGGTTGAAGGATATTTAGGTTGTTTCCATTTCCTAACTCTTGTGAAAGAGCAACAAACATGGCTGAGCATGTATCTCTGTAGTAGGATATTGAATCCTTTGGGTATACAGGTAAAGGAGCGTATAACTGGATCATATGACAGACCTATATTTAATATTTTTTAAATGTTTTATTTATTATTTTTATTTCCTGTGTATGCGTGTATTGCCTTCATGTAGGTAAGTGCACCAGTATCATGCAATGCCTGTGGAGGACAGAAGAGACTGTCAGGTCCCCTGGAACTGGAGTTATGGACAGTTGTTAGCTGCCATGTGGGTGCTGGGATTCAAACCTGGGTCTTCTGCAAGAACAGTGTTCTTATCTGCTGAGCCATCTCTCCAGCCCCCTATTATTTTTAAGAGTTCTCCACACTGATTTCCACTGTGGTTGCACCAGTTTGCAATACAACCAGCATTGAGTGAGAGGAGTTCCCTTTCCCCACAGTATCACCAGCATTTGCTGTAACTAGTTTTCTTGATCCTAGCCATTCTGATTAGGGTAAGATGAAATCTTAAGGTAGCTTTACTTTGCATTTCTATAATTACTAAGGATGTTGAACACTGTTTAAGGTATTGCTAATCCACTTTTATGTCTTCTTTGGAGAATTCTCTGTTCATATCTGTAGCCCATTTTTTATAACTCATTTTTTATTTATTGATTTTTTTGTGTGTGTATTTCATACAGAACATCCCAAACAATCTTATTCATCTTTATACCCACATCCTAAATGGCACCCTCCTATAGCTTCCCCTCATCCCCACTGGAGCCCATATACTCTGTCATCCCTGTTACTGTCCACTATGTTAACAGTGCCCACAGCCATTCCCCAGTTCTAGTCCATCTGCTGAGTCTAGGCAGCCTATTTAGAGTTCCTTGTTTCAGGAGGATCAGCTCTTCCTCTTCCAGTAGCAATCAGTTGCCAGCATTCCTTTAGATAAGATTGGGGTCTGCTGTTCATGTTCCCAGTTCTATGCTGGGTTACTGTCTGGAAGTCCCTTGGGCTCCCTCCCCTGGCCAACAACTCAAAGGAAGGTATCTCCTGTCTGGCATTGTCTCTTGTTATGTAGCCTTTATCACTTTAATCTTTGGATATACTTTCCTTTTGGGTGTTTAAGACCGTACAGTTGGCCCAAATAAACCAATTTAGTTTTACTCTTTAGGTTGTTTGAGGATCTGTTCCTCAGGGGTCATATGGATTTGGGAGGAGCCCCGGCTCCTTTCTTTTACCAGTTCCATCTATGTGAAAATAAGTCAAAGGTCCTGCTCCACTTTTAATTGGGTCATCTTGATTCTTTGGGTTTTTTTATTATTTTTTTTGAGTTCTTTGTATATTCTGGAAATTAATACTCTGTCAGATATATAGCTGGCAAAAATTCTCTCCCACTCTGTGAACTTCCTCTTCAATCCATTGGTTGTTTGCTTTGCTGTACAGATGTTTTTTAGTTTAATTAGGTCCCATTTGCCAATTGTTGACCTTAATTCCTGAGCAAATAAAATCCTATTCAGAAAGTCTTTTCCTTGCTGGGTGTGGTGGCACATGCCTTTAATCCCAGCACTTGGAAGGCAGAGATAGGTGGATCTGTGAGTTTAAGGCCAGCCTGGTCTACATAGTGAGTTCCAGGCCAGCTGGGCTACAGGGAGACCTAATCTCAAAAAGACACACAAAAAAAGTCCTTTCCTACATCTATATCTTGTAGGGTACTACCTATTCTAACAGTTTTAATATTTCAGGTTTAACATTGAGGTCTTTGATCTATTTGGAGCTGATTTTTGTACAAGTTGATAGACACAGGTTTAATTTCACATTTCTACATGTGGAGATCCAGTTTTTCTCACACCATTTGTTGAAGATGGCATATTTCCTCCAGTGTGTTCTTGGCCTCTCTGTCTGGCATCAGGTGCATGTAATTGTACGTACTCATGTTTAGGTCTGTTTTGTCTGTGGCCCTGTAATATAGTTTGAAATCCCCTCAGCATTGTTTTCCTCCCCTCAGGATTGCTTTGGTTATCTTGGGTTTTTGTGGTTTCAATGAATTTTAGGATTTTTTTTTCTATTTCTGTGACAAATGTCCTGGGGATTTTGATTGAGATGCACTGAATCTGTAAACTGATTTTGGTAGGATGGACATTTTCACAGTTCTACCAGACCATGAGCATGGGACATCTTTTCACCTTCAAACACCTAAAGTTTTCATTGTAGAGTTTTAAAATGTCTTTTATTAGGTTTATTCTGGATATTTTTTGAGTTTATTGTGAATGGGAGTGTTTTCTTGATCTTGTTCTCTGACTGCTTGTTTTTGGTGTATAGAAAGGCGAGTGACTTTTGTAAACTGATTTTGTATCCTACTACTTTCCTGAAAGTGTTGATCATTTCTAGAACTTTCATAGTGGATTTAAAAAAAACTCTTATGTATAATATATATCTGCAAATAGGGATAATTTGACTGCTTCTTTTCCAATTAGTACCCTTTTAATTTCCTTCTCTTGTCTAATTGCTCTAGCTTGGTTTCAAGCACTGTGTTGAAAAGGAGTGGGGATATTGGTCAATCTTGTCTCATTTCTGATTTTAATGGGAATGCTTCCAGTTTCCCTCTATTTATAATGATGCTGGGTGTGGGTTGACTGTATATAGCCTTAATTATGTTGAGGTATATTCCCTACAGTTCAATTTTCTCCAGGATTTTTTTTATCATTAACATATGTTGGATCTTGTCAAAGGCCTTTTCTGCAACTATTGAGATAATCACGTGATATTTTCTTTAAGTTTGTTCATATGTTTCATTAGATTTATTGACTTATGTATATCAAAGCATTCCTGAATCTCTTGCATGAAGTCAACTTGGTGATGGTGGATGATCTTTTTAATATATGTCTGTAAGTGATTTGCAAGTAGTTTATTGAGAATTTTTCATCTATGTTCATTAGAGATATTGACCTATAGTTTTCTTTTATTGTTGTGCCTTTACCTGGTTTTGGTATTAGAGTAATACTGGCTTTGTAGAAGGAGTTTGTGAATTCTCCCTCTGTTTAAATCTTTTTGAATAACTTAAGCAATATTGGTTACTGTTCTTCTTTGAAGATGTAGTAAAATTTTGTTATGAATTCACTTGGAACTGTACTTTTTTATTCAGGAGGCTTTGTATTAGTGAATATACTCTTAACTGCTGAGCCATCTCTCCAGCCCAATTCTTCTTTATCACCTTCATAGTTTATGAAAAAAAGCATAGCATTTTTTTTTCTTTTTTTGGTCTTTTTGAGACAGGGTCTCCCTGTAGCTCCAGGTCCTGGCCTGGATTCACTATGGAGATCAGGCTGGCCTTGAACTAATAGAGATCTGCCTGCCTCTGCCTCCCAAGTGCTGGGACTAAAGGCATGTGCCACCACACCTGGTGGCATAGCATTTTGTAAAAGAGAATGAACACCAATAGTAACAGATACTGAGTTATCGCCACCTTTGATGAAAGTTTAACATCATATATTGATTAATTCAGAAAAATGAAGATTTTTGAGAGTTCCAATATGTCAAGTATTATGGAGCAACTTACATGTGCATTACTATTATTCATTATGTGTTTCCTATTATTTGAAAACATTAATATTAATACCTACCTGACAGGGTCTGAGATACCATGATCAGGAAGGTGGTTTTCCCAGGGCAAGGCTCATCAATGGCACTTATGATGCACTGACCTCTGAGATTTCCCCAAATATGGAAAACTCAACTGCGTACTTTGTGGTATTGGGAGAATGCATTCATGCTCTTCACTAACTAAAGACAGAAGAGTAAGAATAAAGAGAAACTTTAATATTAATGACTATATCAATGTTACTATTAATTACCATACACATTTGTAATAATGTTAATGGTTATTCTCTAATACCTTTTATAAGACTGAGTAGAAAATGCCTTTGAGTCACACACAGGAAGAATGGAAATGCAAGACATAAATTTCAAGGTAGTAGAGAAGAAAATGGTTATCAGTCTTTTAAAGTAGATGGACAAGCTTATGAGCACATTTGTCTCAACGGGTCATGAAATAGCAAGAGTGGTTCTGAAAGAAGTACTCTGGGAGAGCATGTCCTACCAGAACAAGATTTTAATGACAAATACAATTTGCTTTGGAATTGCCTTTTAGATTTTAATTTATTCTGCTTTTGTTTCATATATATCAACTGTTATATTTCCCCTGCTGCAAACTTTTCATTATCTATGAAAAAATATTTCCAACCAACTGTTCTACAGTTTCAGAATTTTTTGAAAGCATAACTCTCTGTGGTTAGCAAGGGATTAGAATGATTGCTTCAGGTGTGAAAGTAAGCATAATACACTCATTAATAACTACTTTAGGGAAAATTGGACAAGTAATTGAAAGCATTTTAATGTGCGTCAGGATAAGGTATTGACAATTTAAGGGAGTAGTTTCTCCATACCTAACCTCTTTCCACCCTAGTGGAACTGTCTTTGGAGAAAAAAGAAAAGAGAAAAAATAGGAGCTGACTTCTCCAGTGGAGGATTGTGATGAGGGCAAAACCACAGGAACTGCAGCCTGTGGATAGTTTTCTGAGTTCTTGTAACTGGGGTGATATCCTATTGAGGGAACCAGGGTCAGAGAGACATTTCTATAATCTCCAAAGGCTGCTCCCTCATCATTCCTCAAGGATGGGGATGGATAAACATGGGCTCAAAGGAGGCATAACAATATGACAACCACAGAGAACAAGAACCTGGGCCAAGGTCCTATCTGTACCTTGTCAGTAGAGGCATTCCTGTACTACTCTTTGAAGGAAGTAGGAGTGATAGAAGTACCAAGGACTGACACTGACCAGCTGCTTTCCTGCTTGCACAGGTGAAGACTCAAATCCAAAAGTAATTTGATATAGGAAAATAAATTGAGTCACATTAATACCTTGTATTAAGGAGCAATTTATTCCTGTTACATATTACTATCTGATTGTATATATATATGTACATATAGTCTATCATCTATCTATCTATCAATCATCTATCTATCTATCTATCTATCTATCTATCTATCTCTGTGTGTGTGTGTGTGTGTGTGTGTGTGTGTGTTTGATTTTACAGGAAAGTTAGTCTTTGCCTGAATCAGGTTTGAAAGACGGAAAGATGGTAGAAATATATCTGTGCAAAAAATGTAACTCATGGCAAAGATCAATGCAAACTTTGAAACTAGATGTTTTTTTGAAATTATTGACTTCTGTCTTTACAAATTCTGTTTTGGAGGCTGAATTTGGAGCTATCAGAACCCACATACAATTCTTTATTTTTTATTGTTATAAGGGTCTGTGTGAAAATACCAGTGGGAGAGAGTCTTTGTTAGCTGATTAAAATGTGTGGAGCCGCTGTGATGATTTCCTCTGTGTTTCCTTTGGCTGCAGATAATACCACAAAGCTTACTCAGTGACGCACATGGGCAGCTGATAACAGCTGACACACGTGAACTTAAGCCAAGTGTGTATTGTCAGAAAACAAACTAGAAACCCCACAAAACTCCCCACTGCATGACTTGAAAACACTCCTTCTCCAGTCTTTTAATGACACAGTCGATGATATTTTTAATTTTGCATGCTGGAAAACTTGTGAAGTCTGAAATGAGAATAAAGCCAAGTCCCTTTACTGACTATGAGCAAGATGTAACATGTAAGTATTAACACACTCTTCATTAGCAAAGCAACTGGGAATTACATGAAATTAGTATCATTCCTGTGGCTTCACAATTAGGTATTAGACAATCTTTATTACAATTTTCAATTGATACTTATTTAAAGTTAAAAACTGGTGGAATTAAAAAATAATCAAATACTACCCCAAGGCTTAAAAACAGCACTGCTCTGCCACACTTGTTATCACCACAGACTCCTACTCTAAAGGAAGCACTTTCAGTCATTTATGTCATATTTCTATTTAGTTTGATATTTTAAATTAGTCTGCTTATACCATGATTTCTTCATTTTTTCCCTACCCAGAAAATATCTAAAGGCTTCCTATAGAAGAGGTATAAATTTTGTTCTTTGCTACCCTGTGTTTCTGTATTGACATTTTTCTTTTTCCTTTCTCCCAATGTAGATTTTGGGTAAATTGTTTTGATACTTCTTCTTGATAAAATTCCATGTTTATTATGGTTATTCAAATGTAATCTACCACTGAGTCAGAGTGGATTAGGATCATATTTCTTTCTTGTATAAGTTTTCATTTCTCTATTGACAAAACTTGTTTTCTGTGTGTTCATTATTAATTTATTCCCCAACACCGCGCAGGACAGACTTAGGGTAACCTTTCATCTCAATATGTTGGCATGTGTGATGCACTGCTTGGGTTTCCTTTAAGGGAGCATGTTTCAGGAAACGCTGATTCTTGCCAGCTGCTGCTCCTACAAATGCTCTAGCCGCACTTTCCCTGGTTTTGCTCCCAGAAAATGCCTGTTTGTCAACTGCATTAGGATCCATTCTTGTCCCATAACCAATAAGCAGCCTTTGCTTTGAGACTCTCCATTGACCTGGCAAAACTTCCTCATAATCATGCTATGGTATGGACATTTCCTGCCTACTGCTTCCTTTCCTCTCTCTTTCCATGGGAGAGGGTTCTCATCTGCCTCGTAGTCTGAAATATCTCTGTTCTTAATCCCAGTCCAGTCTTTTTGTCCTTCACAGATACTTCCCTTAAACAAACTCATGTACAGTTAATCTCATTTTGGCACCTTTTTCTAAGAGGACAGAGATTGGCACAGGGATACTGAGAAGATCTGAAAAGACAGTCGCAGAGATAAGATTTGGGAACTTGCCCACATGATGAGAAAACTTACCCTGAGAGAGCTGTGAGTTCCTTGGAGCTAGGTTATATATACTTGGAGACTCCATCACTCAATATTTCACTTGCGGTGCTTTGGAAAAATGAGTATTATTGATTGCTAAAGTTCTTTTGATATCTTACCAAGGATAATGGAACATTGAGAGTAGTTAACAAATAATTAAGAGCTCAATATGAGATCCAGAGGAGCTTTTCTCTCTTATCATGGAGGACTATGCACAGCTGTGAAGCAGATACTGAATTTTGGAGCTGAAGTCACAAAGCCTTAGAGACATTAGGATGCTCAAAGGCAAATAAATCCTGGGACTCTGACATCCCTAACATGCGATGGAGGTAACTAGTAGGATGTCTTTGGGAAGGATTGGCACTGCAGATTCCCCACAGCCTGAAAACATACAGGGATGGTTACTTCCTCCACAACAGACTAGTGCTTCTTCCTGTAGAAAGATACTCTCTCTGACACTGTGAGTGTTCCCTCAGGAATGCCTCCAGCTCTTCTCTTGGTTGCCCAACTGATAACTAGTACTAAGAACCAATACAGCTTCACTGAGTATGTGCTGGGCCTGATAAGAATGAGCATGTAGTGATAGGGATCAGGGCAGTACACCTGTGATTGGATTTTGAGGAGACAGGATTGACAGGGCCCGGAAGTGAGACTGCATGAACAGAAATTTATTTTTGTGGACAATTTCTAAGGACAAAGGATTTAACACACTGGGAAGAATCCCAGACAGTGAACACACATGCTGTTTGTGAGAGTCTTTGAAACCCAGGGAAAGCAAAGATCTAAGTAAAGTGAAAAGGACAAGCAGAGAAGAAACACAAAAGCTAAAGACAGTCATCAGAGACTGAAGTGCGCTGCACATCCCTGAAGGAGTACACCATGAAAGAGGTACTGAACAACCAAGCAGACAAAATGTATTGGCTGTTTGCTGTTATCCAGTCTTCACGATCAGGAACTAATAGAATACTGACATGAAGCATGGCCATGGAGACAGGGATAGAGGATGTTTTTGGTTATAAACTTGAGTCTGACAACAGTGACACATCCACTTACCAAAACTAATACATTTACCGCTGCCTCGGAACATCCAACTTGTACATGGCCAAGAGCCATGCTGGAGCCCTGATACACATGATTACTCCAGGAGACCAAATAGTCACTTGGTGGCAAGTCAAACATATTGGGATTTTTCCCTGCTGGAAAGGCCAGTGGTTTCTTGACTCAGTGATAGATATCTCTTTTGCATAATTCTGTCTTTTCTGGCCACAGAGATTTACTCAATACTATTTTTCTAGGAGGTGACAAAATACCTGATGCATCATCAACTATTGACGAAACGCTATACAGCATGGTAGCAGAGACACAGAGCAGCAACAGAGGAGGTGGGGAAAAACTATGACCATGGCATTAAACAGTCCTATTGCTTTCTTTACCATCTAGAAACAGTTTTCAGACTGCTGGGAGAGCCTTCCAATGCACAGGGGAAAACAAGGTCAGATGCAATACTGCAAGGACAAAATGCCATCCCTCTATAATGTATACCCATTAAATCAGATACATGCATTAAGCCAGAAATCGTCATATGGCCTTGCCATCCCAATAGGAAGTCCACATGGATTTAGGTATCAAAGGGTGGAACCGGGTGTGCCCCTGATTCACTAAGGCAGCGGTGTGGGGATGGGGAAGGGCCTAGTATTTTCTATTTTGCCACTTTGGGTTCTTCAATGTTATCAGCCTGTACTAGTCTGATATGTGACATTTTCTGGGGAGAACTGTACAAATGTCTATTCACCTTAGAGAGGCTCCAGTGACAGACGAAAGTAGCAATGCTGCCCACTCTAGCTTGGTGAATCAATGAGTTTATGGGAAAAAAGCAAGGTAAGGGGTTGTTTACAGGAGCAAGGACAGTATGTGAGTAGCTGTACCACCCAAGAACAGTCTCTCTCTCTCGGCAATTGTTAACTGCTTACATATCCTCAAGGAGGGGCAGCCAAGGTGCACCCCTGCCTCCCCAAGGGAATGTTAGTAGGCCCAGTCTTGGGAGGGTCTCATTCAGGTGATCACAACTCTGATTTCAAGCCAGCAACAGCCATGTCATGCCTGGAGCACAGAGAACCACAACATCTGAACTAAACTACAGAGAAATTGAACTGATAAATTACTCATACCCACATGCCTCACACTTACACACATGAAACAGACTTGTTTCTTGGGTTACATATGTACATATACATATGCACATGTATATACATATATACAATAGCAATAGACTATATAGTTGTCTTATACACTACACATAACTATATACATATATTTTTAAATGTCTCATATTTACCTTGAGAATTAGATACTATTGCCTCTATTTAAAAAATATTACCTCTATTTAATGTGAAAAACATGCTATATCACTTACTCAGTTAATCTCTTTGCTCATTTAACATTCACTTAATGTGCTCCAGTTATATACCAGGCACTGTTCTTAGCTCAGTAAGAAAATGGGCAACTAATACAAACGAAGGACTCTCTAATATGTGAATCTTTAGTAGAGTATCTCACTTTGCCATAGGGCAAAAATGTTGGTCCTATGAGGCCTCTGCTGGGTTCTCCTGTTCTAATGAGACAGGGAACTACTAGTTTATATAAGATAGGCCAAAGTAACTTCATTATTTTATTACTTCAAGTGCATAATATTAAGTCTGGAAGTTTAATTGCATAGTTTCTCCAATGTAATTAAGAAGATGGATTATTATCTTGTTTTTTTAACATATTTTTCTTCCTATATATTCAAAGACAACATTTTGGAGGATTTTAAAACTGTTATGGGAAATTTACCTCTAATTTACCATATAGAGGGTCTCTCTTGGGTCCCTGATTATAGTGGCACTTACTTTGAAGAAATAATTTGGTAACATAATAATTTATATAAAGTTAAAAGAAAGCTTGTAGGTTTGAGGAGTAGTTGGAGTTATTTCTAACTCATCCCCTAAGATAAGCTATTTTGTTGATGGCGACATGTTTCTTTGTTAAAGACTTCAATAATTTATTGAAACACTCAATATTTACTTGTACATTCTACTAGGATCACAATATCAATTTCTTTGGTGTTTATATTTTTTCAGTTGTGTTTGGAGATGAATGAACATTATTGGACCCTTTGTGTATGCAAGGCTTTCCTAGAAAAAATAAAATCTTGTATCTTAAAACCATACTAAAAAACAGCAGCAATAAGGTCATAAGGGTAAGTGTTGTCTTGTCGTCGTTACAGTGATGGCCTCAGATGTGGTACTTTGCAGTGAAGAGACTGACGAAGCTGAGTGCCTCTCAAAGCAGTTTTAGTCTTTGCGCAAATAAAGTGATGGACCCAAGACTGAGTTAATCAGGAAGGGTTTGACAAGAAAGATAAGTGACACTGAGAAAATGCTGGTGACTTTATAACTCTCTTTGTGAACATGCAGGCACTTAAATCTCTGGAGTCTAAATTTGGATAATTCACAAGTGTGATACTGGCAGCTTTCTTAAGAGAGGCAGAAATTATGCAATGCTTTTAGAAAGCAATTTTAACAGGAGACTATTGGAAACTAGACAGGGAATAAGACTATTATGTTAGTGACTTCTATTTTGTTGTGGTAGAACCATTAATTGATTCTACTAGGAAGACAGAACAAAAGTGACTTTCTAGGGATCCCGTTCTCCTAGGAAGAGACAACGAGGGCAGGATTTCTCACTTTAAATCTCTTCGAATTAGCTGTTATTCCTTTCAGAAAGGATTTTCCCTAGTAAGTGTGTGAAATGTCATGTGATTAAAGAGAAAAACGAAACTATGAAATGTCTTCATTTGCTTAAATGACTAAAATTCGTCTAAACAGCCATGTAGTCTGCTTCACACTAGATTGTTTGCAGAGATGATTTACCTAGTATCACATGCTCTCTACTTCTCAATGTTTTTATTTCCCTGGTGTGATGGCTAATCTCCAGTGTCAAGTTGATTGGATCTGGGATTAACTGAAATGAGAGAGACCTTCTTGATTGGATCATCTGAACCTGGAAGACCAACCTTAAGTGTGGGTGTTACCTTCTAATGGCAGCCCGTATAAAAGACCATGGCAGAAGGGAGCGCTTGCATTTTGTCCCTTGCCTTCTCTCTCGCTGATGAGCTCAGCTCATCTTGCTGCTGTGATCAACTTCTTTGGATTCCAGCGTAGACTGAGGACTAGCAGATCTACAGGAATCTATTAGGCCTTCAGTACCAAATGGGAACTGCTAAGAGATCCAGCCTCGTGGACTGAGCAACTTCTAGATTCTCAGCCTCTCCAGTGTGCTGCAGCCATTGTTGGACTACTTGGACTCTATCCTATGAGCTAACCTAATAAATCCATTATATATAATATATATATTCACTTCATCAGTTCTGTTTCTTTAGAGAACCTTGACTAATTTATACACACCTAGCCTTTAATTATGGCTCCTGTTACTACTTCTATATTTCACTATTGCAATAAAATAAATTCAAGAAAGTTTTGGAACATATTAAAACATTTTAGAATAATTGTTTTTCTTCTGCTTCCATACAGGATAGAGTAACAGGGACTTCTCACTTGAAGTAAACAGAAAAACAGGACTATCTAGATAGCATATATTTTCTATCCAAATAGCTCAATGATCCAGACATTAGACAAAAGAAGATGGGTGATTGTGAAGCTCTGAAGAAAAGAAACAAAATGAATTCACAATTGTATCAGTTTTCTGCTCAGCAGATACACAGGTACACTCTGGAGGTGAGAATGAGGATGAGAAGATGCTCAGAAGATCAGAGCACCAAGGCTAGCCCTGTGTGAGAACTGCAGAAGAGACTAACCCTTGATTTAAGACATAGTTTGGATACAAATTTAGTTCACTACATTTTCTTCCTCTGTCACCAAGGAAACTGGTAGGATCTTGTTTGGATTGAGCTTTAGTTTTAGTTTGATTTATGTTGCTGTGATAAAATACCCTGACAAAAATCTACTTAGAGGAGAAAGAGAGAAATATAACAATTCAAGGTTGTTGTCCTATATTACAGGGGAGTGAAGGTGGCAGGAATTGAAGCAGCTCGTCAGATCACGTCCATAGTCAAGAGCAGAGAGAGAACATGCACACTTTATACCATGCATGATGTCATGCCAGAGATACCAACGAATGCTGTCTGAAACACCTCAGCTCAGATTTGAGGCCTCTGCAGAGTATGAATTGCTGCATTTTTATTGCACATACAGAGTTTTCTGCTCTTATGAAAACATGATGTATTAATTATGGAAAACAGAATTTTCATATTTTCTTCCCATCATTCCTTAGCATGTCAATATCAAACCAGTATATATTTGTACTGTATTGTGTTAGAATGTTGGACTTTAAAAATTGCTGTTTAAGTTGCTAACATGAATTTCGTAGAGAGTTATTAAGTGAATTTTGGTTTGTGATTAGAAAAGAATTTCTAATAATTTCTGAAATGGCCCCAAACAGCCTTCTGTCACTTTGTACCCCATCTTTATGTGAAGTAGCAATCTGGGAACTGACAACTATAAAATCAAAATATCATTCAACTCTGAAAAACATTGAAGATGCTCCACATCTTATAGTAGCAAATATTCAGCCATGATTTAATTATTTGTGTAAAACTAATAAAGCATACCTGTCACATCAGCACGCAAAATTTCTTTTGTCTTTAATAAATGATAAAATTGTATGTATACCAATAAATTATTTTAAAATAAATTTATGATTTATGATTAGTAAATATTTGATTTATATACATTTTAAATATATTTATATACCTGGGTCATATAAAAATTTCTTGGACAAAAGGGGTTGCAAGTGGAAAAAGACTAAGAAGTCCCACTTCAGAGTGAAAGTGCAGGTGTCTGATGCCTCAGTAAACATTTTGGATTCTAGGGCAGAAAAATTAGATACCTAGATTAAAGTGAAGAATGAGTTATTGAACCCTGTCTATCCTTAAACACGTGTTTAGCTTGCTTAGATTTTGCAGGCAACTTACTGCAGTGATAACCTAAAAAAAAAAAAGAAACCCCAAAAACAAAAAAACCTGACTACTTTGAACAAAGCCCAGACCAAGAAAAGGCTTTCCTGCTGGACCAAGCTAGAGGGCAAGCAACTTGACCAGCTGTCTCTTTTTGTCAAAAAATTCTATCTTGATGAGGTGTGCATGGAAGATCAGAATGCTGTGACAAGCTGTCCATAAAAACTACAGAAGGGGATGCTCTGCTAATTTGCGATACAGCTGGGATTCCGTCCATTTTTGGCTTGTCACTAAGGCAGCTGGTAAGAACTTGCCTGATTTGAGTCCTTGCACATTGTGTGTGTGAGGGAGTATCCCTGTGAAGGTTAGGTCTGACGTTCAACATCACACAATGTAGAATCATCTGGGAAGAGAGTCTCAATGAGGGATTATCTAGATATGTTGGCCTATGCACACATATCTGTGGGGGATTATCTTGACTGTTCATTGATGTAGGAAGACCGGGCCCACTATGGGCAGCACCATTCCATACTCAGAGATCCTGTACTGTGTAAGTATAGAGATCAAGCTGAGAACTAGCAAGCACTTGCACATTCATTTCTCTCTGCTTTTGATTGTGGTTGTGATGTGCCTAGCTGTTACAAGATCCTGCTGCCTTGACATTCCTACAGTAATGGACTGTAACCTGGAATTTGTGCTAAAATAAACTCTTCCTCCTTTAAATTGCCTTTTTGTAAGGGTTTTTTTTTTTTTAAATTACAGTAACAAAAACGAAATTAGAACAACTCCAAAGGGGAGCCTTTTACCAGTTGATGGGGAGGAGGAGATGGATAAATGCTGCATCTGCTTCTCATCTTTTGATAGACAATTCTGAGATGCTCTGAGAGCTTCCCATAATGCACAGGAAAAATAGTGGCCTTTGCCCTATAGTCACATACCATTATGAGTTCACCTGTAGTTGAACAGGTTGGGTTTAATGTTCACTGTAATGAGGCTAGATGAACCCCAGGGGGAACTGAGGAATGTTTTTGTAAGACAGTGTTAGAAAAGACAAATTTTAACTGGGTTGAGGATTTTGAGAAATGTTCAAGATAGCGAGGCTTCTCTTAGGATCATATTTGCTGTCAGAGAGTGAGAGTAATTATGATTGTGTGTTTTAAGTTTTTGGAGACTGGGAAGAATAAAGAAAATCTCAGTCTGGACTTGATAGAGCATCACATTACCCAAACTGGGGAGATGCTTAGTCATTTTTTCGATTTGGACAACGTGTCATTTTTCATCAGTTTCAGATGTGATTATGAAGTGATCTTTTTGTTCTAATCCATCACATCACAGCAAGGCCTTATCTGACACTGATGTTCTGGGAAGTTACTCACATCTCATAGAATATCAAGACCTGCCTGAGAATGCCAGGCCAGGTTTTTGAAAATCAAAGTGTAGATGATAGTTCTAGAAAATTCCTATTTATTAAAGGCTTTTTTTTTAAACTCTCAAGATCCACTGTTGTTTACAACAATGACCTCAGTAATACACCTGTGTGCTGGCTTTTTGTCCCTCACTCATGCTATTTGGGATGGAAGTCTAGCTCACTTCACTATATCTCAATCTGCATTTTCATCTTTCTTCATGCATGGAAACTAGCATCAGAACAATCTTTTATGGAACAAATAAATTTTCAAGTAATAATTTCTTATGAAAAATAGCTGTTCATCATGAATTCTGCTCTTTATGATCTGTTTGATCATAAAGTTAGGGAAGCCCTCTATTCCATAATTAAGCAAATGAGTTTTGGTGAAATAAGACTTCACATGTCCTGAAGACAGAAGTACCTTTCCTGAAAGATCATTCACGTCTCCATTATGCCTTCACTTTATTTATCCTTCGGTTCACCCCTACAGCCTCATGGACAGTTCTAATGACTAACTGGCTGGGAAGAGACAGTCCCTAGTCTGCTTTATAGATTGATCCCCATCACATGCTGGAACTGACCCAAAGAACCATGTAGAAATAGAGCTTCATTTAGGGTAGGCTGTGGAAAGAAAATGGAAAAGAGATTCCCAGGAAGTAAAATTTTGAGCAGAATAGCTTGTTGTAAAAATCATATACTGACCTAAATATACAAGAATAGAACAAGTGTGGTGGGATTCTTAGGCTAACTCCTAGAAGGAGCTTTCAGTGTGCTGAGGTTTAAATTTGAAATCTTTCTCATGGGTCCATAGTTTGAACACTCAGTCTCCATTCTGGGCATTATTCTGAAGTCTGCAGAGCCTTTAAAGAATGAGACATGGTTATAAAAAAATAAATCACTGTACCTAGTTCTAGCCCACTCCCTTTGCTTCCTGATCTGCTACCATCTAAGCAGGTGTCTTTGAACATTCCCACTGCCCCAGACTGAATTACTCCATTCTGCCATCCCCATCCTGATGGACTGCAACTCTCTGAAACTGTGAGCCAAAATAAATTTTCCTTTTCATTAAATTATTCTGTCAGGTGTTCTGTCACTACATTGCAAAAGTAAGTAGTATGCAATGGCAACTGTGCGAAGATCATGGGGTCATGCTGGCTAAGGTAGTGGCAGTATCCATCAGACTTGTTCTGGGAAATAGTATCAAGATACCCACCACACTCTACACCTTTCTAGATGCCATGAACATCCCCAAACCCCTTGTATGTAACTAGAGTCCTAGATAAAAAGGAGGTAGTTAAGCACAGAAAATCTGCTTTTCTGGAGAAAAAATGACAATAAACTAAGTTCAGTATGACTAAATCTGTTTCTAGACCAGAAAGTAGTGAGCCTGAAAGTAAGTTCAGAGATCAAAACAAAGAACCAAAGCAACAAGTAAACAAAACAAAACAAAACAGAAACAAAGAAAATTCCAGCTCTGAAATTTGCAGCCTGATAATTTCAATCTATGATTATTTAATACTACCAAAAGAAATCTCATTCTACAAATATTCACTTTCTATTACTCTAATGTATGTAAAACCACATTTACACTTTAGAGAGGATGCAGAGACTGGTACAGATATCCCAGTAGGAAGACAGAGAGGTCCCAGAGAAGGTACTGATTATCACTACTATGCTGAGCATGTATTCAGGGTTCAAAACTTTCCATGGTAGCATAGAATTCCTACATAATAGTTCATAAAATGAATAATCAAAGACAAAAAATGAGCCTCATATGATGACTTAGTCCTGTAATTTCAGCTACTCAGGAGGCTAGGATGGGAGGCTCACAAGTGACTCAAGGCTGGCCTGCATTGCAGAGTGAATTTAATACCAAACTGGGCAACTTAGTGCGTCTCTACTTCAAAACTTAAAAAAAAAAAAAAAAAAGATTTAGTTCAGTAGATAAAGAAGTTGCCTAGCATGGGGAAAGATTTAGATTCATTTCAAAGTGCTGGGGGGGGGGGAGAAAGGATTAAAATGGAGAAAAAAAAAAAAAAAAAGATTTAGTTCAGTAGATAAAGAAGTTGCCTAGCATGTGGGAAGATCTAGATTCATTTCCAAGTGCTGGGGGTGGGGGAGAAAGGATTAAAATGGAGAGACAAAATAAAGATTAGAAGACAAAACACTAGAAGAGGAGAAGAACAACAGGACTAACAGCATGCTCAGAGATGATCCAAATGACATCAGTATTAATCTTTCTGTTGGTAGTAACAGTTGCCTGGAAGCCCATAAATGAGAATTTGTTAAGTATATGTATACATATAATGACACACAGATTTAGCATGTTATTATAAGACTAAATGATTAGTTACAAGTTAGGAAAATACTGACCACAAGAAACTGGCGTGAGTATGTGGCTCTGTGCTGTAGCTTCATGTACCTTGGTGCGAGCAATTCCCACCCCATGAGGGAGCTATTTTCCTTATGTGGAGGACAGATGCTCTAAAAGAGCAAGTGACTTGCTTAAGGTCCACAGCAAGTTGTTGGGAGGGCCGCAGTCAGCCATAAATATCTCTGATTCCAGAGTCTGAGCTCATCATCACCACCACCTAGACTGCCTTTCCAGACTGAGCAAACTCTTCATCAATTGTTTTGTAAGGAACATCTGGTAGCTTACCAAAAAATCTAATGCATATTCTTGAGCTTGGAGGATATGACTGGACTGAGCAGAGGAAACATTACGGTGTAGATTCAGCATCAACAGAATATTTAAATATTATTATTATTATTTGTGTGTACATGTATGATGTATGTGTAGTGGGGAATATGTGCCATGGTGTCCATGTGGAGATCAGAAGGCAACTTTGTGGAGCTGGCTCTCCCTTTCTGTCATTGTGTCAGTTCCAGGGACCTAACTCAGGTTGTCAGGCAGCCCAGTAAGTGCTGTTACCCACTAAACCATTTCACTAGCCCTTTCAACAGGTTATTTCTGTTTTGATTTCTGGAAGTTATCAAGACATAGAACACTTTCAGTTACTGACATTTGTAGATTTTTGGACGACATCAATAATAAAATTAGAGATTCTGGTTCCTTGATGGGTCAAGGGTAGGTAACGGATACAGAATCTTGTCCTAACAAAGCTCCTTTCTTTCTTGGAGACTCTGTTACATCTACACAGTCTAAAATGCTGCTACAGTGATTCATAATAGCTGACAGACATGCTCCCTAGCCTGACAGGTTGTGGAGTGAGTAGATTTGTTTTGGAATTAAATAAGTATTATTTAAATTTGGAAATAGATACATCTGTAAAGGGCACAAGGGAAATAAAGTAAGTGCCTGCAATGTAAGAATGCTTTTTAAATTCCCTTTGAAAACCCATTTGCTTAGAAATCCACACTATCATCTGAAAATTCATTCATTTGACAGTCTTATGAATATTTTGCATGAACAGGAGCATCACTAACATTCCTAATGCAGCGCAGTCCTCCTGGCTTGGCTTGCAAGGAAACCTCAAAGCTGTATTTTAATGACAGGAGCCTACATATTTCTATTTTTCTCATAAGGAATAGATAAAAAGAAACAACAGGACAAGCAAACCTGTTCTTATATAAATACATCTAACATGGGAATTTTAAATCAATGACAAAGTTTTATTTTTATTTTTATTAATTTTTTTTTAGTCTTTTTGAAACAGCATCTCCCTGTAGCTCCAGCTGGCATGGAACTCACTATGTAGACCAGGCTGGCCTTGAACTCATAGAGATCTGCCTGCCTCTGCCTCCCAAGTGTTTTATTGATTTGTTTAAAAATTATTGAATTTTTGTAGAATGTATTTTGATGGTATTTAGCTCCCCTCTCTTATCCGTACCTTCCCTTATTACTCCCTGCCCAATTTAATGTACTCTGTTCTGTATATAATAAGACTTATAGAGTCTAATTTGTGTCCCCAAATGTCCTTCAGTGTAAGTCCATCCACTGGAGCCTAGTTAACCTACTACATCCTTAAAAGAGACCAACTTTTCCCCTCCCAGCAGCCATTAGTTGCCTATAGTTCTTCAGGTAGGGTTAGGGTTTCTTACAGATTTCCTCATGTTTATGCTGGTATTTTGTCTGGTTGAGGTCATATGGGACTTGTGCATGCTGTCACTAATGCTGTGAGTTCATATAGGTAACTGACCAGCTGTCTGAAAAACTATTTCCTTGTGGTCATCCATCCCCTCTGACTCTTACAATCTTTTTACCTCCTCCTCTGCAATTATCCCTGAGTCTTGGGAGGCAGAATAGGCGTCCTTGTTCAGGGATAAGCACTCTGCAGTCTCTTGTTCTCTGTGCATTGGCCAGCTATGAGTTTCTGTGTTAATTAGCATCTGCTGCATAGGGAGCTTCTCTAGTGAGAGTTGAGAGATGCATTAATCTATGGGTATGACAACAAGTCACTGTGGTCAGTTTAATACTATGACTATTTCACAGAAAACTAGTAATAGACTCTCCCCACTGCCCTGTGACCTGTCTAGCCTCAGGTTCCTAGGCCTGATATCAGTGTCAGGTATGGCTCCATCCCATGAAGTTGACCTTAAATCTAATTAGAAAGTGGTTGGTTACTCCCATAATATTCATGCCACTATTATACTGGTGGGCATATCTTGTAAAGCCAGTTGCAGTTCACAGGATTTACAGCTGGGTAAGGTTGATGAATATTTTTTTTCTTCTTGTAGAATTATGAAAGCTAAGTAGAGATGAAACTCTGAAGTCAGCACCAGCTTGATTTTTCCTGGCTTATTCTACAGCTCATGTGTATAGTATCTTCGGCAATAGGGTCTTGCCATAAAGTTTTGGGTGGACATCCAAAAGCAGGTGCAATGACCATTATTGTTTGAGGGTCTATGGGATCCCTAGTCAATGGTTAGCCTATGGTGTCTAGTAGGAACAGTGTTTTCCTCTTATAAAGTAACTCTCTTTAATCTCTGCTTACAATGTATATGTAGATACTTTAAGAAGCTTCTACAGTGGTGGGTTTCCATATCGCTTTTTCTAAAGACCTTTTGTGTTGGTTGTCCCTCCCCATACTCCCCTCAGCCCTGTCTTCCCATTTCCCACCCATTTAATCCTAACTACTTTATTATTCCCCTTTCCCCTTTTGCATCATTGCATTCTACTACCCCTCCCAGGAACACCCCCCATGACCATTTATTAGTTTCCTGACTTCTCTGGGTTTTCAAATTGAGACACGCATAGCTACAATTTCAAAGATAGCATCCAGCTATGAGAGAGTATGTGAGATCTGTTCCCAAATTTTAATTTTAAACTAATTATTTTGCCTTAGGTACAGCTTTAAATTTGCAAATTATTAAAAATACTTGGCATATTAGATTTGTTTTTTATATGTATGAGTGTTTTTCCTGTATGTATGTATGTATGTATGTATGTATGTATGTAGTATGTATGTATGCGTACCATGTGCATGCCTGATGTCCACAGAAGCCAGAGGATGGCATCTCATCACATGGAAGCGGAGTTCAGGCAGTTGTGAGCTGCCATATGTGTGCTAGGAGCCAAACCCAGGTCCTCTGCAAGAGTAACTGCTTAACTGCTGAGCCATCTCTCCAGCCCCAAAATATTAGATATATATATATATATATAGTAATAGTTAATTCCTGTGGCTATCAAGGATCATTCTTTTATTCAGTAAATATTTAATGAAAGCCTTCAAGTTCTCTTCCGAGGATACTGTTGGCAACAATACATACAAGATCTTTCCTGTAATTTTAAAGCAAGTGTTCTCGTGAAGAAAGACAGTGTTCAAACTTAAAAGCAAAATGCCAAATGATGTTGAAGAAAATAAAGCAGAGTCTTAGTATGGAAAGAAGCTTGATAGGTAAATGGCAAGCAGAGACCACACCTACAAAATCAGTGAAGGAACGTTCATGACAGAGAAAATGATAGAGGTGCCAGCCAAGACCAAGAATCAGGCTGTTCAAGGCAGGCAGAGCACAGCTTACAGACAAAATAAAGAGATGACCAGCATGCTCCATTGCATTGGTGAGGCTCCAATTCCAGCCTCACGTGACAAATGGGTGAACTGTACAGTGTCTGTGCAGAATGCACAGCTGTCATTGCTATTATGATCTGTCATCATTATGATGACAGAAACAACAGAATAGACATTCTTTTATAAAAAACAGGAGCCTGATCTGAATGACCTGGAAAAGCTTGGAAGTATAGCTGTGGTTAGTTTGACAGTTAACAGATTAATTATATTATCAGCTCAGAGTCGATAGTTGATCTTACACTAAAACCCCAAAGGGGAAAGGTGAGAAAAAGGCGACTTGAGACAGGCCAGCTTCTTGTCAGCACTTGTCCCTGAGAAAACACTCTGTGCCACTTGCATGTGATCGGGTTAAGTGCTGTTTGCTGTGAACTGGGCTGTTTGGAGGGCCTTTCTTCTGGGTGTTTATATCACAAGCACATTCCGGTGGCACCGGCTCAAGCTTGTTATTTCTACCTTGTAGCTCACATGGTTTTGCCATAGTCTTGATGTGCATAAATATGGTTGTTTTTGTAGTTTTCTTACAGGTTCTAGTTATAGATCATGCAAATGGTTAGAGATCAGTTTGTCTTTTCAGATATAGAGCAAAATCAAATTCTTAATCACTAGAGCTTAGCAAAGTTACCTTGCAAGTTCAATGTGCCTTTCCAGGAGTAAAAACAAAAGCAAAATGAAAGAAACAAATAACTTCCCCTCAAACCAACAAGAGCTTAATCAAAGCAATAAATTAAAAATAAAAAACAGAAATCATGAACACAGAACAAGACTTTTGGACCCAAGAGAAAACAGCACAGAGAGAATACTGGAACTGGGCTTGCTCCTCTTCTCTTTTTCAAGCATTTCTTAGTTACCTTTTTTCTGCCCAAGGATATTTGCAGTAGCTTTGATAAAAGAAAGGGCAATGTACTACAATATACAACTTTAATTCATAGTAAATGGTGGAAAGAGAAAGATAATTGAGACCATATAATGGCAAAGATAAAAGATCTGTCAATAAATTCATAGAAACACTGTATCTCTTAAGTTAATCAGAGAGGTTTCCAGTCTTGAAATCTCCTTTTAATATTCTGAGAGAAGGAAGACTTTGAGGCAGAGGGATTCCCTTCTAAGGGATTTCCAGTACTCTTTTGTTTGCTTTTAGCAAAAATCTGTCTTAAAAGCTGGGTGTGGGGGCACACGCCTTTAGTCCTAGCACTCAGGAGGCAGGAGGCAGGCGGATTTCTGTGAGTTCAAGGCCAGCCTGGTCTATAGAGCAAGTTTCAGGCCAGCTGGGGCTACAGGGAGACCCCTTCTCAAAAAGACCAAAAAAAAAAAAAAAAATCTGTCTTAAGAAAGAAAGTCAACCTGTTTTTCTTTCTTTAACATAAAAAGTTTTTTTAAAAGATTTATTTTTACTTTTCACTTACATACATGCATGTCTATATCAGTATATGCTGAGTGTGCTGGTGGATGAGTCTCCTGCAGTGAGTGTTTCAAACCGAACCTGGGTCCTTTGAAAGAGCAGCAAGCACTCTTAACCACTGAGCCATTTGTTCAGCCCTCCCTGGCCCCCAAATATTTACTTTAAAGACAAACTTTGAAGCAGTAAATTTTGTTGGTAAATTGTAGAATAGGAAGATATGTTGCTTACTTGTAATAACCTTCTCCCTGAGTTGTACAGTAAAGTGTTGGATCTGAGCTTCTGAAAACTCAGTGTGTATGTGAAGCATCTGGGATCTTTCTGGGATCTTACTACAATGCAGATTTTGATGTAGAAGTTCTGGAGTGAGGCCCAAGATTCTGCATTGATAACAAGTTCCCAGTAAATGCTGGTACTGTTATCTGTATATCACCATTGGAATGTTAAGGAGAGAGAGCTTTAAAATTCAGAGGCCAAAACCATAGAGATTTCAATTCATTGTATCTAATGTGGGGTCCAGGAATCTGCCTTTTATTAGATTCAGTCTGATTCAAGTGCAAGTATTCTGTAGATCAGAGTTTGGTCTATGAAGGCAATGTCAGTTCTGATTATGCACTGTAATCTCATTAAATCTTTGTAGGCACAATTCCCGGTCATCTGTACAGTCATCAAATCCTTCTAACATACTGAAACTATTCTAGGAACTTATGAAAAATCATCATTGTGGGCCAACAAAATGTCTCCATGTGTAAAGATACTTGATGTATAAATCTGACAATCTGAATTTGATCCCTGGAACTCATGTAAAGGCAGAAGGAGAGAACTGATGCTACAAAGTTGTCCTCTTTCCTCCACATATGTGTTGTGGCACATGCCATCTATCTCTCCCCCACACCCCACAATAATGAAAAAAGAACCACGGCTGCATGAAGTTTGTGAAAACGTGTGGGAATTATGAGTGTATACACAGTCCTAGCAGGGATTGATGCTTCCCAGATAACAATTATTAAAGTGCTGAAAACCCCTAAAATATTACAAAGCACTGACTGAGAAAAATCTAGTCTAGAGACTTTTTAAAAACAGAAGCATCATTTATAAAATACTTTGTAATGTAAACTGCTAAGCAGCTCTGTTATGTTTAGTATGTGATCATATATCTAATGTCAAATACCACTGATTCTGTGTTTCACCATTATGTAATGTGCCCCTAACAAAAGAGAAATGACTCTAATTAATCATTGCCATATGAATTGGTTATTTTTTTCATTGCTGTAACCAAAAACCTGAAAAGCAACTTAGGGTTGCATTTATTTTGACTCAAAATTTAAGAAGGATACAGTCTATCATGACAGGGAACACATGCCAACAGTCTATCATGACAGGGAACACATGCCAACAGTCTATCATGACAGGGAACACATGCCAGCAGGCGTATGAGGTGGATGGTTACGTTGCATCTGGAACCAGGAAGCAGAGAGCTGACAGGGTAGTACAAGGCAAACCTGAAGCCACACTCTCAACATCCCACCTCCTCCAGAGAGGCTCTATCTTTTAAAGGTTTCTCAACCTCCAAAATAGCACTAGCAGCTGGAGAACAAGTTTTCAAACACAAGAACTTATGTGCGATATTCATATTCAAACCACAAAAACGTGCCAATTATTATAAAATGAAATTTAATTTTAAGGATGCTTAAAAATTTTAAATCACATGCATTGAAGTCAATGAAATGTATTATTCAACTCTGGGAATTCTCTGTGACTAGAACTTTTTAGGGACACAGATTGTTCAGAAAGAATATAGATTGTTATATATCTCAGTTATTTTTCAGTGCAGTGTTATTAATATGAATGATGTATAGTCAAGGTAAAAACAGATCTCTAATTCTTTTATTATTAAAGATTTGTTTTTATTCTTATTTATGTATATGTGTCTGTGTGTATATGCCATTTGTGTGCAGGTGTTCACAGATGCCAAAAGAGGGAGTCAGATCCCCTGAAGCTACCTGATATAAGTGCTGGGACTCAAACTTGTGTCTTCTGGAAGAGTAACAAGTACTCTTAACTGCTGAGCCGCTTCTCCAGCTCTCAGAATTCTAACTCTGTGCAGGAAATAAAAAAGCAGAAACAGATGCCATCTCCCCAGGCTTGTTGTGTCTGCCTGCCTAGGATCATCACAGCTAAGCTTGTTGATTGTCAGGCTCTGCAAAGAGGGAGCAGGGAGTCACAGGGCCCTCTCAACCAACCAGTCAGCCCTAGTTGTATGAGGGGAGTCTCTCTCTCTCTCTCTCTCTCTCTCTCTCTCTCTCTCTCTCTCTCTCCCATTTTGTGGAGAAATCACTATCCATGCTTGGATGAAGACTTTCCAGTGTGGCACCCACACCTTCTGCAAGTAAACTCTTGTCCATTGCTCTGTAAGTATGCCCAATAAACTCACTGTTTTCCCAGACTGCAGTTTGGTGAAATCAGACCTCGGTTTGTTGTTGGGACCAAGGGAAGAAGGGGCAGACATTGTTTATGTCTCCCAGAAGGAATTTTAGCCACATATATACATAAATGGTTTTATATATCTATAAAAATCTAGGATCCATAAACAAGAGAAAATATGATATTTGTCATCTGAGTTTGGCTTATTTCACTTGATATTATAATATCTAGTTTTGTCTATTTTCCACCAAATGATATGATTTCATTCTTTATAGCTGAATAAAAGTCCGTTTTGTATCTATACACATTGTATTTTTCCACTCATTTACTGGTAGACATTTAGGTTGATTCCAGAATTTAGCTATGTGAACAGTGCTGCCATAGACATGAATGTACAGGCATCTCTGTGATGCTGCCTTAGAGTCCTTTGGGGTATATACCCAGAAAGGTATAAATGGGTTGAATAGTAGTTTTTGAGGAACTTTCATACTGATTTCCACAGTAGCCTAATTTACATTCCCACCAGCAGTGTATGAGACTTGCCTTTGCCCCTCATCCTTGCCACCAAGCGTTCCTTTGTTTTCTTTATGAAAGCCAATCTGACAGGGGTAAAATGGGATCCCAATGTAGTTTTAATTTGCACTTCTTTGATGGTTTAAAGATGTTGAACATTTTGTCATATATTTCTTGCCCATTTGTACTTCATTATTTTGAGAATGTCAGTTCAGTTCATGGGCCCATTTATTGATAGGGTTGTTTAGGGGTTTTTTGGTATTTTATATTTTTTCCTCTGTTAAATGCACAGCTAGCAGACTTCCTCCTGTCTTGTAGGCTGTCTCTTCTATTATCTCCTTCACTGTGCAGAAGCTTTCTTTTTTCTTTTTTCTTTATTTTTCATTTTTTCCCAAAACTCAGAAAATACTTTTCGTCACAGTTATCAGACTGGGGCATACAGAAGTTTTTCACTTAATGTGATCTCATTTGTCCATTCTTAATATTATTTCCTGGGCCATCAGAGTCATTCTGAGAAAGTTCTTGTCTCTGCATATATAATTTTTATTCTTTGAGAATTTCATACATGCATAGAATGAATTTTGATCATATTCACCTTCCCCAACTCCTCTTGGATCCCCCTGCTGTATCTTAAAGCATTTTCCAAGTTTTCTTCAAACAGTTTCAGAATTTCAGGTCTTTCGTTAAGTTCTTTGATCCACTTTGAATTGATTCTTTTATAAAGTAAGAGATAGGGATTGAGTTTTCCCACAACCATTTGTTGGAGAGGCTGTCTTTTTTCCAAAGTATTTTTTTTTTTGGTATCTTCATTTTAAAAAGACTGTCTAAGTTGGATGTGGAGGTACATGCCTTTATTCTAGCACTTGGGAAGCAGAAGCAGGTAGATCTTTGAGAGATTCAGGCCAGCCTGGTCTACACAGTGAGTTCCAGGCCAGTTGGGACTACAGGGAGACCCTGTCTCAAAAACCAAACAAACAAAAATAGTCAGCTGTCTGTAACCATGTGGGTCTAATTTTTGGGTCCTATATTTTGTTCCATTGATCTATGTGTCAGTTTTTATGCAGATGCCATACTGTTCTTATAATATGGCTTTGTAGTATAATCTGAAATCAAGTATTTTGAGGCCTCCAGTATCGCTCTTTTGCTCATGACTGCTTGGGCTATTTTGTACTTCCATATGAATTTTAGTAGCTTTCCTTCTATATCTGTGAAGGACGCTCTTGGGAATTTGATAAGGATTGCACTGAATTTGTAGTATGGTAACACAGTCATTTCACTATAATAATTCTGCACTTCATTGATCTGGTGTCTTCCTAAGTTTGTTTGCTTGTTTATTGCTTACAATGCTTTTTTGAGACATAACCCTATCATGAGGTAGGAGCGAAGATGGAGATAATTGGGATCCTAAAAAAATACTCATTTTATCAAGAAACAAACAAAAACAGAAAAAGAGAGGGAAATAGCATAAGATGCAGTGAAAACCAATAAAGAGAAGGCAGATTGAGGTTCTTAAATATAGCACACAGTACACATTACTTTTTTATCCAAAATGACAAACTCTGCATTTAAATGCAGCATTCAGGCTATTAGAGGCAATTGTCACTACATATTTTTTTAAGCTATTGTGAATGAGATTGTTCTCCTGATTTCTTTCTCAGCACATTTATTATTGGTATATAGAAAAGCTACTGATTTTTTAATGTTGATTTTGTATCCTGCCGTCTTACTTAAAGTGTTTATTGGCTTTAAGAGTTTTCTAGTGGAATCTCTAGGGTTTCATGTACAGGATAATATCATCAACAAATAGGGATATTTTCACTTCTTAATTTTTTATAAAGCTTTATTTTATTTTCAATTGTGTATATGTACATGCCCATGTGTAGGTATGTGTATATGTGAGTGTAGGTACCCATGTGGATGGTGTTGGGTCCATGGAGCTGGAGTTACAGGCCATTGTGAACCATCTGAAATGAGCGAACTTGGGTGCTCTGCAAGAGCAGTATGTACTCTTAAGCACTGAGCTGTCGCTTCCTTCCCTATTTGAATCTTTTTGGTTTATTTCTCTTGTTTAGAAAGGACTAGCTAAGACTTCAAGGACAACATTGAATAAGGGTGGCGAAAGTGGACACTTTTGTATCATTCCTGATCTTAATGAAAATGATGTTTTAACTATTTCCCATTTAGTATCATGGTGGCTCTGGGTTTGTATTTAGCCTTTATCATGTTGAGGCTTGATGAACTTGTGCCCCTCCTTTCTCCAAGGCTTTTATCATGCAAACTAATCTTTTTGTAGTATTAATAGTCAAAGTATTTTAAAGTCATACACTAGCAACTTGAGAGAGACTCTATCCACTACCTATAACCTCTTGAATTAAGAGGACAGAATTATTAAGACTCCCACAAGAGCTTTTTGGTAATGTTCACTAGCAGGTTTTACTAGTGGAATAAAATTATAATGGTTTATTAAAATTCCACCAAAAGCTTTACATACTTTGCAAATAGAAAATCCTGTCAATTTTTATAGATAAAAATATTGTAAAGAATAACAAAAAATGTACAACTAAGAAGATGTTGGAAATCTTTGATTAAATCTTTATTTTACTGTCTTTACAAAAGTCTTCTAGAGTAAATAAAATTCAAAACTATCCTTTCCATGGTATAAAAGACATTTCCTTTCTCATCCTTTGTAATATGATTATTAGGAAGAAATTAATGATTATATCATTACTTATTGAATAAAACTGATTAAAATGTACTCAATTATTAGCATGGTTAAATAAACTGACTATAAAATCAATATCTGTTATGATTTAGGTAGGAAGTGTTGCCCCAAAAGTTTGTGTGTGAAAGGCTTGGTCTCCAGTTGGTGGTGCTATTGACATGTGATTGAATCATGAAGGTGCTAACTTCATCGATAAATTAACCCATTGGTAAGTTAATACTAAATAGGCTATTAGGAGGCAGGGCCCATAAGGCCTAGGTGGAGGAAGTAAGCTAATAAGGGCATGCTTTTGAAGGATCTATTTGTCATAGATCCTCCTCCCTTCCTCCCTCCCTCCCTCCTTCCCTCCCTCCCCCCCCCCCCCCCCCCTCCCTCTCTCCCCCCCCCCACCCCCACGTCTCCCCCCTCCCTGCCTCACATCCTATAAAACACAGTTTAAATCCTTGTTATTTTCTTTCCCTCCCTCCCTCCCTCCCTCCCTCCCTCAAGTCTTCCCACCCTCCATTCTCCATTCCCCCCTGGCTGCCATGGAGCATAGGGTGAGCATCTTTCTTCTACCCTGCTTTTCCACTTTAAAGCTTGCCACAAGTCTGAAAGTAATGGAACCATACAGCCATGGTCTGAAACTTGTGAAACTAAGATACTATGTCATAGTGACACCCCTCCCACCCCCACAATGGACTAATACCTTTCTTATACAAATTCTAATGACAATAAGAACTTGTTAATTAGGGGCTGGAGAGATGGCTCAGAAGTTAAGAGCACTGGCTGCTCTTGTACAGGGCTGGAGTTTGGTTCCCAGTAATTGTTTATAACTCCAGATTCAGGGCATCTGATGCCCTCTTCTGGTCTCCATGGGCATTGCATGCTTTTGGTGCACTTAAATGCATGTAGACAAAACACTCGTGCACATAAAATAAATTTTAAAAATTTAAGGAAGAATCCTCTTAGTAGAACAAATTTTAGTAAATGTATAAATAACCTATATGATTGAAATGTCTAAAATGTTAATAATGAGAGGATAATACTGAAGTTTTAGACTTGCAACACCTACAAGTGAAAAGAAAAAATACTGAATTTATCTTCTCAAAAATCAATTAGATTCAAATAAAAATGAAAATACTAAAATATATCTAAATTAATTTGGGGCATGGTGAGATGACTCAGAAGGTCAAGGTACTTGCCACCACTAACTGATGACCCAAAGTTCATTACACAGTGGAAGGACAGAACTGACTCGCCCAAGTTGTTTTTGGACCTTCAGATGACTGCTGTGGTACATGTGCAACCATACATGTATACACACACACACACACACACACACACACACAAACACAAACGCACACATGCACACACACGCAAATGTAAATAAATATCTGTTAGAAAAAAATCTAAAATTCCTTATATACTTTTTTTGAGTAAAAAGATTAACTTATATGAATTTTCTCACCAGGATTAAAAATCTATGCAAAGTTTACTCAACAAAAGTAAATTAAAGAGTCATTTGTGTATGAAAAGACTAATAAATCAGTGAGACATACCCCTCCTGGGAGCAAAGACAAGCAGTGGAGAGAATTTTGCTTATGATACACAGTTTCAAATTGGTAGACTAAAAATGAATTATTGTGTTAAAGGTATTGAAATAACCAGCTATTTATTCAACGCACAATTAGTGAAGAAAAATATTGATCAATTTACATACATTTATAATGTGTAATTGCTAAAATTAGCATATTATGGATGAAAGACAAATAATGAGTTAAAAACTGTTGGAGGATATACTTGGAATCCAAGTTTAAGCATAATTATTTAAGAATTGAGGTATAGGGACTGGAGAGATGGCTCCCCAGTTAAGAGCACTGGCTGCTTTTGTAGAGGAGCCAGATTTGGTTTCCAGCACCCACATGGCGGCTAACAACTATCTGCAATTCCAGTTCCACAGGATTCAATACTCTTTTCTGGCTTCTGTGGGCAATACATATATGCAGGGAAAATACTTGTACACATAAAAATAAGTTAAGAAATATTTTTTTAAAAAATAAATGAAGCCTGTTCTGGCGTGGTGGTGCACGCCTTTAATCCCAGCACTCAGGAGGCAGAAGCAGGCAGATCTCTGTAAGTTCAAGGCCAGCCTGATCTACATAGTGAGTTCCAGGACAGCTGGGGCTACAGGGAGGCCCTGTCTCAAAAAGACCAAAAAAATAAAAATTAAAATTAAAAATAAATGAGGCATATTGCTAATGGGCTATTACAATTGTAGTAGTTGTAAAACTTGGTACTTAAAACTTACTATCCTTGAGGTCATAGAACCTATGTCTGTCATATCCCTAGACAAATGTAATTTCTCACTGTATGCTAAATATGGATCCTTATATTTACAGATAGGTATACCTGTCACCACTCAACAAAGAAGCTTCTTTTTGCAACAGATGGAGACTGTTACAGAGTTCCACAAATGGTCACACACAGAACAAATGTCTGAGGGATTCCTAGCCCTAAGTGACACATCTAAAATGCTGTTTCTACACTTAAGGTTCATGGAACATAGCAGACAGGGGATAGAGTATTAATGCGTCTCTAAACTCTCACCAGTGAAACTGCCTCATGTAACGGAGGGTAATGCACTCAACGGGCCATAACTGGACAAAGGGTAGAAAATAAGAGACTGCAGACTGCATGTGCCTGGATAGAAGTTGTATATTAAACCTCACCCATGCAGGGCTAAGGGATGATAGAGGAAGAGGGATCAGAAAGATTGTTAAGAGCCAGAGGTGGTGCATGACTATAAGGAAATAGAGTCTTCCAGGCATTTGGGAACTTACTCATATGAACTTACAGCAATGTTGTCAGCATGCACAAGACCCATGCAAACTGAATCAGACAAAAACCAACAAAGAACTAGGAAAATGGGCAGGAGGTCACAACTCTGGCTAGGAACTACTGGTGAGAGAGAGAGAGAGAGAGAGAGAGAGAGAGAGAGAGAGAGAGAGAGAGAGAGTTGATCTTCTTTAAGGGAGAGATGCTAGACAGGATGATCTGGCTCCAGGGAATGAACTCACACCGAGGGGCATATAGGTTCACTAACTTGACTGAATAGGCCTTAACATATATGACAGAATGCATGAAATCCTGCAGGGGGGCATTGGGGGTACATATATGGGGTGCATCTAAATATGATTAAGACGTATTATATGGGGGCTGGAAAGATGGCTCAGTGGTTAAGAGCACTAACTGCTCTTGCAGAGGTCCCAGGTTCAAATTCCAACATCCACATAGTGGCTAACAACCATCTGTAACTCTAGTTCCAGGAGATTTGACACCCTCTTCTGACATCCATGGGCATTGTACAACATGGGTACACTCACATGCAGGCACTACACTCATACACATAAAATAAAAATAATAAATAAAGTATTTTAAAAAGATGTATTATATGAAATGCACAAAACTTCAATATAAATATATAGTGAAAAAACTTACTATCCTTCATGAACAATGAGTAGTATAACCTGAGAGATGGCAAAAGAAACATTAAAATACATTAAATATAAAAGTAACAAAGAAGTTCACATTAGTGAAGATCATGTAACACTTGGCTTTTTTAAAAAAATTATTTTATATGTATGCATATATTGCCTGCATGTAGGTAAGTGCACCCGTGTTGTGCAATGCCCGCGGAGGATAGAAGAGGCTGTCAGATCCCCTGGAACTGGAGTTACGGACAGTTGTTAACCACCACGTGGATGCTGGGATTTGAACCTGGGTCTTCTGAAAGAACAACTAGCATTGTTAACTGCTGAGCCATCTCTCCAGCCCTATCACTTGGCTATTTTTAAAATGTTTTAATTGAATTTTTGTGTATTTTATACATAAAATCATCTTTATACCCCCTTCCCCTCTGGCACCCTCCCATAGCCCCCTCCCCCTACTGGAGTGCATATGTTCCATCATTTGTATTAAGCCCTATTATGTAAAGTTAGTGTCCCAAGATGTCCCTTAGTGCAAGTTCATCCACTGAGGTCTAGTCACATTATCTAGAGTCTCCCTTCAAGAAGGTCACTTCTTCCTCAACCAGCAGTAATCAGCTGCCAATAATTCTTTGACTAATATTGGAGCCTGCTATTTGTTTCCATAGTTCTGTGCTGGGTTTTTGTCTGCCTAAGTTTGCCTGGGTCTTAAGTATGCTGACACCATTGCTGTAAGTTTGTATGAGAAGGATCCCACGAGCCTGTAGGACTACTTCTGTATGGTCAGGCACCTCCTCCCTGGCTCCTACAATCTTTCCAACCCCCTCTTCCGCAATGATCCCTGAGCCCTGAGTGGGTGGGCCTCAATATAGAAGTCCTGTCCAAGGATCCATATTTTAAAGACTTTTATTCTCTGCGTTTTGGCCACTTGTGGCCTTTTTTGTTCCTGGCCCTCTATCGCATGAGGGAGCTTCATGGATGAGAATTGAAAGATGCATCAGTGTTTTCTTCATCCCCTGTTCTATGTTCCATGAGTCTTAGGTGTAGACGTTGCATCCTAGATGTGGCACTTGGGCTTGGGCAATTCACAGAGAATCTCTGTGTGTCCATTGTTAACTCTATGATAATCTTGTCTGTTGAAAAAGAAGCTACTTTGATGGGTGGTGACTGAGATATTTGTCTGTAAATTTAAGGATCCATATTTTGCACATAGTAAGAAATTACATTTGTCTAGGGATATGAGAGCCTTGGAGTTTTCTCTAAGATCTATGATCTCTCCAGATATGTGTATTTGGCTGGGTTTAGAGTACCAGACATGAGTTCCCTTCCATTGAGTGTGCTTTAAGTCCAATTAGGTAGCTGTTGATTACCCCCAAGATAAAAGTGCCACTACTGCACCAATGTTGTTTGCTTTGCTGGTCATTGATATGTTTTTTAGGCCTTGAAGCTGAGGTTGGACCATCAATTGATGTTCTCCTTTAGCATCTTGCATAGTGCTCTCCAAAGCTATGAGAGCTAGCTTTCAGGGGAGGTGGCTTCCGGGTCAGTTCCAGCTCCATTGCTCCAAATCCTGTGTCCAAAGTATGTCCTGTATTCAGGCAATAGGGTCTGAGGCAATCAAGGACTGTAGCAATAGCCTGAGTAATTTGGGGAGTCTCTTGGACTACCCAGACCAACAACTCAAAGGAAGGTTTCTCCTGTCGGGCACTGTTTCTTCTTATGTCGTTTTCAGCTATACTCACAGACTCATGCAGGGATATTGTATGTGTAATTTTTCAGTGGATTTTTGGACTAATACGATTCCTTCTGATTTTTTTTTATATCAGTGAGGCACTATTTATGTCTTCTCTTTCTCCCTATTTTTGTACATTGAACCTTCCCAAAATCAGTGCCCAAGACAGCAACAATGTGATAAGACCAGTTAAGACTGGTAAGTCTTTTGGGTGTCTGAAGGTTGCCTGCAAAAGATTGATCTTAACTGGGCTTGCTCTTGTTTTAATGTATAATAATCAAGCATACAAATGTATAAGCACAAACCAGGCTGATGTAGTCCTATGCATGTGTAAGGATATAAAGATATGGCCTTATTTTATGGTTTTATTTTATTCTGTGTAATTGACATCAATTTTGATTGCTTAACTGATACTTTGGCCTGGTCTATGTAGTGACGTCATTTATCAGTGCAAGGATATTAATCACCAATTGATTATGCAGGTTGAATATCCCTTATCTGAAATTCTTAGGGCCAGACCTGTTAGGATTTGGAATTTTCATTTTATTTTGAGATAGGGCCAAAATCTAAACATGGGATTCATTTTTGTTTTTATAAATTATCATATATATAGCTTGAGGTAATTTAAAACAATATGTAAAATAATTTTGTTCATTAAACAGTTTTATAGTATGGAGTTTTCCACTTGTCACATCATGTCGATATGCAAAAAAGTTTCAGATGTTGGAATATTTTGAATTTAGATGTTCAGATGAGGAATGTGCATTGCTATAAGAATAGCAGCTGTACTTGGCGAATGCTCCAAGTTCCATCAATACAAAACTGGTAAAAATAAATGTTTCTATACCCACACAATGAGATCCTAAGACCTTTGAGATGGTGTTTATATTCAGTGACATAAGTCCATTTTTTTCTGTATGGGATTTTTTTCAATGATTGAAATGATATATATGATCCTATGTGAATTAAACATGTAAAAAAACTTAGGGTGTTTTTAAGTGGAAGGCTATAGATGAATTTGTTTTCTTACCATGGTTTTAAAAGATATTTTATTTAAGATTTCATGTATTTAACATGTATTTTAAAAATAATAACGAAAAGTTTGAATTCTGACATTTTAAAAAAGCGATCTTGAGGATTTCAATTTTTGTCCTAGTTTGAGTCTCCATAGCTGTGACAAAACATGCTGACCAATACCAACTTGGGGGGGAAAGGGTTTATTCAGCTTACATCTCCTGGGTCACAGTTCATCAGGGAGCCCAAGGCAGGAACTCAGGGCAAGAACCTGGAGGCAGGAGCTGGAGCACAGGCCACGGAGAAACGCTGCTTACTGGCTTGCTCTCCTGGCCCCTGCTCAGCCTGCTTTCTTATGCAACACAGGCCCACCCACATCACTCAACAATCAAGGAGATGCCCCACAGACATGGCCACAGGCCAATCCAATGGAGGCAATTCCCCAACTGAGGCTCCCTCAACCCAGGTGTGTCAAGTTGACACTAAAACTATCCAGCACACATTGTAATTAGCTTTGGGAAAATAGATGGATAGTGATATTCTCTGATGTGAAGGCAAAACATTTCATGGAAAATAGCTCCAGCTCTTATAGACTTATGTAGTCCCTTTACAAATGATACACAAATTATCCATCATAAATAATACAAGTGAGGGACTAGAGAAATGGCTCATCAGTTAAGAGCACTGGCTGCTCTTTCAGAGGACCCAGGTTCAATTCCCAGTACCTACACGGCAGGTAACAGCCATACCTAACTCCAGTTCCAGGGGAATTAAACTTCTTCTGACCTCCATAGGCATTGTACTACATAGGTGTACTTACATGCATGCAGGGACTACATTCATACAAATAAAATAAAATAAAAATAATAAAATATAAAAAATAATACAAGTGAGTAGAAGGGCATGACAGTGAAATTAATAGAGGAAATGGAAGTGCATATTTTGGCACTTTTGTGTTGTTTATGTACACATACACGCTCAGCCACGATTTAAAAAAAAGTAGCACTTGATTTTGTAAAAGGAGGAAATATTTCAGGGTTTATGGCCAGGACATTTTGGAGCATAAAGGCTCCAAAAAGGCTAGTTTGGAAAGGATTAACATTTGTCATGCTTCCTTTCTTTCATGCTTGTTAAAAAGTGAGTCTAATCTGATGAATGGAGTATTGTTAGAAGTGCAGATATCGCTGTTTCTCATTATGTTTCTCCTTTGTCATGTGACATTGATGAAGGACCCTCCTCTTGGCATGAGAGTTGTTAATAGAGCAAAGATATGGAGGACGTTTTCTTTTTAATGCAGACACTTCATTAAACTAATAAATGCCAATTAAAAATAAAATCCTCTGGGCTGGAGAGATAGTGCAGTGATTAAGAACACTGACTATTCTTGCAGAAGACCCAGGTTCTAATCCCAGCACCCACATGGCAGCTAACAACTGTCTGTAACTCCAGTTCCAGGGGATCCGACAGTCTCTTCTGTCCTCACAGGCATTGCACGGCACGGGTACATTTACCTACATGCAGGCAATACATGCATACACAAAAAATAAAAGTAATAAATAATATTTTTTAAAAATCATCTAAGAACAATTTTCTTTATTACATACTTTGAGGATCTAGTAAGTTTATTTCTGTTGCTGAATACAAAGAAAATTAATTTAGACTACCATTGACATTCATATTTAAAGTAAAACTCCAAAGTGGCAGGAGGTGATTTTATTTTTCATGTAATGAGAGACTATTGCAGTTGGTTCTATAGGGAGGCAATAAAAAAACTTTTTAAATTTTTATTGAAAGGTTCATAATTTAAGTGACAGATTTTGCAGATCTGAAAGCAGTTCTTGGTGACCTATATTCTACATAGCCTCAACTTCCACAGTCTTTTATTAGGGCTTGCTGGGGCTAAGAGGTGATTGCAAGAGATGTAGGTCAAGATCACATCTACTGCTGATGCTCTGAAGTCATACATGCTGTATTAAAATTCTATGTGACATTTGGCTTCGAAATACATTGCACTGTAAATTAGTTTTGAAATTTTAAAAATTTGTTTTGTTTCCATAGTATGTAGAGGAAGAAACTGAGATTCAGAGTTATGTCCATAATAATCAGCCTTCTGTTGCTATGACAAAATATTTGAGGGATGAAACTTAAAGGATGAAAAATACATTTTGACTTCTAATTTCAGAAGTTTCAGTAGATGGTCGCTTCTTCTCATGTCTTTGGGCCTTTGGTGAAGGAGAACAGGGCAGGATTATGTGTTAGAGCAGAGCTGCTTACCACATGGTATTTATGAAACAGAGACAGAAGGGTCTCATTATGCCCTTCAAGGACACCTCCCCTTTCTCCAACTGAGAAACTTCACCACCAGGGGATCACAACACTCTATAATGAGTATTTAGAGGAAGATAGTCACTAAGTAGTAATGACTTCTGCTCTAGTTTAATGATAACACCTAATATGTTATAGATTTTAGGAAAATGTCTTTATCACAGCAATCCTGTGATATAGATAGACATAGGTACCATTTACCAGATGAGTGTCAGTTTTATGAGAGCCTCTGGAGCTGACTTACAGGTGGTTGTGAACTGCCCAACATGGGTTCTGGGAACAGAACTTGGGTACTCTGCCAGGGTAGCAAGCACTTAACTATTAAGCTGGCTCTTGGCCTACAGAGAGACTTTTGATAACCTATCCAAGAGTTAGGTATCCAGTTTCCCCTCATAGACCCACTTCTCCTGTTCCTTTCCTGACACATTTTCTGCCTGGAGAGGTTGCCTTCTCACCATCATGGTTCTTTGTATTTGTTCATGCTCTAAACCAGTATATAATTCACAGTATTTTAAAAGAATTTCATTGAAACAGTTATTATTAGAACAAACTGATTTCTACATAGTATTATTCCTGTGCATGAACACAGCAGGAATGACAGACTATAACCAGCAGTGCTCAGAATACTATGAAAGTTTTATTTAGTAATTTTACAAGGTTGCTGTTTTGTGTATTTTTCTTCTATAGCAGGTTTTAATTAATGATGTATTTATAAGTTTAAGTTATATTGAGACCTATAACTTGAATTCATAGTATTACAAGCATAAAGATTCCTTTTTTCACAATAAATCTTAATAATATTATGGATTTTGAGTTTGCCTCAGCATAAGGCATTATGCAAAATATTTTTCAAATGCATTGAATTTCTATAGATACTGTATGTTCCCTGAAAACAGTCACTCAATTCAGTTACAACTATTAGAGTTGGAGTGGTGGGTGGGGAAATAAATCCTTGGGGTTTCCCTAAGCTGTAGTTTTTCCCTGTGAATTATAACATGTCTAAAAACCTGCCTTGAACCCTCAAAAGTTATTATTAGCTCAGGTGCCAGGGGGTCGTGACAAAGCACACATTTTAACGGGGTTCAAAGTGTGTTCTATCAAGATCTTGCCATATCATCAGAAGTAATAGGGAATTTATGATTCTATTATATTCATACATATGTAGATTTCCTATACTTTATCCAACCATTTTCTTTGTCATGAGACATTCATTTCTGAATCTTTGTTATTGTTTAATACTAAAATTAACACCTTAAAACATGTATCACTTCTTGTATCTCTAATAATTTCCATAGGAAAGACTGCTATAAATTATACTAGTGTACTAATCTATATTTTCATGAGTCTATAATCTTTGCACTGACAGATTTCACTAACTTTAATGAGTCGTTATTTCTATTACTAAAGAAAAATTGTATTAATTTTGGCGTTTTCCATATTTTATCAGGGTAGTTCTTTTTGTAATTTATAAACAAGTGACATGGAGAATATAAATATGCATCTTTCAACAGCTACAATTTATATAAAACCATGTATGGAGTCAGAAAACCCATGATGCTGAGAGATGTTGACTTTTTTTTACAGTTTTTATGAATTTCTCACATACCATAGTTTGTAATAAAAACCACTAAGGAGGGCCAAGTGTGGTGGCACACACCTTTAATCTCTATGAGATCAAGGCCAGCTTGGTCTATATAGCGAGTTTCAGGCTAGCTGGGCTACAGAGAGACCCAGTCGCAAAAAGACAAAAAAATAAAAATAAAAACTATGAAATGCAAAGGCTAATTTAACCTTCCTTGTAAGAACAAATATATGTAAAATAAAATGGTCCTTTCTACTATCTAACATATATTAAATTTTATTTTTAATGTTTTATAGCACGTATTTAATTCAGGAAGGTTATCAGGCAGTAGAAATAGTGTCATTTTTCCCGGAGGAGTTAATTTTGATGTGTACAACAGTGTGAATGGGGTAGGACTATGAGAAATTTTCACTGAAAAAAACTGATGTCTTAAAAATAGCTCCTGCCCAGCCTGGTGGTGCAGGCGTGTCATCCCAGCAACTTGGGAGGCTGAGACAAAAGGATCACAAATTGAAGCTCCGACTTCAGGGTGTAGAGGGAGTCCAGGCCAGCTTAGTGGACACACACACACAGACACACACAGACACACACACACACACACAGACACACACACACACACACACACACACAGACA
>NW_008358774.1:5586672-5600706 GCF_000622305.1 Nannospalax galili | reverse complement strand
ATGCACCCTATCCATGCTTTGTGTGTGTGTGTGTGTGTGTGTGTGTGTGTGTGCACGCGCGCACACGTGTTTGGGTATGTGGGGATGCACACACACACATATATATATATATATATATGAACTGGATGTTAGAGTGCTTGCCTATCATACATGAATTTAGTTCAATGTCCAGTACTGAAAACAAAGCAAAACAAAACCAACAAACAAAAACCAGCGGTAGTAATTGTGAGATGCCAGATACCCTAACATATGGAACAGGCAGTTGAGTATAGTAGTTTAGGACACAGTCCCTGGAATCAAACAACCTGAGCATTGCTTCAAGTTTTACCATTTACTTCTTGTGTGAATTAGTACAAGACTGTCTTTTGTGTATCAGTTTCCTCATGTTTGAAATGGAAATAGAAACATATTGTAATGAATTAAATGGGATAATGTGCCAATAATACTGAAAATGTTTGCCATTTAATAAATCTTTTTTAAAAATTGGTAATTATCACTACATAATAAAGACCTTCCTAATATACATTACCAAAATTCAGATCACTACAAAACTAAACAATTACCAGACAGTTGAATGGGGGAAAGGTTGCTATAATTATATTTTTATTATTTTTGGAGGAGAGAGAGAAATCTGCCTCACCCCACCTTAGTTCTTTTATTAGCTTTACCTCAGGATCTAGGAACTCAATGAACACAAAAGCAAATGAACAAGAGAAAGGCATTCCCTCAACTGTCACCATTAAAGCTTCCTTATACAACAGAGTGTGATGCACACAGAAGGCCATAACTGGCCAGGTTTTAAAGAATAAGAGACTACAGAGTGTAGGGTGGGACTCCTATATGGAATTTTATCCACCCATGACTCAGGGACCATTGCAGAAGAGGGGGTGGAAAGGTCATAAAAGCCAGGCCTGGTTCATGAACACAGGGAAGCAGAGGTTACCAGGCCACTGGAAACTTGCACATGTGAACTTGTGACAAAGGTGGCATCAAGCACAAGACCCTTGCCAACTCAATTAAACAAAGGCCCAAATGGGAGGAGAGAAATAGGTGGTGGGCCAGCACTAGACTGAGAACTATTGGAGACTGATTGATTGCTGCTGGGTAGGGAGAGTATGACTTATATATGATCACTAGATGGACTGACTAGACTCCAGTAGATGCATTTACACTGAAGGACATTTGGGTGCAAATGCTTAAATGAATAGGACTTAACACATATGGCAGAATACATGAGGTTCGGTTGGGGGGTGGGGAAGGCATGGGTTGGGGGAGGGGGTCTAAATTTTATTAAGAGCTGTTGTATGAAATTACAAAAGCTCAATAAAAATAGTTTAAAAAGAAACATCAGAAATAAAAAAGAGAAAGGCATTAAAGTTCTATTAAAACTTTTAATTGACAGAGAGTATTCACAAGTTCAAAGAAATGACTGAGCTTGATGCTTTCACACTTTTTAGAAAAGAAAAATAAAAATTTGAACAAATGAAAGAACAGATGACTGTCTGGGCTGAGACAATAAATTCTAGGGATATTACCAAGATATACATGGGTTAGGGGCAGAGGATGGTGGTGTAAAAGCTAGTGAAGATAAATGTTACTTTAATAATGTTTATTTTGATTCCAATTATACTTTGGCTATTGTGGTGGTTTGAATGAGGAATGTCTCTCATGGGCTAATGTATTTGAGCACTTTTTCTATAGTTGTTGGTGCTTTTTGGGGGGAGGTTATGAAACATGATGTTCAGCTTTGCTGTAGGAAGAAATAAGTTACTGGGGGCAGGTTTTGAAGGTCTATTGACTGGCCCCACTTCCTGCTTGGTTTTTCTTCTTCCTGTGTGTGGATAAGATGTGATCAGCCAGCTTGTTGCTCCCGCTGGCATGCCTTGCCTTTCTCACTATTAGGGACTCTAGCTCTCTGTTACCTTAAGCCAAACTTAATACTTTCTTCTATAAGTTGCTTTTGATCATGGTATTTGTCACAGCAACAAGAAAGTAACCCTACTCCTCTTGAGACTCTTAAGAGGATGACTTTATTTATTTACCTATTTGCTATTGCAATTGCCTAGAAATCAAACAATAAGTTCTTCAAGCTTCAAACATTGACTTGTACCAGTAAATTCCCAGAGAGCTTCTAGACCTCCAGCCACAGACTGGGGGTGCTTCATGGGTCTCTTTTGTTTTGAGGCCTCTAGCTTCTTGCACTGAGCATCTATTGCTTTTCCAGACCCAGTACTGCAGACGACCATGTGGGACTTCCCAGCCTCTTATCTTGTAAGCTAATGTGATGAACCCCTCATAATTATATATCCCTTACCTTGGTTTTGTTCCTCTGGAGAACCCTCGCCAATATGGTATTGAAAAGACATCATTCCCAAAAGAATCTTTATAGTTTACTCTATGTAGGAATAGATAGGCCAAGTAGATTTTTTTGAAATTGCTATTCCATAAGTGATCCAAGCTTGAATTAATACCCAAGTTGATGTATTTTGAGATGACATGTGTTTAGCTCTTTCACCTTTTAGGAAAATTCTTGTCATACTAAGGCACAAGAAGGATTTGAACAGGAGTACAATGATGGAAAAAATATTAAGTATATTCAGAGCTTCATAAAAAAACTAAGTATTAATTATTAATGAGATATTCATATTTGGCATTAACATAAAGCCAAAATATACAGACTCGATTTTATTACTTGTGCAATATTTATATTTCATAAGGTATTTATAAAGGGGTTGGAGACATGGCTCAGTGATTAAGAGTACTTACTGCTCTTCTAGACGACCCAGGTTCAGTTCCCAGCACCCATATAGCAGCTAACATCAGTCTGTAACTCCAATTCCAGGGACTCCCTGCCCTTTTCTGACCTCCACAGGCACTGCACACACACACACACAATGCACTTATATACATGTATGCAAAACACCCATACATATAAAAAATGAAAATGCAAAGTCATCAACAAAAGATCATTGCACAATCAGCAGTGATATGCTTTGTAAATGTATTTCATGCAATCTAATCTATCGCTGGGTAGTAAAGCTTCAGGTGTTTTTTAGCCCTTGGCAATGAATAAGGCATTATCTATAATAATTCTTTCTCAGAGAAGCACCTGTGTTTCATGGGACTTACGTGCCCCCTGGTTCCTATGTTTTATAGTTAGAAGTGGCAGGCTCTCATCCCCATAGCACACAGAAGTCTTGACATTATAAGGAATCTTTCTTAAAACTATCAAGCATTAGAGGAAATGTTGCAAGTACATTTGTGACAAATTATTAGGTAAGAATTGGAGTCATTATTCTGTTGTAAGTAGAAATCTACCTTCAATGGCCAGGGTTGAAAGAATTTCAAACACCGTTCTTATAATTATTGCTTTTAAAAAATATTAATAATGTTCTTAAAAACCTCAACTCTGTAATTTGGACTCTTCAATGGAATCTTAAAATTGTATTTTGGAATTTTAAAAAAATGTTCACTAAGCCAAAATAAGTTCATAATCCGTTTCATGTTTATACACACCTTGTAAATGTGGGTCTCTAGGTAGTGACAGATTGGTTAGCAAGGATTCATCTACTAAACTGCTTCAGAATGCTATTTTAAGATCAGTATGCAATGTATACTTCAAAAAGAAAATCTCCTTGGTGTGTTGTCACAGAAAAGCTGATGTGACCTCCATGTAAAGAAAGGCTTGGATTGCTTGGTAATCCTTAAATTTTCCCTTTGGCCACATTTTATTTTCCTGTGCAAGCATTTTGTCACACAAAGGAAAAGCTGACGCTTTCCAGTTGATCCATATCTGGTGAAAGGTTCAAGTCATTACTAAATATGAAGTTATTCTCAATTGCATTGCCCAAACTTCTTGTGAAGCTTGTTTTTAAGTATTTCATCTTTTGGAAGTTGGAAATTAGCAAAAAATATACCGAACATAAATAAAGCAGCTCTTTATATGGCTGCTTTGTTTATGGTGGTCCCATGACCGGATCAGGTGATCTGATCAAACTGGAATGTCGAGTCTTCATCCAGGCCAAAGGTTCTTATATTCTTGACGAGCGTTAAGGGTTTTCTTGCTACTATAACCCTAACCTACAAGTCTTTCTTGAGAATCTTCTCCTTTACTCTTTTATGGCTATGTTTTCTTTTTAGAAATCATTATATCTAATATATATTTTGTTTGACTATCTGTTCATTGCCTGTCAATCCCAGCAGAATGTGAATTCCCTGAGACAGGAACTGCTGTTCTCTGCTGCATCTAGTGTGTCTAGAAAAGTACTCAGCACATCATATACACATAATAGCTATTTTGAATATCTCTATTTTCTAAACTGTGTTTTAGTGCCTTGTTGTGGTAGATATTCTGGGGATATTTCTATGTTTGCAGACTTTATAGAAAAATATAGAAGGCAAATCAAGGGGCTTGACAGATTAAAAGTCACCAACCAAGGAAATAGCTACCTGTTTGTAGGAACTCTTTTAGTTGTGAAAACCAATTTTTGCAATGAATCTAGATTTCCTAAATGCTCACCTATCAGGTATATAAAGTGGCTCTAACCTGCTAATATTTTGAGGTGATCTACAAAATTGCTTTTATATAAAACTAGATCAGATATAACCCTTTACCTACTTTATATATTACTTTTAGCCTTGAATCAAATTTTTCTAGCTAAGCCAATTTAAAACATATTAGAAATGCAAATCCATTGACATTGACTTAGAATGCAGAAACATCCCACCTTCCAAGATGAAAGTCATGATTATTTTCTGCCTTGGTTCATTTTCTGTTGGTATAACCAAATCATGCACACTGGGTAATTTAGAAAAAGAGGTTCCTTTAGCTTATGTTTCTGGAAGCCCAAAAACATCATGCAGCATCAGCTTGGCCTATAGTGAGGCCTCCATGCTGAGTGATGACATCACATGGAGAGACAGAATTAGCACCTTCACTTACTCTCCTCCTCTTTCTTATAATCCATCATGCAGTCATGGGGCCAACAACCTGACTTCACTTGATCCTGCTTCTTGTCAAAGGCCTCACCTGCAAATGCCACTAACACAGACTTTGGAGATTAAATTTCTAATACATGGAATTTGGGGGGACTTACTCCAAATAGCATTCCTTCTTGGAAAATTTGACATATGTGAAGTACTCATTTCCTCCTAGATTACTGCTAGCAAAAATCAATCCATTTCTCTATTCAGGAGAAGGGTCTGCTGTGTGAATCACAGCTACTCATTGCTTATTTATTCTGCCTCTTCTATTGCAGAGAATCACCTTGAGATTATTAAACACGATAGGATTACTAATGATACCGATGGGGCTACAGACTCTGCATCTCAGTGAAGTAAAAACCAATCCCTTTCCCAGTGACTATTTTCTTTCTCTTCCAGATGCTATTCCATTCCCTCTAGGTTGGAGATGGAATTTATTTCCTCAATAAAAAAAATAAAAATATGTGAATACAAAATATTTTTTAATAAAAATGCACCATTTTTGTCTTTCTGTTTCCTTTCGGTTGTTTTGAGAACATTCTACAATTTTGTTATAGCTATGTTTTGCATGCTTTGTTGCTTCATATTAATATACATTGGTAACTTGATGAATTGTATAATCATTATCATTATGAACCCTATATATTACTTGACTTTCCTTATTCACTTAATAATGAAAGGCCATCTAAATTTCCTTATCATTCTATTTCTGCATCTTTAAAAAATTTTATTTTTATACTCTCTTTAAGCAATTTATTTATTTAGTTATTATTAGTTTTTGAGACAGAACCCCCCTTGTAGCTCCAGATGGCCTGGAACTGGCTATGTAGACCAAGCTGGTCTTAATCTCACAGAGATCCACCTGCCTCTGCCTCCTGAGTGATGGGATTAAGGGTCTTCACCACCACATCCAGCCTTGAACAGTCTTTAAATATATATTTATTCATATGTTCTTATTCAATTATACACAGGACACTCTCAAAGGGAATCAATTCCTGCCCATATGCCTTATACATGTTTCTAATACATTCCTGTGCTGGGGGTGGTAAATATGTCTGTGTATGGAAGTGTGTGCACACATGTGTGCACATCTAAAGGTCAACAGAGTATATCAGGTGTCCTCTTTTGCTGCTGTTCACTGTATTTTTGAGACAAGATCTCTCAACAAACCTGAAGCTGCCTGCTTTGACTAGGGTGAATAGTCAGCAAGCTCCTGAAATCTGCATGTCTCCTTCTCTAAATGCTGGGATTACAGGTACTTGTAGCCATGCCTGGCTTTTACATGGGTGCTGGAAATTTTAATTAAGGCCCTCTTGCTTTGGCAGAAGCACTCTTACCCACTGAACCATTTCCCTAGTCCCTACTAGAATTGTGTGTGTGTGTGTGTGTGTGTGTGTGTGTCTTTTTGAGACAGGGTCTCCCTGTAGCCTCAGCTGGCCTGGAATTCACTTTGTAGACCAGGCTGGCCTCAAACTCACAGAGATCTGCCTGCCTCTGTCTCCCAAGTGCTGGGATTAAAGGCAGGCACTACCACGCCCAGCTCTTAGTAGAATATTTTTATGATGTGTTATTTCAGATATTTATTCTTCTTTACTTTAAAAGTATACATTTCAGGGCTAGAGAGATGGCTCATCAGTTAAGAGCATTGGCTGCTCTTACAGAGGACCTGGGTTTGAATCCCAGCATCTACATGGTGGCTAACAGCCATCTGTAATTCCAGTTCCAAGGAATCCAACACCTTCTTCTGGCCTCTGTGGGCATTACATGCACTTACATACATGCAGGCAAGACACTCACACTCATAAAATAAAAATAAAATAAATTAAAATTACGCTTTTCAACCAACTTTACCCATCAAAGCTATTTTTGAACTAAACTACACAACCACAGTTTTAGAGGATTCAGTTTCAAAGCAGAGCTCTTTCTCACTGAGTCGTAAAAGATGTCTTTCACTGAAAAATTTGCACAAACCTGAGTTTCAGTCATTGACGTATTTTATAAAATAATTGTCTAAGTAATTCTTTCTATCCAATTCTTTTTCAGTATTTTATTTATTATTTTCATTTTACTTCATGTGTATGAGTGCATTGCCTGCATGTACGTAAGTTTAGTACACCTGTGTCATGCAATGCCCATGGAGGTCAGAAGAGGGCATCCAATCCCTCAACAGATGGTTGTTAGCTGTCATGTAGGTACTGGGAATTGAACCCAGGTCCTCTGCAAGAGCAGCCAGTACTCTTAACCGCTGAGCCATTTCTCCAGCCCCTATACTTTAATTTTTAGTAATATTTACTGTGATTATTAATGCAATGTCTATCATATGAAGTTTCTATTGTTTATTTAATAAGCCTCCCATTCTTAGATTTATATTATTTTCTTATTTTTCACACAGTGAACATCTTTCAGAATATGTATTCATCGGGTTTCTTGTTAGCTGCCTTAAATATTTTTTTTTTCAGTTAAGTTACAGAAACAAGAAATTGGAATTTTTTCTTACACTCTACCTTATTTTCATTTTAGTTAATATTTTTGGGTTGCCTTTTCTTCCATAAAGCAAGAATGTAATCTGAAAAAGGAATTTATATATAATTGTTATGTTTCATTGTGTTCTCCACCTTTCCTTTGCTCAGCTTTCCTGAATCAATTCTAGGAAACACTGCAGCCAGGTCTATCTGCAATGAACTGTGGGGAATGTTCTAGGCATCAGCATCCTGAGGGAAGCAAGTGTGAGAAGAAAAGAATGAATGCAAGCAGCGCAGTAACTTCAACCATCCCCAGGGGCGCTGCAGGTCACTCTGCCTCTCAGAGATCTCCTGGGTTGGACCAGATCTTGGTGTCCCTCTCTATCTTTCCTCCACCTGGAAAGAGGCTTCGTTGGTGTAGGCTGCCACGGACATGGCCCTGTGCCCTCAATAGCTGGCTGTGATGAATCTACCATCTTTAAGTAGGGTTTGAAATAGTGAAGCACCCAGTTTTCAGGAATCAGATCCACTGATTTTGTCATACATACCATACATTAATGTACACTGATCACAAGATCCAATTAGAAAAGCTAGAACTAAAAAATTTCCATATGAAAATGGAGAAAAGCATCTTCAGAATCTTTAAGACAAACATTTAGTAAACATTGTAAAGTGGTGTAAAAAATTTGTGAAATAAGTCAGACAATTGGAGGACTGGGGTGTAGCTGGAGTGTTTGTCTAGAATTTCTGAGGCCCTGGGTTAGTTCCACAGCAAGGAAAAATGATAGTCCTTCTTCCTTGATACCTAAACTGAAAAATAGGTTTACAGAATCTCCCTCAAATTTCCTTGGCCTCTTTTTCATATTCCTGCTCTAGAGCTCAAGAAATTCTGCTCCAGAACATAAAAGAATAAAAATAAAAACCTGTTTGGAACCTGTTCTGAACATAAGGATTTTAATGAATACTGATCTTAAACCAAAAAATCCTGCCGTAGATTTTCACTTGTGACTTTTAAGGAGGTATGCAGAAGCATTATTGACACAGCTGACTTTACTTTTTTCTTTGAGACAGGGTCACATCATGTAGAACTGGCCTGGAAGTCACTATGTAGACAGGCTGGCCTTGAACTCAGAGAGATCTTCTTGCTTCTGCCTCCAGAGTGCTGGGATTAAAGGTGTGTGCCACCATACAAGGAAACATGGCAGATTTTAATCACATTGTTTTATATGTCAATATTACCCATTGAAAGAATTTTTTCTGTATTGAGTCCAGCTGTGAAAATAACCATTACTGATTATACAACAAAGTGACCAACTTCATTTCTAATACTGGGATAATTTACTTTTATTTCCTTGAGACTGTGCCTTGCTGTGCATCCTAGGTTAGTCTTGAACTCACAAGACCAAAGCTTCAGCCTCTCAGGTACTGGAATTTTAGATGTGAACTGTCATGACTAATCATTAAGTTAAATATCAACAATTAAAAACGAATTAATAAGGAATCCCTGATGGTACCCTATGTGCTCCCATTATTTGACTTGAAATTCTTTATTAAAATATTTTATTATTTTTATTCTATGTGCTGACCCTTCTCTCCAGCTCCCAAATTTTTAGTAAATACTTATTACATGAGAAGCTTGTTTGGAAGTGAGTTGTGTTCCTGTGAAATTGAACATCATTCAACAACACTTGTGACAGCTAATCTTGGTTGTCAACTTGATATATGTGAGAAGAAGGAACCTTAGATGAGTAATTGGCTCCAACAGATTGTCTATGTCTGGGAGTAATTTTCTTGATTGCTAATTAATGTAGGAGGCCCTACCCCACAGTCCGCAAAACCATCCTCAGGCACCCAGGCCTGAATTGTATAAGAAAGGTGCCTGAACGTGAGTTTGGGAACAAGCCAGTAATAAACTTTCCTCTATGATATTTGCTTCAGTTCCTGCCTCCAGGTTTCTGCCTTGAGCTTCGGTCGGTCCTGACTTCCCTCAGTGATGGACTGTTACCTTGAAGTCTAAGATGAAATAAACCCTTTCCTTACAAAGTTGTTCTTGGTCATGGCATTGATCACAGCAATGGGAAAAGCAAACCAGGATAGCATTAAAATGCTCAGCGGAAGCATGACACTTCACTGCTGTTTAGGAAGTTCAGAGATGGATGTATACATGGCAACAGTCATTTTGAATGTGTTCTTCTTTCTCTCACTGAAATGTGTTCTTCTTTCTATGTGAGAGGCTGAAGCTTTGGTATTGTGAGTTCAAAGCTAACCTAGGCAGCATAGTAAGGCACAGTCTCAAAGAAATAAAAGTAAATTATCCCAATGTTCAAAATGAAGTTGGTCACTTTGTTATATAATCAGTAATAGTTACTTTCACAGGTGGACTCCATACAGAAAAATTCTTTAAATGGGTAATATCGATAAATCTTGGCCACAATGAGATAGCAGGTATTTGAGAACTTTGACAAATGAACAGTACCAGCTAGGGTGGGGAAGATCAGGATTTGAAGTATCACTAAATCTGTGTTGAGTCAACCTTTTTGCCTCCTCTGCTTGGATTCCAAGTAGCCCTAGATCTGGTAGTTCACAGTGGTGCAGACATACACTTTAGAAGCCCCCTAGTTCAGACTCAGGCCAGACCAGTGGTCTCCAGGGAATGGCAGGTATAACAGCCAAAGCTGCAGATACTTCACATTCTTAGAGAAGGGACCTTTCTTCTCTGGTTGGAGAATTGTCCCCAAAGACCAGGGAGAATTCTTACTTTTCTCTTTGTCTTGCCCCATCCAGCTGAGGATTGAGTGTCAAGAAGTTAAGTACAGAGAGGGGAAAATAAAGCTTCAGTTTTTTCTGCTGGGGGACTGAAAAGGAGAGTTGCTGAGAAAGTGAAAGTAGTTTTATCTGTTTGTTTTGAGACAGGGTCTCTCTATAGCCACAGCTGGCCTGGAGCTTACTATAGTCTATAGACCAGGCTAGCCTCAATTAGTTGCCTCTGCCTCCTGAGTACTGAGATAAAGGTGTGCTCCACCTCGCCCAGTGTTTTCTCTATTTTTACATAGAAATTTTGAAGTTTTAGCTTTTCTAGTTGGGTATTGTGATCAATTTTAAATTAATTTGAAGTATGGTATGAAAAGAACTGATAATTCCCCCCTTTCTCCTCCTCCTCTTTCTCTTCTTCCTTTTCATCTTTCTTACCCCTTCCTTCTCCCACTCTTTTCAATGAACTCATCTAATTTCTTATTCCCACCTGTCTGTCCAGGAATTTGAGTCAATCCTTAAAATATAGTGCCACTAAACAGATACCAGCATATCAGATGAATAAGGATGTAAAAGAAATATTGATATTTACTTATGGAAATACTGATAAATACCATAAACTTAGAGAATGCTTCAGAGAAGAAAGTATTTAAAATACATGATGTGTGTGAATCAATAAGTTGGTTCGTACATAGATAGGAAAATCAGACTTCTGTGAGATCAAAGTACACTTTTCAGTTATTATTCAACTTGGGTCCTATAATTTTTCCTTTGATCTGTCAGTGTCTCATTGAACCCTGGTACCTCTCTGATGTGATAGGACAAATAATGGCACCAAAAGGGCATCCACATTTTAATTCTAAGAGACTTCCCTGTGACAGCACAGTGCTGGCTTTGCAGATATATGTGTTATGAGCCAAGAATGCAGGTTATGAAAAGCAAGGATGTTGATTCTTTCATACATTGCCCTGAGGGAATGCAGTCCAGGAGACACCTTGATTTATCCCACTGAGATTGGTTTTTTGATTTGGAGATGAGGTTTACCTAGTTTCTTATGTAAATATTCAAATGTTTTGATACCATTTGTTAAAATAAGTATTCTTTCTTTATTGAGTTACTTTGGAACTTTTGTTAAAGTTAACTGGCTGTATATATGCATGGGTCTGCTTAGGGACAATATTTCATTCCACTGATCCATGTTTCTGTCCTTAACTCAATACTGATCACTATTACTTTATAATCAGAGAGAAATTCAACAAAAGTAATTTTTCCCTTAATTTTATTTAGTGTCTTTTAAGTGATTTATATATTTTATGTATATATTGATTTTTTAAATTAGATTTTATTTTGTTATTATTAGTCTTTATTTATAGGGTTTTTTGTGTGTATTTCATACAGAACATCCCAAACAATCTTATTCATCTTTACACCAGCATCCCAAATGGCACCCTCCCATAGCCTCCCCCCACCGACTGGAGCCCATATACTCTGTCATCCCTGTTACTGTCCACTGTGTTATTAGAGCCCCCAGCCATTACCCAGTGTTTGTACATCCACTGAATCTAGTCAGCCTATCTAGAGATCCTTGTTTTAGGAAGATCAGCTCTTCCTCATCTAGCAGCAATCAGTTGCCAATATTCCTTTAGATAAGATTGGGGTCTGCTGTTCATTTTCTCAGTTCTATGCTGGGTTACTGTCTGGGAGTCTCTTGGGCCACCCTGGACAACAACTCAAAGGAAGGTATCTCCTGTCTGGCATTGTTTCTTGTTATGTAGACGTTAGCTATACACATGGACCGTTAAAGAATTATACTGATCACTTTAATCTTTGGTTATACTTTCCTTTTGGATGTTTAAGACCATACGGTTGGCCCATATTAACCAATTTATTTTTACTTTTAAGGTCATTTGAGGCTCTGTTCCTCTGGGGTTACATGGGCTTGGGAGGAGCTCCTTTCCTCCACTAGTTCCATTTATGTGAAGATAAGTCAAAGGTCCTGCTTGACCGTGGTTTCCGTCACTTGGAAGCATGGAGGAACTAGGAAATGTTTCCTCTGTGTTGACCTTCCTCTTTGTAGACTGAACAAGTCCATCTGGTGGGATCTCCATGGCCTCCCTGAACAAAAGGACAGGTGACTCACCACAGTTACAGGACATGTTTGAGAGATGTTCCATAATCCCCTGGAACTTAGTCGGACAGTTACAGGACATTTTGGGAGATGCTCCATAGTCCCCTGGAACTTAGTTGCTCTTGTAGGGAAAGGAGCAAAAACTGTCCTTTAAGTCCTTCTGACCAGATTAGTATAGGCCTCAAAGTATGACTGTTAAACATCCAAGAAGGTTAATTCCACCAGTCTGGTACTTTTAATTACCATATGCTATGTAGATAAAGCTTGGGCAAAAACCAGATGTTCTCAGATAAACCTTGACTAGACATATATTATGTTCCTTGAGCCAGTTGTATGTATAATTTGTCAGTAAGTTGTTGGACTAATATTGTTCCCTCTGTTTTTTTTAAAACCATCTATGCAATATTTATCTCTCTCATTGTCTAACCCTTCCACCATGGTTTCCCCATTTTTCCCATTTCTCCCTTAATAATACCCTTCTCCTATGGTCTCTCCTCTCTTGAGCTCCTTCTTTCCCTTTATCCCCAAGGTTCCTTGTATATCCTTCCCCCTCCCCTTAAAATAACCCCATTTTATCCATACATCCCTTATTAACACCTGTTTCCTACTGTTCTTCTCTTTCAGGTTCTTTCTTTTCCTTTACCTCCCTGGTTCTTTTTCATAATTCTGACTTCTGTAGTTATGTCTGGATACATACTCACAAGGATTTGATGCTAGGATCCACATATGAAGGAGAACATATGTCTTGTTTTTCTGAGTCTGTGTTACTTCACTTATATTTACCTGCAAATTTCATGATTTCTTCTTTCTTTGCTGCTGAGTAGAACCCCATTATATAAATGAACCACATTTTCATTATCCACTTGTCAGTTGAGGGACATTTAGGTTGTTTCCATCTCATCTATTGTGGAAAGAGCAGCAACAAACATGGATGTACAAGTGTCTCTGCAATCGGATGAGTTCTTTGGGTATATGCCAAGGAGTGGTATAACTGGGTCAAATGGTAGGTTCATTTTTAGTTTTCAAAGAGTTCTCCATACTGTATTCCACAGGGGATGAACAAGTTTGCAGCCCCACCAGCAGTAGATGAGCATTCCCCTTTCCCCACAACCTCTCCAACATTTGGTATCATTTGTTCTCTTGATCTAAGCCAGTCTGACTGGGGTAAGATGAAATTTCAAAGTGTTTTTAATTTGCATTTCCCTAATTACTAATGATGTTAAACACCTTTTAAGATGCTTCTTAGCAATCTTTATTTCTTCTTTGGAGAACTCTCTGTTCAGCTCCTTAGCCCATCTTTTAATTGAGTTACTTCCTTTCTTGATTCTTTGTTTTTTGAGTTCGTTATATATTCTGGATGCTAAACCTCTGTCAGATGTGTTGCTGGTAAAGATTTTCTCAAATTCTGTGGGTTTTCTCCTCACTTCCTTGGTTGCTTCTCTTGATGTACAGAAGCTTTTTAGTTTAATGAGGTCCCATTTGTTGATTCTTGACCTTGTTTCCTGAGCAATTGATGACCAGTTTAGAAAACCCTTTCCTACACCTATATCTTGTAGGTTATTGCCAATGTTTTCTTCTAAGTTTCAGAGTTTCGAGCTTCCCATTGAGGTCTTTGATCCATTTGGAATTGCCATCTATGCAAGGTGAAAGATAGGGTTTAGTTTCATTCTTCTACAGGTGGAGATCCAGTTTTGCCAGCACCATGTACTG
>NW_008358774.1:5566090-5586532 GCF_000622305.1 Nannospalax galili | reverse complement strand
TTTTATGACTATAGCTCTGTAATACAGTTTAAAATCTGGTATAGTACCCCCCCACAAGCATTGCTCTTAGTGCTCAGGGTTGCTTTGTCTATCTGAAGTCTTTTGTGCTTCCATATGAATCTTAGGATGGTGTTTTCCAATTCTGTGAAGAATGTCATGGGGATTTTGATTGGCATTGCATTGAATCTATAAATGGCTTTTGCTAGGTTGGTCATTTCCACAATATTATTTCTTCCAATCCATGAGCATGGGAGTTCCTTCCATCTTCTGGTGTCTTCCTCTTTCTTTAAAGATTTAAAATTCTCATTTTAGAAGTCTTTAATGTCTTTGGTCAAGTTTATTCTGAGATTTTTTTTGAGGTTATTGTGAAAAGGAATGTTTCCATGTACTCTTTCTCTGATTGCTTGTTATTGGTATATAGAAAGGCTACAGACTTTTGTAGATTGATTTTGTAACCTGCCACTTTACTGAAAGTGCTAATTATTTCTAGGAGTTTTCTGGTGGAATTTTTGGTGTCTCTTAGATATCATATTGTATGCAAAAAGGGATAATTTTATCTCTTCCAATTATTAATCTTTTAATTTCCTTCTCTTGTCTTATTGCTCTTGCAAGAGTTTCAAGCACTATGTTAAAGAGGAGTGGAGATATTGGACAGCCTTGTCTGTTTCCTGATTTCAATGGGAATGCCTCTAGCTTTTCTCCATTTAGAATGATGTTGACTGTGGGTTTGTGGTATATGGCTGTAATTATGTTGAGGTGTGTTCCCTCCAGTCCAATTCTCTCTAGGACTTTGAACATAAATGCATATTGGGTTTTTTCAAAGGCCTTCTCTGCATCTACTGAGGTGATCATGTGATTCTTGTCTTTGAGACCATTTATATGATTTATTACGTTTATTGTCATATATGTTGAACCATCCCTGCATCTCTGGAATAAAGCCAACTTGATCATGGTGGACGAACTTTTTGATGTGTTTGCAGTTTGCAAGTACTTTTTTGAGAATTTTTGCATCTATGTTCATTAGGGATATGGATCTGTAGTTTTCTTTTTTGGTTGTATCTTTACTGGCTTTGGTACTAGAGTGATGCTGGCTTCATAGAAGGAAATTGGAAGTTCTCCCTCCATTTCTATCTTTTTTAATAAATTAGGTAGTATTGGATGTAAATCTTTAAATGTCTGGTAGAATTCTGCTGTAAATCCATCTGATCCTGGCCTTTTTTAGTCAGGAGGTTTTGTATTACTGTTTTAATTTTCCTATGTGTTTTGGGTCTGTTTAAGTTGTTGATGTCTTCTTGGTTTAGTTCGGTGGTTCCCATGCTTTTAGATACTAGTCCATTTCTTTTAGGTTTTCAAATTTAGTAACATATAGGTTTTTAAAGTACTCCCTTATAATGTTCTGGGTCTTTTTGGTGTCTGTTGTGATGTTTCCCCTTTCATCTCTGATTTTGTTGATTCAGAGGTGCTCTTTCTTTCTTTTGATTAACTGGTCTAGGGGTCTGTCAATCTTGTTTATCTTTTCAAAGAACTAGGTCTTGGATTCATTGATTCTTTGTATTGTTTTCTTTATTTCTATTTCATTAATTTCTTCTCTGATTTTTTCATTTCTTCTTATCTGCTGGGTTTGGGTTTTATTTGTTGTTGCTCTCAGTCTTTCTCCTAAGGTCTGGATCCCTCCAGGAAAGATGTTGACCACAGGAAATCGGAGGCTAGGCTAGTCTGAGACCAGGGCCTGTCTCTCCTGTTTCAGGAATGCAAAGGCAAGGGGGCAAGGAACAGGCTACAAGGGCTCCCAGGGACTAAACCTAGGAACTAGGTTGGTCTGGGTGCAAAGGGTCAGGAAGCAGTGGGGAGTCTAGGCTGAGAGGGCAGCCCAGAGGTTTGGGGTGCTCTCTCTAGCAGGGAGGAGAGATGGGGTCGGGGAGCTGGGAGGGTGAACAAGGCTGGGGGAGTCAAGGCACAGTGGGGCCCTGCCAAACTTACCCAGGAAAGAAGCTGGCTTCAGGAAGCTGGTGGCTGTGCCACCAAGAAATGCAAAGGTGATGTGAGGGAGGGAACAGGCCCACAGGGCCCCCAAGGACTAGGGGGAGGAATTGGTTGGTCTGGGTGCAAAAGGCCAGAATCAGTGGCGAGCCCTGGCCAAGAGGGCAGTCCAGAGGTCTGGGGTGCCAAGAGAAGAAATGGGCCAGTGCCCACACTAGAAGGAGAGACAGGGTGTCCTAGTTTGTTTCTCCATTGCTGTGATAAAAACACTCTGACCAATACCAACTTGGGAAGGAAAGAGTTTATTCGGCTTACATCCCCCAGGTCACAGTTCATCAGAGAGCCCAAGGAAGGAACTCAGGGCAGGAACCTGGAGACAGAAGCTGAAGCACAGGCCATGGAGGAACACTGATTACTGGCTTGCTCCCTGGCCCCTGCTCAGCCTGCTTTCCTACACAATGCACCCCTGTATGTGTGTGTAGTATATGTGCTTCTGTGTGTAGGTAGGTAGTGCATGTGGGCTGTGCCCTCCCACATCACTCAACAATCAAGAAGATGTCCCACAGACATGGCCACAGGCCAGTCGGGTGGAGAAAATTCCCCAGTTGAGCCTCCCTCAACCAGGTGTGTCAAGTTGACACTAAATCTATCCAGCACATGGGGTCGGGGAGCTGGGAGGGTGAATGAGGCTGGGGAAGTCAAGGCCCAGAGGGTGGGCAGAGGAACTTACCCAGGAAAGAAGCTGGCCCCAGGAAAAGTGATTTTTATTTCTACTTAAATTTCAGGACTAGGTATCCTTTATTTTTTTTTAGTGGAAAACTCCCTGACATTTGTTGAGTTTGTTAAGACAGGAAGGAAGGAATTGACCTCCGCTGACAACATTGGGTTTCCAGTGTATGAATGTAGTGCATGTCTCCATTTAGTTAATTTTTCATTGACTTTTCTCAGTAATGTCTACCACATACTTTATTAAGTTTATTTTTAAGTATTTCATGTATTGTGATATTTTAAATGACTTTTTCAAAATCTTGCTTTGTAATTTTTCTTGTTAGATTATCATAACACCAAGCATTTCTTATGTATTAATCTTATATCCCACTGTATTGATTAATTAAATTGAGTAATACTCTGATTCATTCTAGGAAGACTGTGAGATGACTTGAGTGTGCTAGTGTATAGCACAAATGACTGACTCCCTTGTCTACTTGCCGATTATTTCTGGATTCATATATATGTGGCTCTATTTTCACTAAGTTATTCTGAAATGCAATGTACAGTCTCTCTCTTTTAAATGCATGTGTGTGTAGTATATGTGCTTGTGTGTGTAGGTAGGTAGTGCATGTCCCCAAGTATATGCAGGGCCCAGAGGAGGATACTGAGTGTCCTGCTCTTTCACAATCTACCTTATTCCTTTGAGACAGGGTTTTGCATTGAACCTGGAGTCAGGCCAACAAGCCCCAATAATCACACTCACAGGAGGGTTATTGGGTGTCATAGAAAGGACATTTCTCCCTCCTATTTAGAATATCTTGTTCTGCTTCCATGCAGCACTGACTTTTGTACATCGATTTGTCTTTAGGTCTGGATAACCTCTTTACGTTTGTAGCCTGAAGTCTAGGAGAATTTCTTTCCTTTATCTTTTACCTCATAAATTTAATTTCTGGATATGTATATACTATTCAATTTCTGCTTTGTAATAAGTATGTCAATAAAAATTTCCATCTATTTTTTTCTTTCTCAGTCTAAAGTAATTTTTATTATTCTGACTACCAATTTTGTAAGAACTAAACTTCATTTTCTAATAAAAATAAGAGAATTATTTTTCTTCTTCTTATCATCATCATCATTATTATTATCATTATTACTATTATTGTGACATGATGACTAGCAAGTGAGATCTTGTGCAATCTTGTTAGCTACTGGTATCTGTGAAAGAGAATATAGCATATGAAAACATTTTAAAATTTGACAATCACTTTTTAGTCTGAAATACTGTGTTCTGTAATGTAATTCTGAAGTCAGTTGGGCGTAACCCAACTGTGTTCAAATTTGTATCTCTTACTTGAAAGGTAGTCCCTTAAATGTGTCATGTCTTAGAATTCTCATTATGTTTAATAATTGTCAGGAGAATTCAAGGAACTAATATGTGCTTAGGAACTGGATCTAAAATGTGACAATTTCCTTTCCCAGTGACATTTGCCTTTCAGGTTTCCTATCTAGTTTCTCAGTGTTAGACCACTGGTTCTCATATTTAGTACTCTTTTAGACAATTTAACTAAATTGTGAGATTTGCATGCTGAGCCCTTTTATGCACTCATGTTCTACCTAAAGGTTTGTAGAAGTAGTTTGTTCAGTGTTTATATATTCTATAAGTGGAGTTGCTGGGATTTGAACTCTTACTCTAACTGCAAACTTGAATTCTTAGTGATGATGTCTCCTGCTTATTAACCATGCTGAAGAGCAGAGAAGAAATAGTCCCAACGCCCAACAATGCAAACATAACCCATGCATCATGTTGCACCAGGGAAGCTCTGCTGAGAAGAACCAGAATACTGTTCCTGTGGACCCTTCAGGTAGCTTTCAGACTCTAGCGCTCGGCAAGGTGCCTCTTGCCAGTGCCAAGAAGCACAAGGTACAGCATTTTCCCTTTTCCTTTGGTTCAAGATCAGTTTGTTTCTCTCATGTTTTCCTTTCATTTACTAAAAAATGAAAAGAATAAGGAGGCAAAAGATGTGAATCATGTTGCTTAATATTATAAAGTGACATGAAAACATGGTTTGCTTTATCTAGACAGATGGAGTTTTATAAAATAATCATGAATGCTCTTTTTGTTAGACTTGCAGAATAATTATGCACCAAATTGGAGTTACTTTCTGAAAAGATCATCTTGGCCTCTAAACAATCTCTTCAGGCACTCATGATTGTCATTTCCTGATCAATATGGTATAGGTTGAAGTATATTTCAACTTGTTTTCCTTTAAAGGAAAATGTTTAATGGAATAACATAGTTGTCTAGAAACTAAAATTATTACTTGCAATAATTCATGCTTAAGCCTTCTGAATGTGATTTCAAACAACCAATACCTTAATCATCCTTTCTTATTTCTTACAGATATCAAGGAATAAAGTTTTTTTTAAATGCACTCAGCATATTCTCAGTATTGTATGAAATAATTAGTCCATTTAGCATGTGGACTAATTAAATTCCCGACACTAAATTCATAATACAGGGAGGTTTAAATTGAAAATGCTGAATTGATGCAAGGAACAATTTCAACCTAGTGAATTGATTTGGAAAAGATATTCCATCATTAAATAGCATTTAATCAGCAAAGAAATGATATGGCCCCTAATAAGTAACTGGAATTTTGTGTGTTAAAATAAGATACTTGAATTCATACATCTTTAAATTTGTATATAGTAATTATGTTTTGATAAATAGTATGATAGTAATGTGGATATATATGATAGATGTAAAGAGCGGTAACATTTCAAGCTATGTGCAAAACTGGCAAATCTCGGTCCTTGATATATGTGGGGGGGGTTATGATAAGTAGAAAATTAATCACTTATTAGTGGCCCTGATAGATCACAGTGTATCAGAAAGCCTTTGGGGTCAGTGCGTGCCACCAGAAGATCTCAGCCTAGTGAGACATGAACAGCCTAGAATTAAAGCAGGAATTACTAATCAGTAGTTGTTATGTGTCACGCACACATCTAAGTGTTTATGACATATTACATCATTGATCCTCATAAAAATCTTTTGTAATAGATATTGGTATTAGTTAGATAATACTAGCTACAAGGTGGTAAGCTGAGGCATGGAGTGGCTGAGTAACTTGCTCCACATCTGGAGTGATGAGGGCTGAGACTGAACTTTGACAGTTTGGGTCCCCATGGAATACTTTTACTATTTTATAAAAGAAATGCTTCCCTGAAGACTTAGATTAGATCTAAGATGTAGAAATAGTTTATTTTCCTGACTTGTTCTTGATTAGAAGGACATTCTAGCTTTTTGTCAGTAAATGTTTAACTTGCCTGAATGCATATCTTGAGTATTTTCAGGTCCTGGAGTCTGTTTAATTATCACAGCGGCCAGTCTAATGCTGAGCTGAAATCATTTCTTACTTCAACCCTTTGGGTTTTTTTTTTATGAAGATGGAAAAATATTTGAAGTTTTCTTACGGTTGCTCCAGTGTCCTCAGAGAAAATGCTCCTGACTCTTCTCTTGACACACTCGCAGCAACTGCCTATTCTACACTTTCTGCAGCTTTCCTCAGTGGCTATACTAACTCTCGTCTCTTTACTACTTACTTTTTCCAGAGTAATTCAATGCTCTGATCACACACTTCACCTTTGTGTATTTCCAAACCTTTGCATGGACCGATCAAATCTACCAGACAGCCATGGGGCTTTTTTCCTTTCTGTTTTGTGTCCTCCGTACGAGGTGAGGCTTCTGTTTATGTTTAAATGTAGACTTCATCCAAACAATCAGAACACAAGAGAAAGGTGAAGTATATATACAATTAAGAACCCTAATCCTGTACTGGGTGTACCTTTCTAGTCTTACCAAAAGGTTCTTAATCGTTATCAGGTCCTTCCTGTTATGTGTATGACATAATTTCTACTTTTGTGATAATTATAGGGATTTATCTCAGTCTTTACAGACCATATGATCCATGTGCTATTATGAAGTTAGTTTTTTTTCTGAAGAGAAAACTGACACTTGAAGTATCTATGTTATGTACTCAAAGTTACAAGATTGGCAAATGTCAGAGCCGGGAATCACATCCTTACTTTTAAGCCAGTACTCTACTCTGTATCATAATTTTTCTAATCCTAAACCATCTTTAGATATACTGGCCACTTACCATTCCCTTTCTATACCCCACTTTCCCCTTTATTGTCTTGTCTTATTATAGCCCCTTTAACGTTCTTTCCAATTCTCTTCTCCATCTCTGTCTATTCAATAAGAAATGGTCTTCAAAGCTACAGATTTAAACTGAACTTTCCTATTACAGAACCAGAATCTTTCATTCTTATTATGTTTTGTAAGTGCCCATAGTGCTACAACTTTATATGTTGGTTATATATACTATATACTATATACTGAGCTTTACCAAAAAGGTTAAAATTATAAAATAAAAGTTCCTTATTATGCGACATCATAAAGATCATTCTCAGAGATGCTGATTCAGACTTTCCACCAAAGCATCATGTTGGCCCAAAAGACATAAGGATCAATGATATTTTAGCTCAATTTTTGTCATTCTCTGAGGCTTTACTTTTCTGATGAAGTCTATACTTAAACATGAAAGGAAACCCTGCCTTTCATGGATGACTTGCAATGTGCATGAGTCATAATTAACGTAACTTTTCTTGGGATGTTTTTCGAACAAATTCCTTTCTCTCATGACACACTGCGTGCATTTAATTTGAATGACTGTGAGTTTTAATTTTGGATTGAGGAAACTGATAACATGAACAAACTTTGTCTCTTCTCTATCTTTAACTTAGAGCAGCAGGACGGAGCCCCTGAATATGAAAGCATTAAAACATGAGTAAACCTTTCTGTTCTACCGGAAAGTAACCCAGGGAAGTAGGGTTAATGTGTAGGCTCTAAACAGACTTGGTGTTCTTCACTTTCTTGAACACTGGCTTGTGGTTTCACAGTGCGGCTGCTATCCAGCTGTTTCCTTTCTACTATGATTCTTATGAGCACCCTGTTTTAGATTTATATGTTGCCTGGAATCCTGAAAAGATGAAATCATACTTACAAGTTCAAGATAGTGGTTGGGGTCTGTTTGTGTTTTTTGGCTTTTGGTTTAATCTAACATGCAGAGAATGCTTCCTCCTAGCTGATATTGTAAGATTTTGAATGTGTCGGAAGCCTCAGGAGAATGGCCCTTATGCTCCAATAAGGGAAAGTATTGAAACCACTCTTACCTCTCTCATTTTCTCTTTGATGATCAGCCAACCCTGTATTTTTGCCTCAGTTCTCCATTTTATAATGAAATCAGAGACTTGGTACCTGTAAATAGAGACATTCAGGATTGGAAGGATGACTCAAGCAAGATATGTCAGCACTTGCATGTAATCTCTCTGATGGTGATGAAACAGGGAGAAAGAGAGTCCCCTAGAGGGTTCTTAGTCTCATTCATAAAAGAATTTAAGAATGGACCCAAACAGAAGCTTTTACAGTTTTATTAGACGTTTAAAGACTAATCCTCAGGGCAGGTGAACTGGTAATTTTGGCAGCTGCCTTGAGGAGGAGAATGGGGGGAAGAAGGAAATGAAGCCATGCCGGTTTAGAGCCTGAATGGCGGGTCAGACATGTGGCTGAGTATGTTTGCCAATTTTCAGGATCCTATTTCTTTAGATATTTGTTTTCTTGCTTTCAGGGTATTTGCTGTAAAGTGTCCATTTTTGTTGATTTCAGAAGCATTTTGTTTCTGATTGTTTTGTTTTTGGTATTGGTGGCTTCTAGACCTTTGAAGGCATTTTGGTTTTTGCTTGTGGTCTGTCCTGGTTTTGTTTGTTTTTGGTATGTTTTCATTTAGTTGGCCATTGTCTCCAGACACTCCTCCAATACCTAAATCTGTCCCGTCCCCACCCCATGCTTCTTCTGTTTATTGCAAACTTGTTACCTTTTGCTTAGGAATATTATGAGCATCTGATCATAAAGATGCTGAAGATAAGAGTTACTTGTTCCCTCCAACATTACAAGGTGGAGGTGTCATGGAGGACTCCTCACAGCGTGTAATGACTCATAGGGAAACCAGACAAACATACCCTGTTCCTAGACCAGAAGGAATTTTATTGGCATCCAGGAAGACACACATAAGGACTGATCTTTCAGGGTCTTGAGCCTCTTCACATTTCCATAAATGTATGCCTGAGGTCCAGTGGGAGGAAATGGTCTCAGGGTGAAATCTGAGAAAGTCCATCCCAAAAGCAGCATATAAACCAGATACAAAACACATATTCCCCAGTTAGCATAGAAAGGCTTGCAGTTTTTAGAAAGAGCATCCCCTAGAGGGATCTTAGTCTCATTCATAAAAGAATTTAAGAATGGACCTAAACAGAAGCTTTACAATTTTATTTATTTTATTTTTATTTTATATGGATGCATGTATTGCCTGCATGTAGGTAAGTGCACCCATGTCATGCAATGCCCGTAGAGGACAGAAGAGGCAGTTGGATCCCCTGGAACTGGAGTTACAAACAGTTGTTAGCTGCCATGTGGGTGTCGGGATTTAAACCTGGGTCTTCTATAAGAACAGTCAGTGTTCTTAACTGCTGAGCCATCTCTCCAGCCCACTCTTACAATTTTATTAGAATATTAAAGAGAAATCCTCAGGACAGGTGAGCTCATAATCTTGGCAGCTGCCTTGAGGAGGTGAATGGAAGAGAGAAGGAAAGAAAGCCATGGAGTCATGTGGGTTTAGAGCCTGAGAGGGAGGTCAGACACGTGACTGACTGTCAGCCACATGGCTGGGAGAAGGAAACTTTAGAGAAAAGTAAGGAAATACAGGATGCTAGGGGCAGCCCAAAGCCTTAAAGAAAGCATGTTTAGTAAGAAAGCTATGAAGAAGAAAAAGAGAAATTATGCTCTCCTGAACTCTTCTGGAAAGAGAACAGATTTACAGAGACCTACATGACTGTGGCTCTCCTGGAAGTTCTGCAGAATTCTTCACTGCAAGGCAGGATTCCAGGCAGGAAAAACTCACCACCTCGTTAATGCACCAGGTATTCCACCCAACTATTCAGCATAACTGAAGTTGAACCTGCCTTCCTAGGGGTGGTTCTATCACCAGGTGATTGACCAGTGACACTGGAAAGATGGAGCTTCCAGCAGATACACTAGGGATTTTATAGTCCTGACCAGTTAAACTTACGGGGTTTTTTTGCTACTCTAACAGTGAGATGTGAGGCAGAGACAGGTGAATCTCTGTACCTTGTTGCCAAATAGCCTAGCCTACTTGGGGATGTCCAAGGCCAATGAAGGACCTTATCTCAAACAAGAGACTGGAAGATGCCCAAGGAAGGACACTAAAGGTTGTCCTTTGACTTCTGTACATGTGCACCCACATGCATCTACTGACACATTCCCATGCATGTGCACACGTGCTCACACACACACATACACACACACACACACACACACACACACACACACACACACACGTGAGAGAGATTGATTGAGCTTACTAGTTTCCAGAAAAAAGATACTGTGGTCAAGAAATGGTAGCTTCAGGAATGATGGCACCCATAGGGAAGAGTATTTTGGTCTTCCACAGATCAAAGATCAGTGAATTACAAACCAAAGACTTATGATCAGGATATCACTATTAATACTTGGCATTTACATGCTATGGACTTTAAACATAATGGAAGTCCCTATGAAAACTGCATAATGGAGTATGTTTATGCAATCATTTTCATCATTAGAAGTTTGAAGTTAAATGATAAGAATGGCAAACAAAAAATTTCTTAACTCCAAGTTTTCCATATGCATTAACTTATTTCATTCTATCGACAGAAATCATCACTGTCCTTGTTTTATGGATAAATTGAGACAGAGAAACTTGTTAGAAACTTAGTCATGATTATATAACTTTTAAGTAGTGGAATCAGGATTTGAATATAGAGAGATTGGCTCTTTACTCTGAACTAGATTGCCTTGGGTTGTTGAAACTAGTAAATAATTAGTCATATTCATGATTTCAGAAGTAGTCTGGTTCCAAGTGACTTTAATTCCTGTGTTGGTTATGTTGATTATGTTATTTTCCCCAAACTGCTTGAACACTTTTTCCTGGTTCCTTGGGAGCAATAACAAGATCCCTCAATGCTTCTATCTCTAGGATCAGTGAGGTCAGAATGAGGAGGTCACAGCAAGCAAATCAGTGCATAGCAGTGTCAACCAAATGCTGGGTTGAGCTGTGATTACTGCATCATACTCTAAGGAGTCAAGGTTTTCACAGGGACTTCTTTATTCTGAAATCAGGTGTGAAACCATCAGAAATTCTTATGTGAATTGATGCTAAATCTCAGAGCATTTAAAGGTTCTACTATCCTAGAGTTCATTCCAATTGCATCAGTCTGTTGAGACTGTGCCTTGGCCTCCTTGTCTTTCACAAATATTCCCTCAGGACACACCTTTTACTTCTGTTTCCCTTGGCATTTGTTTCTGTGAGAATCTGAACTGACACAGTGATAAATATGTAGGAAGCATTACTGATTTTATCTACTCTTTCCTCTGTAGCTTTAAGTAATGTATGTTTTTTTTCTCTAGACAATTTCTGTTTGTGGACAGATAATTAAGCTAAATTAGAAGTTTTCCATTTTTTCCCTTTCTAATGACAAAGCAGAAATACTGTACATCAGGGGCTATAAAATGATTTATTGTTTTAGGTAGATAGCAACAATTTAGAAGAATTTTAAGAATATATAAGGTGATAATATTTAATATTGGGACTGGAAAGACAGCTTAGTGGATAAGAAGACTTTTTGCTCTTGTAGAGGGCCCAAGTTTGGTTCCTAGCACCCACATGGCAGCTCACAACCTTCTGTAACTCCAATTCCAGAGAAATCTGACATCATCTTCTGGCCTCCATGGATACCACATATGCATGTGATACACATATAAACATGCAGACAAAACACCTATACACATAAAAAATGTGATCTCACTATTTAGCTTTCTTATCTATATAAACTAGCAAATCTATGCTGGTGTATGCTTGACCACTATTCATGTATAGAGAGAACTTAGTGAAGGAATTGGGGAGGGGGCTGGATATACAAAGCCCAACACAAACACCTGGCCAAGCAAGTCTCTGTACTCTATGGTTTTGGTCTTAGCTCCTAGTTTGTAACCTCTGGTAGCCTTTGTAGCCAGTGCATCCTCAGTCACCCAAAGACCAGCATTTCCTGTCAGGTAGCAGGAGGGATAGGAAACACCATGTGCTTCCTGGTTTGGGAAGTGGCACAGGACCATGGAGCAGCCAGTAAAAGCAAATACCTAATGTTGGAAGGGATTTGGTGACCTGGTCATGGAATTTGGCTTTTCAGCAGGATGACCCAATCGTGTCAAATTTCAGTCTGTACTCAATTAGCAACTACTGGGAACAGACTGTAGCATCTTTTCAGGGGTCCAATTTAGTAAAGCAGACATGACAAATTCAGATTTATTCAGAGGAAAGAAACAGACTCCCAGTTTAGCAGCCTCAGGAGAAAATGATATGCAAACATATTTTTGCCCTCCAGTCAGTTAAAGCATCCAGAAATCACTTCATTGAGGAAGAAACTCTTAAGGAAAGTTACAAAAAAGCTTAAAGCTGTGTTTTTGATGGAGAGAAAAAGCATAGTTATGTTAATTAAAGAGAGCAGCTATAGAACATAGCTTTGAGGCAAAGGCATTTGTGAATGAGGCCATGAACTTGGATATAACTTAGGTTCTTAAATATAGCATAAAATTACATATTTAAAAAGGTAGAGTGTGTCTGTAAGGAAAGATATATTTAATTTGTTTTAATGTGTGTGTCTCCAAGAGAAGAGAGCCTTGATTTCTGTAACCTACATGAGATTGCTGTCTTCCTCTTTTCCTGCTGGTAACCACTGAGGATGAGATGACATGGTTTTGAAACAGAAAATTTTGTTTCCAGTTGATAGACCATACAGTATAGACATTAAAGGCGAAGGATTTGGATGAAATGTGGAGTTGAATAATTCTGTCCTTTACTGGTCATGTCACCTTGACAAAATTATTCAATCTTAAATGAATTTCAGTTTCCTCTTGTGCTGTGGATAAATATTAGTGTCTATCAAGAAGAATTTTTGTCAGGATAAATTGATGTTTGGTATGTGCAGTGTTTAACACAGTGCCAGGAATATTTTATGGTGTACATGTTCAAAGTGATTGATTAGAGGAGTTAATGAGAAATCTCAGAACAATCCTGTCATTATTATTAAATTGCTTGAAAAATGGATATACCATGACTGTTTAAAGTTCTTCATTAAAAATAGCAACTTATAATGGTTTTATCCAAATTCATAATTGGTGTAATCAGCATTTGGCACAGAGTACAGTCTATATTTTTGGAACGGCAATTAGAAGGATGAAAGATTTTATACATTCTGAATTAGAGGTATGATCTACTACAAACATTTTATGATTAAGAAACAGAGGAAAGTGTCTCTACATAATAAGCAAGAATTGTAAAATATACGGATTTTTCTGTTTAAGTCAACAAATATTTATCTTAAAATAACGATAAGTAATATAAAATAAAACAGGTGACGTGATAGTGTATTTGTAGGAGAAAAGTGTTCTGTAATTTAGATTGGAGCTAATCCTAAAGTATAAATTTCAAAATGCTAGAAAATTGCAATGTGTATAAGTACAGCTAATTAAAAATAGCTAGATGATGTATAATAATATTCAATTTTAGACTCTACTTCCTAGTAGAGAGTTGATTTTGTACATTTTAAAGTTCATCATCAGCTAATATTTGAAAACGAAGTTCAGGGGGCAAAAGAAGAAAAAGAAAAAAAATACACCCAAAACCCAAACTAAAGCAAACAACAAAACAGCAACAACCATTTAACCGAAGGTTAATCCTTGAGCAAGGATTCTCCCCACACCTACTCTTTGGCTAATGTTTCATTGACCTTTGCAAGGCTGGCATTTTTAGAATACCAACTAAGCGATTATTTTGAACTCTCAAGAAATGATTTTGACTGATACAGAAAATGTCAAGAACTCATTTGATATAAGCCTTTGTGTTTGTATAGTTAACTTGCAAATATAATTTCATTGAATATTTGAAGTTGGCTTGCTATTAAAGTCCTTGTCTGTAATGTATTTCATACATGTAGTAAAATAAATCTGTGCTTGAGTTTTCAGGCTTAAACCATTTGTTTAGAAGAATTTACTATATGTCTGTCATATACTGTGAGCTGGTGATACTATGCCTCCTCTGTTAATATCCTATCCTTTGTAGCCTTGAAAGACAGAAATTTGATGTGGTTAAACTTACTTAAGAATGAGTTCAGGGACTAGGAAGATTGCTCAGCTGTTAAGAGCACTGGCTGCTCTTGCAGAGGACCAGGGTTTGACTCCCAGCACCCACATAGCAGATAACAATCTTCTGTAACTCAAGTTTCAGGGGATCTGATGCGCTCTTCTGACTTCCATGGGCATTGCACAACACAGATGCACTTACATACATGCAGGCAATACACTCATACACATAAAATAAAAATAATAAAATATTTTTAAAAGGAATGAGTTCAAAGCATACTTCATTCTGATAGACAGTTTTAGATACATAATCAAATGAATGCCTTGAAAGTTTTATTTATATTTAATTAATAATATTTTGCCCAAGCAAATCTAAAATTCTACAGACCTAAAACATCTTGAGGGTTGGAGAAATGGCTCAGTGCGTAAGATTGCTTGCTGTGCAAGTGTGAAGACCTATGTAAGAGTTCAGATCCTAGAACCCATAGAAAAAACTGTTGCGTAGGGGGGCTACTGAGGCTTGCTGGTCACCAGGCTAGCTCCAGGTTCAGCGAGAGACCCTACCTTTAAGGAATAAAATAGGCAGCAAGAGAACAGAATACCTGATGTCCTACTCTGGCCTTCATGTGGAAGCATGGGTACCTATACCTACAACGCACACACACACACATGTGTTTATACCACATAACACACCACACTCACACACATACATATACACATATTCATGCGTACATACATACACACACAAATTCTGTATAATGAAGCTATTTTTCTGCTACATCATTTCATTTAAAGGACTTTGTTTTCTACCTTAGGCAACAGTGTAATGAAGGATTTCTTAATCCCTATGCTGTAACAGAGAATTGCTTCGTTTTCCATTTTGTTGTGGTTTTTTAAAGCTAATTTACCATCAAAATTAATGAAAAATAATTTGAGCAGTAGGCCAGTTTTGTTCCTGCTTGGAAGAAGTAATTAATCTTTAACTTCCTGTTTCCCCACCTACTCTCTTTCAAAAGTACAAATAATTTTCCTGCCAAAAACCTTTAAATCTCATAGAATTCACAATATCCACTGACAAGATGTAGGAAGTTGGCGAGACCCCAAAAGGGAGGTGACATGTTTATGTGCTCAGGTTCACAGTTTCCTTTCCTTTTCTTTTGCTCTTTTTGATTTAATGTCTGCCTTGAGCAGAGGCATATGCATTCTGTTCTTATTGAAAGCCCAGATAGAATGCTGATTCTTGGCAAATACATGCACTACTACAACAGTCCACAAAGGGCTTTGAATTGTTGACCCTCTAGGACCTTCAGGGAAACTCACTGTTTCTGGTCCTCTGAGAGTAAGGGGGAACACAGACAAGGTAGAGGAGGGGAGGTAGGGAACGTGAGGACAGAGACGTGGATATTGCCAAATGCTATTATTTTCAATTTAAAAGTTAAGTTTTTGTTTACATTCGAGTATTGGAACATGATGGAGAAAGTGCAGAATTAAAAGCTAAAACATTGAAGTGCCAAGCAGCTCCCCCCCAACACAGCTTCCCCACTGCAGGCCTTGCCTCTATGCCTGTGGCTCCCTCCTCCCACTGTGTAACCTTCTACCAACCTCAGAACCCCATTGCCTTCTCCTCCCCTGAAGGGCTTCTTACTTTTTTTCTCAAAGAAAACTTGCAAAGACTGAAGTTTGTTAGTGATGACCCCCAACTATATATGAGACTGAATGTCAGTGATTACACACATACATACAGACACAGACACACATACTAGCATACGGATAAACACACAACTAGCATATACAAACACACACATAACAACATGTTTTTTTTTTAATCTTTTTCTTTTATTTATTATTTTTATTTTATGTGTATGCATGTATTGCCTGCATGTAAGTAGGTGCACCTGTGTTGTGCAATGCCCGTGGAGGACAGAAGAGACTGTCAGATTCCCTGGAACTGGAATTAAGGACAATTGTTAGCTGCCATCTGGGTGCTGGGATTGGAACCTAGGTCTTCTGCAAGAACAGTCAGTATTCTTAACTGCTGAGCTATCTCTCCAGCCCTTTATTTTATCTTTTTTAAAATTAGATTATATTAAGCAAGGTAATCCAGGCTCAGAAAGACAAATATTCTGCATCTTCATGGACTTTCGTCCCAGCACTTGGGAGGCAGAGGCAAGTGGATCTCTGTGAGATCCAAGCAAGCCTGGTCTACATAATGAGTTTCAGGCCAGCTGAGGCTACAGGGAGACCGGTCTCAAAAACAAACAAACCAAGCAAGCCCAAAGCATTTCTCACCACAAAGATGAGAAAGCAGACCTGTCCAGTTGACCCCTTCACTGACCTGTTCGCCATGACACTGGCCCTCTTAGGTTCCTCTTCCTTGTCAATTTTTCTTCTCATTATTTCATCAGTCAATTAGTCTCCATTTGTGCTGCAAAAATTGTACTTTTTTTTTTTGAGACAGAAAAGAGTGTGGTTCTGGCTGGCCTACTACTCATTATATAGCCTAAGCTGTCATCTAATTCCCAGAAATCTTCCTGCTTCAGCCTTCTTGAACTTGGGACGTGTGTGTGTGTGTGTGTGTGTGTGTGTGTGTGTGTGTGTGTGTGTGTGTATGATTTTTGAAGCAGGATGGCCTGGAATTCACTAGGTAGCCTAGGCTAGTTTTGAACTCATGGTGTTCTTCCTGCCTTAGTTTCTTGGGTGCTAGGATTATAGGCATATTGCTTTTCTTTAATATGCCTAGAATATTGCATTTCTTTAAGCTTCAATCCTAAATTCTCTACACTTCTCCCTAGGCCAAACTTTCTCAATAATTTTTTAGACTTAAAGAAATCCTGAATAAAAAATGATTTCTATATAGTTGGGCATATGGTGTTTGCCTTTAATCTAAGCTCTTGGGAGGCAGAGGCAAGCAGATCTCTGTGAGACTGAGGCCAGCCTGATCTCAGCAAGTTCCAGGCCAGCTGATGCTATAGGAAGATCCTGTCTTAAAAACAAACAGGGTTTGGAAAAATGGCTCACTAATTAAGAGCACTGATGCTCTTGCAGAGGACCCAGGTTTGGTTATCAACACACACGGTAACTAACAACTGTCCATAACTCCAATTCCAATGTCCTCTTCTGATCTCTGTGGGCATTGCACAATATGGGAGCACTTACACACATGCAGGTGATACACTCAAGAAAAAGTAAAAGTAATAAATAAAATATTTAAAACAAACAAGCAAACAAAAATATTTCTATACCCCTAGCCTAGTATATCAATTAGCATGATTGTAAATGTTATAAAGCAAAGGTGTTATTAACGAAGGAGGCACAGTCACTGGCTTAACTAACTCCATTTTGCCCCTGTCAGTCTCCATTCTGCTTCTTCAACATTTTCCCTTTAGAATCACACTCTGAAGTTACTTTGGATTCCATGTGCAACAATTTTGATTAATAAATATTTTAATGAAAGAGATCCAAACTATCCCCAAACACTAGCGACATTCAAGAAAAGATGATCCCATAATAAGATTGCTCATTTTCATTATCCCATGACAGGAACAGAGACTGCATCCCTAATTAGGGGTAGACATCACATGGGACCTGGGTTGCCCCCTAATCAATGACATCAATAACTACCTTAGTATGCCAAGACACAGAACTAAGCCTGAGATAATGATCAACCAGCTTGACCAAAATTACCATGTCAGCTATGTGTGCTTCTGGCCCTTGTCCCTGATTCCTCTTTCCTACAAAACTCAAAGTTCGGTCAACCTCTCAAACACAGCTGGGGTCATGGTGTTAGCGGAGGTGGGGAGATGAGCCCAACACTGCCGCAGTGGCCTGTGGAGTTCTCTGCCTTAGAGTCCTCAATTACAGCTCAGAATTTCTGGATGAGTGAGAGTGAAGCAAGTTCATTAAGGAGAGATGAGGGAGAGCAAATGCGTCCAATGTAAGCACAGGTGTTTAACAGTGTGTTTAGTGAGCGCTGTGCTCAGGTGTCTTCACCAAGTTGTACATGACTGGATTTCTAAGGTACATTGCTCAAAGGATGTAATTTACAACAACATTTAAAGTTTAAGCAAGGTTTAAAAATTAAGTACAGAAGTATGAGCTAGTTAATTTTAAATTGCAAGGTGGTTTTCTGAGGTGCCTCATTTAGGTTTAGGCTTGAGCGAGGAGTGCTGACATAGGTAAACTCAAGGCCACATTCTGGCCGTAGGTAAGCACAGTTTGTTTCTTGTTAACATCCTTGTTTGATGAGATGTCTTTAAAAATGAGCCTTGTCTCATAGACAATTTTGAGTTTATCCATTGTGTTGAAGTTTCTGACTGCCGGGCAGATTCCAGAATGAGAGGCCTCTGTCCCTCCCCATGTCTTTCTATCCTGCCTCAGGGGACCCCTCTTCCTCTCCTCTTTCAATATAAAACTCCTGTCCTTCCTTTCACCTCTTCTTGTCTCTTTGATTGGTGTATTTGGATGAGAGGCAGCACCTAGTCTGCTGGGACTCTTGGAGCCGGGGCTTTGGCCCTAAAATTCCATAATATCAATGTATTTTAAAGGAGAGATGGCAGTTTTCTATGGATCTGTTTATTTTGGCTGACTTATCATAAGCCTAACTTATTTTGTTTAGTTTTTCTTCTCACAAAAGACTTCAACTTAAATGTAAAGTAGAAGTAGAGGAAACTTTACTTTTTTTCTTTTATTAAAAATCAAAATTCCCATTTAATTTTCTAACCTTATCCAAATAGACCTAGAGTTCTCGCTACAAGTATCTACTGTGAAAGAGGATAACAAGCAGAGTTATGTGGTTCTTAGTGTATGGAAAGAGTGTTTTTTTTTATGGGGCTGAGAGTTGGCTCAATCGTTAAGAGCATATACTGCTCTTGCAGAGGGCCAGAATTCAATTCCAGCACCCCTATTAGGTGGCTCACAACTACCTGTAACTCTAGCTCCAGGAGGAATCTGATGCTTCTGGCCTCCGTGGAACATCTGCACTTGTGTGCATAGACACACATGCACACACACACACACACACACACACACACACTCACACATACATTTATGATTTAAAATTTTTTAAATTTAAATTTAAAAAGTATTTTTCCTCATTTACAACTAAAATGACTTTTTTATGTTGTAAAATTTTATTAACATTTATTTTAGGTTCTGCATATGATGACAAAACAGAATTGTGGAAAATATCCAGAAAATTCAGAGATAGTCAAAATTCATAATTAAAGAAAAAAAAACAGATGAAGCCTTTTCTTTACTAAGTATGTGCTTTCAGTGTTCCCTCAGCTGGTGTCGCATTTTTGCAAATGAACAAAAGAAACGATACATGGGAACACATGAAGTAAGTGGTGTGATGATGCATTGAATTTTGATTTGATGCTGTGGTTTATGAAATTAAGAACCTGTCTCTTACCAATATTCAGTAGAGTGGTCACTTCACCTTTTCTCTCCCCCTTGACTCAGTGCTCACTTGACATCATACTTCTTGAATCTTCTGGGATGTCCTTGCCACTTGCTCTTCTGGTTCTTTCTCTCTTTGACCTCTAATCGTTGTCTTTCTCTGGGACTCAGTACTGAGCCCTGCTCATCTCCTTGTCCATTTCTCTAGGTAATCTCTTCAGTGCCTTTTTAAAAATTTTTAATAACTACATGATTAGAAGAAATATTTCACTACAGCTTTAACATAATCAGTGACACACTCCAGAGCAAGAGTACATCTCTTTCACAAGTGGGGGCAAGTTTCTAGGTTCACAGTTGAATTAATATACTTATATATTATTGAGCTCAGTATAAGCTCTTTAAGACATAGAATTGGATGAGTTTTTAACCTTTAAAAAAGGTCTCCATTCCATTTTAGAATATATTGTTCCTTGCAGAAAGACTAATTTTTTTTTGTTACTAACACTGAGATGTTGGCACATGCATCTCTAATCTGTATGTATTTGTTTATTACTAGTCATAATCGGTTGCACTTGGATCCTTGGCACCTGTGTACGTCTATAAAGTCATCAGGTAGATTTCAGTGGTAATATTTATCACCTCTACTAATTAGCATGATGTAAATGTCCATGCTTCCTCCTCAAATATAATACATTTTTTAGAATTTATTGATTTTTTTGTGTGTGTATCATATAGAACATCCCAAATGATCTTATTCAACTATACACCCACTTCCCAGATGGCACCCTCCCATATCCTCCCTCCTCTCCTAGAGCCCTTATACTCTAATATCCCTGCTACTGTCTGCTGTGTTGTTGGCACCCTAGCCAATCCCCACTACTTGCCTTCTGGTGAATCTTGTCAGCCTATCTAGAGGTCTTTGTTTTAGGAAGGTCAGCTGTTCCTCTTCTAGCAGGAATCAGTTGTCAATACTCCTTAGGATAAGATTAGGGTCTGCTGTTCATTTTCCCAGGTATATTCTGGGTTACTATTTGGGAGTT
>NW_008358774.1:5564544-5565502 GCF_000622305.1 Nannospalax galili | reverse complement strand
CTCTGGTTTTCAAAACTAGCTAGGCATTATTTATCTCTCACACTGTCTCACTCCTCCACCATAGTTTTCCCACTTAATGTGCCTCCATTTCCCCCCTTTCTCCCTTAATAATACCCTTCTCCTATGGTCCTACCGCTCTTGAGCTCCTTCTTTCCCCTTATCCCCTAGGTTTTTTGTATACTCTTCTCTCCCCCCTCCCTTAAACTAACCCAATTTTTATCCATATTTCCATTATTAATGCCTGTTTCCTACTCTTCTTCTCTTTCAGGTTCTTTCTTTTCCTTTACCTCCCTGTTTCCTTTCCATTATCCTGGTTCCTGTAGTTATATCTGGGTACATACTCATTTATCAGGGTTTGGTTTTAGGAACCACATATAAGGGGGAACATATGTCGATTTTTTTTTATGAGTCTGTGTTACTTCACTTAGTTTAACAGTTTCTAGTTCCATCCATTTTCCTGTATATTTCATGATTTCATCTTTCTTTACTGCTGAGTAAAACTCCATCGTGTTAATGAACCACATTTTCATTATCCATTCGTCAACTGAGGGACACTTAGGTTGCTTCCATCTCTTAGCTATTGTGAAAAGAGCAGCAACAATCATGGATGTACAAGTGTCTCTGCAATAGGAATAGTTCTTTGGGTATATGCCAAGGAGTGGTATAACTGGGTCAAATGGTAGGTTCCTTTGTAGTTTTTTAAGAGTTCTCCATACTGCTTTCCATAGGGGTTGAACAACAAGTTTTCAGCCCCACCAGCAGTGGATGAATGTTCCCCTTTCCCCTCATCCCCTCCAACATTTGGTATCATTTGTTTTCTTGTTCTTAGCCAGTCTGAATGCGGTAAGGTGAAATCTTAAAGTGGTTTTAATTTGCATTTCCCTGATGATTAGTGATGTTGAACATCTTTGAAGATGTTTCATAGCCATCTTTACTTCTTCTTTTGAAAACTTTCTGT
>NW_008358774.1:5564149-5564499 GCF_000622305.1 Nannospalax galili | reverse complement strand
ATTATTAGTGATGTTGAACATCTTTTAAGATGTTTCATAGCCATCTTTACTTCTTCCTTTGAGAACTCTCTGTTAAACTCCTTAGCCCATCTTTTACTTGGGTTGCTTCTTGTCTTGATTCTCTGTTTCTTGAGTTTGTTATATATTCTGGATATTAAACTACATCTGTCGGATGTGTTGCTTGTAATTTTCTCCCATTCTGTGGGTTTTCTCTTTACTTCCCTGGTTGTCTCCTTTGATGTACAGCAACTTTTTAGTTTAATGAGGTTCCATTTGTTAATTCTTGCCCTTGTGTCCTGAGCAATTGAAGTCCAGTTTAGAAAATCCTTTCCTACACCTATATCTTGTAG
>NW_008358774.1:5562147-5562476 GCF_000622305.1 Nannospalax galili | reverse complement strand
TTTTCTTTGTTTTGATAACATTAATTTCTGCCCTGATTTTTGTTATTTCTTCTTGTCTGCTGGGTTTGGGTTTCATTTGTTGTTTTTCAAGTGTCTTGAGTTGCAATGTTAGTTATTTATTTGTGTTCTTTCTGATTTTTTGATGTTGGCACTTAGAGCTATGAACTGCCCTCTAAGGACCACTTTCAGCCTGTCCCAGAGATTTTGTTGTGTTTTATTGTCCTTTTCACTTAGTTCTAGGAATACTTTTATTTCTTTCTTCATTTCTTTTTGGACTCATTCATCATTTAGAAGTGAGTAGTTTACTTTCCATGTGTTTCTGTGGTGAT
>NW_008358774.1:5561196-5561737 GCF_000622305.1 Nannospalax galili | reverse complement strand
CTATCTAATGGAGATAGTGGGGTATTGAAGTCCCCTACTATTAATAAGTTGTGATTAATCTGGGCCTTAAAGTCCTGTAGTAGCGTTTTTATAAAGTTGGGTGCACCAGAGTTTGGTGAATATATGTTCATGTTTGTAATATCTTCTTGATTTATTGTTCATTTGATCATAATGAGGTGGTCCTCTTTATCCCTTCTCATTAGTTTTAGTTTAAAGTCTATTTTGTCAGATATTAGAATTGCTACACCTGCTTTTTTCTTAGTACCATTTGCTTGGTATATATTTTTTTCTATCCTTTCACTTTAAGATAGTGTCTATCCTAGAAAGTGAGGTGGGTTTATTGCAGATAATAAAAAGTTGGGTTTTTGTTTCTTAACATATTCACCTAGTATGTGTCTTTTGACTGGGGAGTTCCGTCTGTTAATATTTAAAGTTACTATTGAAAGATGTGTATTGGTTGCCCTCATTTTGATTGCTGTTTGTGTTCTCTGTATAATTTTGTGTTTCCTAGATAATATCTTTATTTTCTTTTGTTGCCCCT
>NW_008358774.1:5560309-5561010 GCF_000622305.1 Nannospalax galili | reverse complement strand
TTTAAAACTGGGAATGCTTTGGTCCAGGCTCTTCTGGCTTTCATAGTTTGCACTGGGAAGTCAGCTAATCCTAATGGGTTTTCCTTTTTTTGTGATTTGTTTCTCTTTTGCAGCTTTCAGTATTGTCTCTTTGTTTTGTATGTTTAGTGTTTTTACTATGATGTGCCATTGAGAGTTTCTTTTCTGGGCCTGTCTGTTTGGTGTTTTATATGCTTCTTGTATTTGTATGGGCATGTCTTTCTTTAATTTGGGGAAATTTTCTTCCACGATTCTGTTGAAGATCTGGTCCATGCCATTATCTTGGGAATCTTCTCATTCTTGTATGCCTATGATTTGTAATATGATGGAATACACACACAATTCCTGCATATTCCATTCTTGTGATTTCTTAAATTTTTCATAATCTTTGCTTGAGTGGTCTAGTTCATCCACTTTATCTTCCAGTCTTGATATTCTGTTTTCCATTTCATTCATTCTATTGGTGAGGCTTTCTCCTGTCGTTTCCAACTGGCTTATTGAATGTTTAACTTCCTCCTTCATTTCAACCTGATAATTCTTCAATATTTCTAACTGTTTTCTGAATTCATTCAGCAGTTCGTCCCTCTCTTCTTTCAGTTCTTTGATTACCTTGTTTGTGTGTTCTTTAAATTCACTGAATTCTTTTATCATATTCATCATTGTTCTTTTGAGTTCCATGTCCT